>NW_006921647.1:2403176-2430185 GCF_000298275.1 Orycteropus afer afer | reverse complement strand
TGAATAACCATCAGAAAAACTAAAAGCATATGGACAAAAAATACACCCTGAAATCACACAGGAACAGTAACCCCCCAAAAAAGAAAAAGAAAACAGGTAAATATGCAATATCTGGGGATAGGTCACTAAAAGAAAAATGGTAGAGAAGGAGAATAATGAAGAAAGAAAACAAACTAGCAAACAGAAAAGAGAGAGAAAAAAAAAAAAAAAGCAAAAGCAAAACAAAACAAAAAAGACCCAACAAGTAACAGGGTTACTCACGAGAGAAGAAAAAAAAAAAAAAAGAAGAAGAAGAAGAAGAAGGTGTAAACTAAGACCTTCTCACTTGTGTAGTGCTGGTCTGGAGAGTTCTTGGGGTTACTGGAAAACAGAACCTCTTCTTAAGCCCTTGGACTTTGGTAGAGCATTGTCTCTTTAAGTTGTCTCTAGGTGCTGGTTACATGTTGATTTGTTTTGTCTGGGTTTTATGGTTTACTATTTTGAAAAGGTGAAGCTGGTGTGTTTTATCTTAATATTGATTCAGGTGTGTTGGGTCGCTCTGATGTTTTCTTTGTGATGGTGGAATCACTGTGTCTAGTGTGGTTATGTGTTTCTGTTTTTCATACAGAGGGTTTAGAGTTCGAAGCGTGAGGTTTTATGGTAATTGGCTGAATATGGTTTCTTCTATTGAATGAGTGAAGTTATTGGCAGAGAAGGTAGGAGCAGAACAAGGAAAGCTTGGTGTTGTTAGGGTCGGTTTCTAGGGCTTTGATCTGGGTATTATTGATGATGTATTTATTTGCAAGACTGCAGCTCAACCTCAGGAAAAATTCCTCTTGTTAGAGGGTCATAAATTTCTGCCAATTTCAGGCACACTCAAAGACTCTGCCTCCACGGCCTCACAGTGCCAAAGCACGGCTCCAAGGCAAAATTCACGGGACCAGGCTCAGCTGTGGTTTTTTTGCTCTCCATGCCCTGTCTGCCTGAGGTGCTGATGCAACCCAGCCAGACTGCCTATGACCAGCTCTGGAGTTTGTCTGTGAAGCCGCCCACCTGCAGTGCCAAAGATGCGTGCAATTTCAGGTGTGTTGGACTTGGGGGAGTACCTGAGCAGGTGTTACTTGTGACATATTTATTTGCAAGACCGTGGCTCAATCTCAGGAAAGATTCCTATTATTAGAGAGTCACAAATTTCTGCCAGTTTCATGCACACTCAAAGCCCCCACCTCTGTGGCCCCACAGCATCAAAGTACAGCTCCAGGGCAAAATTTGTGGGAGCATGCTCAGCTGCGGTTTATCTGCTCTCCGTGCCCCGTCTGCCTGCAGTGATAATGCAATCCCACACAACTGGCGTTGGTCGGCTCTGGAGTTTGTCTGCGATACTGCCCACCTGTGGCACCAAAGATGCATGCAATTTCAGGTGTGTTGGACTCGGGGGAGTACCTGAGCAGGCTGTTACTTATGATGTATTTATTTGCAAGACTGCGGCTCAATCTCAGGAAAGATTCCTATTATTAGAGGGTCACAAATTTCTGCCAATTTCATGCACACTCAAAGCCCCTGCCTCTGCAACCCGACAGCACCAAAGTGCGGCTCCAGGGTGAAATTCACAGGAACACACTCAGCTGCAGTTTTTCTGCTCTCCATGCCCTGTCTGCCTGCAGTGGTAACACAATCCTGCCTGACCAGCAATGGTTGGCTCTGGAGTTTTTCTGTGATACTGTCCACCTGCAGCTCCAAAGATGCACGCAATTTTAGCTGTGGTGGAGTCAGGGGAGTACCTGCCAGTGACCTGTGGTCCCGATAACCATGGCAAAGAAAGCACGGTGTCTCCCAGTCTGACCCAAGTCTGCTCTGTAATCTGCTGGGAGGGGAGGCAGGTAGACTTTCTGGTGCACCAATGAGATCTCCACCTGAGTCTCAGCAATGGTGTCCTTGTCTGGCTGCACCCTCACCACCCAAATTACCAACAAAATCACCTGCTGGAGACAGGCCTCTGCCGCTGCCTGCTGGAATATTGTATTGGTCACTAGTAAGCTGCTATAAGTGATCTCGTTCTTAGCTTGGGGATCTCAGGCTGCTGCCTCTGCCCAGCAGACAGTGACTGCCCCAGGAAGATTTCCAATGGTCTCTCTTGGGTGCCCGTTCATCTTATGGCAGTAGCTCTTTCCTAAAAAAATCTCCCTGTGCCTTTCCTTCAATTCTGCTCTTCTGTGTTTGGTGCAATCTGATTCAGTGAGCTGTTCAGAGTGCCAAAAGTCTCAGTTCAAACTGTTGTACCCAGTTCTTAAAGTTCTTAGATGCCAGAGGGAAAAATAAAGACAGTGCTCACTGGCGAGACTCCATTTTGAATTGCTGACATACAATTTTAACTACCACAATTCCACCCCTTGTGAACTTGGCACCTGTACAGATCTTCAGTGGGTGGTATCTGTACAGGTCTCCTCCACTGGGTGGCTCCAGTCCCTTAGTTCCTGAGTAGTGACCTCACCCCCTTGGCCTGGCAGCCCCATTCCTCTCCCTCTTGGGCATGGCAGCCCCGCCCTCTCACTCTTGGGCAGTGGCTATGGCTCCATCCTACTGGCCCACATGAACAAGCAGCCCCACACTCCAGAACCAAGTTGGTGAATCATTTCTTTTTCTACCAATTAATGCCCAAAGGCAACCCACTCCACCAGGAAGCCACCAAACCAAAGGCATCAAGCTGTCTCCTCCATGGGCTGGTAAGGCTGTCACTGTCTCATGCCGATTCTCTTGGCTCTGCTACTGCCATCTCTCATGCTAATCTCTGGGCTCTGCTCCTCCTGTCTCATATGCCGTTATCTTGCTCTGCTCCTGCCATCTGTCATACTGTATCCCAAGATCTCTCTGCCAGGGTCTTGTGTCAAGGTTGTACTCCACTCCTGTTTCCACATTTTAGGTATCTGTCAGAGCAGCACCCCACTCTGTTTGGTACCAAATTCTGTTCTGATTACCTAGTGTTGTTCTGACAAGAATATACCACAAATGGGATGGCCTTAACAAACAGAAGTTTATTCTTACAATTTGGAGGCTAGAAGTCCAAGTTCAAAATGCTGGGTGAAAGATCCCTGACCTTGGGGTTCAGTTCTGCCTCCAGCTCCCAGCCCACTGAAGCTAGAGGCTTTTCTTCACTCAGGCAGCTTCTGGCTGCTGAGGCTAACAAGCCCAAGGTCGACAAATAAAATGGCACAATACTGATGTTACCAAACCACATGGCAGACCATTAATTCAAGTCTACTGTAAGTCCCAAGGTCAGCAGAGCATGGCAGGCTGCTGAACAATGACAACTCTACATGCAGGGTCCAAGCATGCCATAAACTAGAGACCATTCCCAAAGCTGCTTCTTATATATGGGAAGCAGACCACGTACCCAAAGGCAGCTACTCAGCTGCTTGTGGTAGATCCCACCATGGAGTTGATTGCCAGTCTCATCATGGGGAATAACTACCACCAGCTGCCCAGCTACTCAACTGGGCCCAGCCAAGTTGACACACAAATTTAACTATCACAACATCTATGAGGTCAAGTTGGTTGATTGTGTTGTTAAGTCCTTCTGTTTCTTTGTTGGGTTTTTTTCTAGTTGATCTGTCCCTTCTTGAAAGTGGTATGTTAAAGTCTCCTACTACTCTTGTACAGTTGTCTACTTTTCCTTTCAATTCTGTTAATATTTGCTTCATGTATTTTGGAGCACTTTCATTGGGTGCATAGGTATTTATTATCATAATGTCTTCTTGGTCAATTGACCCTTTCAGCATCATATAGTGTTCTTCTTTGTCCCTTATGCTATTTTTCACCTTGAAGTCTATTTTATCAGAAATAAATGTTCTGACTGCTGTTCTTTTTGGTTACTGTTGACTTGTTATAATTTTTTCCATCCCTTAACTTTTAATTGGTTCTTGTATTTGTGTCTAAGATGGGTCTCTTGTAGACAACATATCGATGGGTCTTCTTTTCTTATCCAGTCTGCCATTCTCTTTCTCTTGACTGGTATGTTTAGGCCATTCACACTGAGTGTAATTAGTGATAGGTATGAATTGATTGCTGTCATTTTTTGTCATGTTGTTGGAGATTTGTTTAGTTAAAATACTGTTCAGTGCTGAGTTCATTTTGTTATTAACTGATTCCTCTCTTTTCTTCTTTATTGTTGGTTTTGTGCTTAGTAAGCCCATACGTTTTCCTTCTTTCTGGGTTTGCTCGGGTGAATTGTTAGTTTTCTCTGCTTTTACCTTGGAATGAATTCTTGTCTTTATATTTTTGGAACAGTCTGTTCTATAAAGACATTGTCTTGTTTTCCTGTCCATTTGCAAGTTTTGTACCTAGAACTTTTATTCCCTCTATTTGCTTTGCTGCTGGTGTCATGTGCAGATTGACTCCCTTATTTCTTTGTGTACAGTGGTTTATGAGCTTATTTTGAGCATGTATTTCTGCTTTTGTTTTAGTGTTGTTGTCACAGGTCCTGATTTTAATTCTTTGTTCTCTGTTGTGGGTTCTCTATTGGAAGGACTTCCTTAAGCATTTCTTTTAGAGTTGATCTGGTTTTCACAAAAATCCCTTAATTTCTTTGTCAGAGAATGTCTTGATTTCACCTTCATATTTGATGGACAATTTGGCTGTATATAGAATTCTTGGTTGGAAGTTCTTTTCCTTCAGTGTTTTATATATGCCATCACATTGCCTTCTTGCCTGCATGGTTTCTGGTGAGTAATCATAACTTAGCCTAACTGCTTGTCCATTGTAGGTGACATTGCTTTATTCCTGGGCTGCCTGCAAGATTCTTTCTTTGTCTTTGGTTTTGGAGAGTTCAATTATGATATTCTGCAGTGTTTTTCTCTTGGGATCTATCCTGTATGGTGTTCATTGAGCTTGTTGGACAAAAACCTTTTCTTCCTACATGATATAGGGGAATTTTCCGTTAGCAAGTCTTCCACAGTTCTCAGTGTTTTTTTTTTTTTTCAAACCCTGCCTCTTCTTGTTCTGGTATTCCAATGAAATGCATGTTGTTTCTTTTCATATTATCCCATATAGCTCTTTGGTTCTCATAATTTCTCTTAAATCTTTGTTCTTATATTTCTTCATACAGGCTGGTGTCAAGGGATTTATCTTCTATTTGGGAAATGTGTCATTCGGCCAGTTGTAGCCTATATTCTTCTATGCTTCCACTGTGTTATATAATACTGTGATTTTAGTGTTTTCATCTTCTGGATTTGTAACTGCTGTTTTTATATGAGTTCTGATTATGTCTTAATCTTGTTATTTTGTTCTTGAATGGTTTTCCTGAGTTCTTCCAGGGTACTGTCTCTGTTCTCCTTGTTTCTCTTTGAGGTTTCCTTAAGGTGTTGTAGAGTTCTACAAACATATTTTCTAAATTACTTCTTGGATAATTCTATTGCCTCCTCTTCCTCCATGTTTAATGAGATTTTTGTTTTTGGTATTTTATGTCTATTGTCTTATCTTTTTATTTATTTATTTTATTTTATTTGAGGTTGCCTGTTGTCTCCTAGACATTTTGAAGTTGTTGTCTTTAACTGTTAGTTATGTATTGATTTGTTTTGCCTTAATTTTATTTTAAAATATTTTTGCAAAGGTGGAGCTGGCAAATTTTATTTTTTTGGGTTATTAATTCAGGTGTGCTGGGTTGCTCTTCAGTTTTCTTTGTGTTGATGGAATCACTGTGGGGAATGTGGATGCAGGTCTCTTTTCATTGTAAAAGGGATTTAGAGTTGGGATGAGCAGATGTTTTAGTGGCTTAATGTGGTTCTTCTATTGGGTGAGGCAGAGGAGAAGGGGGAAAAAAGTAAGGGAAAAAAAAGGTGCCAGAATCGAGTCCCCATTTTCCATGTCTCCATAGTTACCACTGGTTCCGGGATTATGTTTTGAGTCTGCTTGGGGTGGCTACCAATGATGACATTTTTTTGTTAGTCACAGACCTGTGGTTCAAAATTGGCTAAGACTCCAATGGTTAGGGGGCTTCTACTTTCCACTTGGGTCTAACAGACACAAAAAGCCAGTACTCCAGAGACCTTAGTGCCAAACAACTATCCCAGAAGAGCTGGATCCCAGCCCTGCACCATTAGCTTGTCCCCACACCTGTGGGATGTTTCCTCTCCTTTCCTTTTCTGATCCCAGCTCAGCAGCAACCTGAGCCAAAAGGGTCTCTGCTCTGTTTCTCAGAAATGTTGTCCACTTACTCAGCTCAGTTCCCAAGGCTACCATCAGAAGTTGCTGTTTTGTTCAGTCCAAGTCCGTCAAGCCACCATTGGCTCCCTGGTGTTCCTGCTTTCTTATTTCCTCCTTGGTTTTCTCTGGTTTTGTTCAGAAAGTTTTCCATTTCTACATCTCACCATCTCACCCATCATCTCACCTGTCACCAGGCAGATTCGTTTATTTTTATTTTTTCTGGCTGTTTACCCTGCTTCTTCTTCTATTTTTCCTTCTTCTCCACTAAATCTGGCCTTCACTAACTCAATGAATTATTGACAGCCCCCCAAATCCCTGCTTCATACTGCTCCACCTAGTTTTTCAGGTGTTAAGATGCTAGAAGGAGCTCTGGTGGCATAGTGCCTAAGGCATTTGACTGCTAATCAGAAAGGTGGTGGTTTGAACTCACCAGCTACTCCTCAGAAGGAAGGTTGGGCAATTTACTTCCATAGTGATAATGCCTCAGAAACCCAAGGAGGGGTCGCTATGAGTTTGATCCAACTTGACAGCAGTGAGTTTGGTTTGTTTGAAAGATACTAGAGGGAACATACATGTGGGCTACAGGTGTAATGCAATCTTCCTAATCCCAAACCATTATATTTTAAATCACTTCATATGCATCTGGTGGCACAGTGCCTAAGGCATTTGACTGCTAACCAGAAGCCTGAAGGTTAAAACCCACCAACCACTCCTAAGAGGAAAGATTGGACAATCTACTTCCATAGAGATTCTGCCTTGGAAACCCAAGGAGGGGTTGTTATGAGTCAAATAGACTCCATGGCAGTGAGGTTTTGTTTTGTTTCTTTGTACATGCATCTGAAATCTGGACAACAAATAAACTCCAAAACTCACTGCCATTGAGTTGATTCCATCTCTTAGCCACCTCTCCTTGGGTTTCCAAGGCAGAATCTCTACAGAAAGAAGTATATTTCCCAGTCTTTCTTCCAAGGAGCACATGGGGGGTTTGAACTGCCAGCTTTCTGGTTTGCCATCAAATGCCTTAGGCACTGTATCACAAGAGCTCCTAGGACAATGAATAAGGAAGACCAAAAAATAATTGACACCTTTGAATTATGTTGTTGTTGTTGTTATTCTTTTTTATCTGTCTTTCTACTTTACCAATCTTGATATCCTTCTCCAGTGACTGTTCTTTCTGACAACATGACCAAAGTACATAAGACAAAGTCTGGCCATTTTCACTTCTAAAGAGAATTCTGGCTGTACTTCTTCCAAGACAATTTTGTTCATTCTTTGCCAGTTTATAGTATTTTTAATATTCTTCATCAACACTACAATTCAAATACATCATTTCTTCTTCAAGAATATTAAATATTCCATAAACTGGCAGAAGAACAAACATCTGTTTTGGAAGATGTACAACCAAAATGCTCCTTATAAACAAGTATGGCAAGACTTCATCACATGTATTTTGGCTATGTTATCAGGAGGGATCAGTCTCCACAGAGGGCCATCATTCTTGGTAAAGCACCAAACCAAAAAACAAACTCACTGCTGTTGAGTTTATTTCAACTCACAGTGACACTCTTTGGGTTTCTGAGGGAGTAAATCTTTATGGAAGTAGATTGCTTAATCTTCCTTCCATGGAGTGGGTTTGAACCACCAACCTTCTACTTAGCAAATGTCTTAGGCACTATGCCACCAGAGCTCCTTTGGTAAAGTACAGGGTCAGCAAAAAGAAGACCTTCAACAAGATGAATTGACACAGTGGCTGCAAAAATGTGCTCAAACATAGTAAAGATTGTGAAGATGGCCCAGTACAGCAATGTTTTGTTCTGCTGTATATAGATGCTATGAGTCAGAATCCACTCAACTGCCTCTAAGAACAACAACAACAATATACCTATAAATAGGAGTTCTGAGGGCACAATTGTTAAGAACTCAGTTGCTAGCTGAAAGATTGTGGGTTTGAACCCACCCAGTCATTCCATTGGAGAAAGACCTGGTGATTTGCTACCATAAAGATTACAGCTTAGAAACCTCTATGGAGCAGTTCTACTCTGTCACATGAGATCTCTATGAGTCAAAATCAAGTCTATGGTACCTAACAACAACACCTATAAATATGGTCCTCTTTAGAAATAAGATTTTCTTTTTTATATTTATTAGGTCATACTCAAGCTAAATCTAATTACTTCTGAGTTATAAAAAGAGCAGAATGAACAAATACATACAGGAAGAAGAAGACAGAAGACAAAGACAGATGCTTCTACAAGGATTGACAACAGATACTGAAAGCCAAAATGCACAAGAAAGGACCTCTGCTAGAGTCATGCCCTGAATTTTTATTTCTAACCCCTAAATTATGAGGAAATAAATTTCTGTTCTTTATAGCCAACCACTTATGGTATTTGTATTACAACAGCACTAAGACATTATCTTTTTATGTTGTTCCAAATAACACATTGAGGTAAATAAGATTATTATACCTCTTTACAAAGAAGAAAACTGAGTTTGGCTTTGTAGCTGAAGACATCCTACAAAGGATCAAATATCAGAATCTCTTTATATTTCTCAACAGTCTCATTGAACAATAGAGGCAAGTGGTGGAATGTCTTCTAAATTTGGTAGGAAAAAGGATATCCTACCTAAATTATATGTCAAGCCACTTTGAATCAATCAATAGCATAATTATGACATTTTGAAACAAGAAAAATGCCAAAAGAATACCTTTCCTTGAAAGCTGTTGTCTACTAAAAGAGAAAAGTGAGAACAGAAAATAAAAGAGGAGTAGTAGAATGCAGAAAACAGGAAATAGTAAATAACAGAGAAACCAAATAATCCCTATTGTTGTTGTTAGGTTGTTTCATGTTGTCTCAGACTCATAGAAACCCTAAGCACAGCAGAACGAAACACTGCCTGGTCTTGGACCAGCTTCACGATCTTTGGTATACCTGAGCCCATCATTACAGCCACTGTGTTTACCCATCTAGCTGAGGGCCTTCCCCTTCTTCGTTGACCCTCCACTTTACCAAGCATGATATACTTCTCCAGGGAATGGTTCCTTCTAACAACATGACCAAAGTAGGTGAGACAAAGTCTGGCCATTCTCACTTCCAAGGAGCATTCTGGCTGCACTTCCTCCAGTACAGATTTGTTAGTTCTTTTAGCAGACCACAGTACTCTTAGCATTCTTCTCCAATACCAGAACTCAAAAGCATCAACTCTTTTTAGGTCTTCCTTATTCATTGTCCATCTCTCACCTGCATAAGAAGTGATTGAAAATACCATGGCTTGGGTTAGGCGCACCTTAGTCTTCAAGAAGACATCTTTGCTCTTCATCACTTGAAACAGGTCTTTTTCAGCAGATTTGCACACTGCAATACATCATCTAATGTCTTGACTGTTGCTTCCATTGGTGTTGATTGTAGAACTAAGTAATATGAAATCCTTGACAACTTCAATCTTTTCTCCATCTACGGTGAAGCTGTTTATTGGACCAATTGTGAGGATTTTTGTTTTCTTTATATTGAAGTGTAATCCATACTGCAGACTGTAGTCTTTAATCTTCATCAGTGAAGACTACAGTAATTCCTGGGTTATGGTAACCCTGAATTATGCCATACACAGAAGTGGATAGCAGGGTTCACAATGAAGCATGTTTGAAAAGCAGTGGCCAAAGACAGTGTGGGGTTTCATATCTGCAGTCACACTTTCATCTACAACACTCATATATGACAAAATAAAGACTTTGAGCTAAGGATGGTAGGGGAGGAATAAGGAGACGAAAAAAAAAATGAGTATGGAGAGCCTTGTGGTTGGATCCCATAATATCAAGTCCAATTATTTAAAACTCCATAAGACTTTTGGTGAATGGATGAGTAAAGAGGAACTGAATAGCTTGAATCTACTGTATTTGGATTATATTTATTTGAATCTAGTTTACAGAAGAATTGTTATGAATTGGATTGTGCCCCCAAAAAAGATGTGTTGATGTCCTAATCTCTAATACATGTGAACATGATCTTCTTTAGAAATAATATCTTTGAATACATTATTAGTTAACATGAGGTCATACTAGAGTAGTGTGGGTCCTAATGCAATCTGAGTGATGCCCTTATAAAAGAGGAGAAGAGACACAGACAGAGGGATGATTGACATGTGATAGCCAAGTTATGCTGCAGATGAAAGCCAAGGAATTCCTGGGGTTATTAGAAACTGGAAAAGATAAGGAAGGATCTTCCCTATAGCCACCAGAGAAGCTTGCCAGCATCTTAAATACAAAACACTAGTCTCCTGAATTATAATACCATAAATTTGAGTTCTTATAACCCACCCATTTTGTAGTATTTTATTAGAACAGCCCTAGGAAATGAATACATGCATCATAGGATAATCTATCCCATTTGGTTTTAACCATTTTCCATGCATATGCAATATATCAGGGGTTTCACAAATGAACTAGAAATCTCACTCTCACCAACTTTATATTCAATCTCCATCTCTTAATTGCCCACAATTCATCTTAAATATTGCAGTATGAAATAATAGAAAAAAATCTGTTTGAAATTGAATTATTAACTCCTTAGTATCATGAGAAGGAACACTGGTGGCATAGTGACTAAAGCATTTGACTGCTAAAATAAAGGTCAGTGGTTTGAACCCACCAGCCATTCTGTAAGGGAGAGATGAGGCAATCTACTTTTATAAAAGTTTACAGCTTTGGAAGCCCTATGGAGAAGTTCTACTTTGTCCAAAAGAATCTCTATGAGTTGTAATTGACTAGATGGCAGGGGGTTTGTCTTTTTGGTTTTAGTATCATGTAGACAAGGTCTTTGCCTTTCTTTTTCACCACTTCCCTTTCACACCTAGAAAGGTCTCTCATTCATGTAGATTCTCAGTAAATATGTGCTAAGTGAATGAAGGGTGGAAGGGTGGATCAATGAATAAGTGGATTCAACTGTTGGTACATTGGTACATTCTATGAACTGGGTTGCTATGTATATTCTCATGGAAAGAACATTAGACTAGGAAGCACAGCATTTGAAATTGAATCCAGTGTATGTCAGTTTTGGTATGACCTACGCCACGTCTGACTCTCAGTGCCTGAAGTTTCTCATTTAAATGATGCCTTGGAAACCCAAGGAGGAATCGCTATGAGTCGGGTTTGACTTGATGGCACATAACAACAATAACAACAACAACAACACCCCTTCTACCTTAGAAAATACCAAGTAGAGGAAATGGAAAGTGCTTGATAAACCATAAACTGCCAAATAACCAAGAGGTGTTTAAAAAAAAAAGAATGTCAGAAATAATGCTATGCATGTTCCCTGTATGTTGCAGCCAACTCTTATTATCTCATGGATAAAGGAAAAAATCCCCTGTCCAAAATAGTACAAATCCCCTGTCCAAAAACACACAAACTTGATACTAGATGAGAATGACATCAGTTTATTAATCACATATACTCACAGACCAGGGAAGGAAGACACCACACACCATGCAGGATCACATGGGTGCTGCAGTTGGGAATAGACTAGCAGGAGCTAAGGGGAGACAGACTTTGTAGCAACAAGAGGGAGCGGTGCCTTCTGGCTCCTGTGCAAGGATGTGATTGACTTGATTGAATATTTCCTCTGGTTGGCAGAGATGTGACACAGTTTACATTGAGGAGCAGGTGGAGTGCAACTTGTCTGGCTGAGAGGGGAAATAACTGAGTTGGGGATCTTCCCCATTAGGATGCTGGAGGAGGGAAGGCATTTCTAAGAAGAACAGATGAACTCATGGATAAGACATTGGTATCCTGTGAGACTCAAAGATGCCAAGTCAGCTCTTGAAATTTTAAATCTTACTGTACATACAGCCAGCTCTTTCCTTTTTGTATCAATAAAAGGCAAGTGTTTATGTTTGACTTTTCAATAAAATTTGAATCTGCTATATGTGGTACTCTGTAGGAATATACTAGTGAAGTCACCTATAAAGACCTGATTCCACAGTACTGAATTGGTGGAAATCAGGGCAATTCCCACTTCATCTTTCCTTGGTAGTTTCTATTCCCAGGAAAAAGGACTTACACAGGGGTTGTTATAAAGGACATGATAAACCTGACATAACTCTTCATTTGACATAATTAAGTTTAAAGCTAGGATAAAGTACAAGGGTCTTCGGTAAAGTAAACTTCAGTAACAAGCTATTTGTTTATTTTATAGATATTTTGGCAGGAGATATTGGATAAGTTTATCTTTGGGGAATTGAGGCAGTCGATTTTTGTGGTTTTAATATATTGTTTTTTTGGAATATTTTTATGTAAAGGTAGTTTTCTTGCGCAGATATTTTAATGGTATGCTTTTGAATAAACAAATACATCACAACCATTAAGATATCATGTATATTGAATTTTAAATGTAAGTACTAATAGCTAAACTTACACTTTTTGATTTATCAACAGTAAAACTTGGTGTTTTTGAAAGATTTTATGTTTTAAATAATTTATTTGTGTTTAGCTCTGTGTATTTATTTATATGATTGATAAATTTATCCTTCCTGTGGTTGATTCCAAGACTCTCCACAGTACTTTGCAGCTTGTCCCATCCAAAAAATGATTTCTCTACCCCTTGGATCTAGTCTGGCCTTGTTACTTCTAGTGGAACAGTAGCAAAAGTGACACAAGGAAAAGCTTGAAAAGTATGTGTGTATTTGAACTTCCTCTTTACTCCTCTTGGGACTCAGCTACCCCTGCTATATGGAGAATCCTGAACTTGCTTGTCAAATGATGACACCCACATGGCCCAGTCATGCTCACACTCCACAGGCCCAACTAATTAACCACCGAAGCAGAGGAACTTAACTGAGTGACACTCAGACATACTTGAGTGAACACAGCAGAAATGAGAGAGAAAAATAAACAAAAAAACACCTGGCTGATCCCAGCTCTAATTGCTAATTCACAAAATTCATCAAAATAAATGATGATTGTTTTAAGCAACTGAGTTTTAAAGTAGATCTTAGGCAGCAAAGGATAACTGATAATTATACTGGAAGCCAGACATGGGATGCTGAAACACAAGATATGTGGCATCATTGACTTTGAGAGCTGAGAGCAGGCAAAAGCTGGAAAATGATGAGAAAGCAGTTTGCAAAGGCTGAAAAAATGGTGAGCAACTTTTAAGGGAGGCTGGGAAAGTGGTGAAAAACTTGCTGTAACAGTCTGGAAAATGGAGGTCTCAGTTACATAGGAGAACAACAGATGGCAAGGCTATGCCCTGCAGTAACTATGAAAGCAGAAAACACCTAATGGACTTTTGGATTTGCTAAGGAGAGCACCAGAGAGAACCTTGAAAGTGTCATTTTATTTATTTTATGATAAAGTGTGGGAAGAGAATGATGAGTTAAATAATTGTTTAGCTTCCAAGCAGAATTTGAAAGGTCTGGGGCTTGCTGATTTAGAAAATAAAATTGTTTCCCATATTCAACCTCTCCAGCAAGTTAAAGAAAAGAAAAAAATAATAGCAAAAACCAAATCAAGAGTATGGCACTATAGAATTAGTTGCTAAGGTCACTGAAAGATTTAGGATGGTGGCCATAAAACCTTTTCAGAAAGAAACAAAGGCTTTTAAGACACTTGCTGTTGTTGTTGTTAATGTGCCATCAAGTCAGACCTGACTCATAGTGACCCCTCCTTGGGTTTTGGAGGCAGTATCACCACTTAAGGACATATTTTAAGGATTTTTCTCCAAACAAGAGGCTTATAGTTAGAGGAGTTGATACTTCTCAAATTGCAGAAAGGTCTCCCTGTGTGACTTGCTGTCAAGTTTATTCTGACTCATAGCAACCCTGTAAGACAGTGTAGAACTTGGATACCTGTAGGGTATCCAAGAGAGCTGAGAGTCTGGAAAATGGAGGCCTGAAGGGTATCCAAGTCTGTAAGCTTTATGGAAGTAAAATAACACATCTTTCTCCCATGGAGCAGCTGGTGAGTTAGCAAGCCAAATGTTTAACTACTGTGCCACCAAGGCTTCTGGGAGAAAACAAAAAGAGATCTCTTGGCTCCCCAAATTCCATTGCCAGCTAGCTGTTCAGCTGGAAAAAGAGGCCTTTTAAAAATCAATAAAAAAGAACATCTCAGAGAAGAAACCAAAATTGCAAGGAATAGATCCAACAACAGCTAAGAACAATGGTTTAGGAAGCTTTTCCTAAGCTGTAAAAAAAAAAAAAAAACCTCACTGCCCTCAGTTGGATCCGACTCATAGCGACACCTCCTTGGGTTTCCCAGGTTGCCCAATCTGGGAACGACTGCCAGTGTGTAGAGGAAAATCTTAATCAAGGAACACTTTCCACTAAAATTTCAGAATTTTTTTGAATGGTGACTGCATTTTTGATTGGGAGTGTCTACTATGACACTTCACATCTGTATGGCATGCTATGATATCATATGCTGTGGTATATATTGTGTATCTGTGTATGTATACAGGCAGTATGTGGGGTGAAGGAACATACACCTTGTTTTATTAATTCATTGGTATCTGGATCAAGAGGATCCACATCAGAGGATGTTCAAAGATCTTGAATTTCAAATCTAATCTAATTTCAAATCTAATCATAAGATAATTTTTGGGAAGCTACTCTAACCAGAAGGCTGGTGGTTCAAACCCACCAGCCATGCCTCAGAAGGAAGATGGGGCAATCTACTTCCATAGTGATACTGCCTTGGAAACACAATGAGGGGTCACTATGAGTCAGGTCCGACTCAATGGCACATAACAACAACAACAACAACACTTCTTAATCATCCTTTTCAGATAGAAACATCTTGTAATCTCTTTAGTATGTACTGCTTTTGGTCTGAAGATAGGGATAAATATGAGGAACATATTGTGCATGTAAGAGTAATATAAGTGACTATGACTAGAAAGCAGACTTTGGTAAACTGAAAAATGTCTATAATGCTTTGTAGTTATTCTAATCACTTCCATGAGTTTGGGCTGAACTTCTTACTTGCTAACAGAATAGAAATAAACATTATGCAAGGAAATGATTGCAAAGTACAGATGCATCCAGGTTTTTCTTGCTAATTTTGGAATCATGAAGAAGTCTGAGTCAGCCTTCTGGATAATAGGAAGCAGTGGTCCCATTCCCATCGGTGCCCCACCAAAACAGTCAGCTCCATGAACCTCAAGAAGACAAGCCACCTATAGTACAGACGTCTACTGAAGATACACAGATCCAAACAGAAGAAAGACCTCTTGGTTGACCCTACCCCATATTTCTGACCCACAGAACCATGGACCTAGGAAATGGTTGTTTATGTGGTGGCTTGTTACACAGAAATAGATAACTGAGACACTCAGACACTCACCACACAGCAGGTGGCTAGAGAATATTCATCCTGCCCTTCAGGAGTGACATACTGTCCACTCATTTTTCTTTCTTATTCTCACTGGCTGCACTTTAATTCCAACCTGTCCTAGTTTGTATGACATATTTTTAAGTGTCAGAATAAATTTCATATTTACACTTGAGTATACGTGGAAAGTAGTGATGTTTCAAATCTTGAGAGGGGAGGGAGAGCACCGATGACATGAAAGGTGGATGAAAAGTGAGAGACCACACCCAGCTGAGAGACATATGGCCATTTATTCCTTCCTCCATATGGATATTAATCCTCATTCCACTCTCCTAGCATCCATTTTGTTTAAAATTCATTAATCTCTCTGTGGAGTCTCTTTGATACTTGAATTAACTGTGCCAAGTTTACAATGTTAAATTGGTACCACAGCCAGGAGGTTGTAAGAGAGACACACGATGCACTTCATCTTCTGGTCTCTACTGAGCCAGTTTCCAAGAATGATTTGCTCAGGCTTGTGTCTCCTGTCCTCATGAATAGCACTGAGTAAATAGTTATGGGAATCTGAATATTAAAAGGTCAGAAGCATGAGCGCTTGCCTTTGTACTAACTGCTGTGTGAGTTACCTTGGACAAATAGATTAGTTAACTACTCTGTGTCCCTGTTTTTTCATCTGTGACATTAGATTAGCATGTAACTCCCAAGGCTGTTAAATGATTAGATGAGATAACAATGGAGAAGTAATAAGTTCAGTGCCTCAATACATTAAATCTTTTCTTAAATATAAAAAAAAAATAATGCAGTAATGGTGCATTGCACACCTGTTTTTGCTGTTGTTATAATGACAAAGGATTTATAAGATGAGAATTCTCTAGCATGGTCCATTGCTCTGGACAGAGATTGGAAACTACTTCTTACCCATCCTGTAATCTCTTTACTATGTACTGCTTTGGGGCTGAAGGTAGGGATAAATTTGGCCATGCAGTGGATCACAGTACCTCTGGCTGTCTGAAGTACTGGAAAGTTGTGTGTCACTTAGCCAAGCTCATGGTAGCATCCTGGTGGGGACTGTAGTAGGATTTCTTGAGTGAACACAGGAGCAAAACCCTCAGACCTGGGCTTTATGCTGGATGTCAGCACTATGTGGTGTGTGAACTTGGGATAACCATTGTCCTCTTCTTTCCATTTAATGAGGATAATTGATCTGATGGCCACACTAACAAAACTGTAGTGAAGATTAATGTAGAAGTCCTGGAGCAGCTCCACAGGGGAGCACCACAGAGAAAAGAATTAATTTTTATCATCTGTAAATAGGCACATGGATAGTGAGGAGGTATCCACACTTGAATAATACATTTAAAACTGAGATTTTGTTGTTGTTGTTGTTGTTAATCTTTCTAAGGAAACAAAAGCCCAATTATATGGTCAGATTAGTTGAGATGATGAACTGAAAGCATAGGAAGGTCACAACCTCACTATTGTCTTCATAAAATAGCTAAGCTGCTGGTAGAAGGATAAGATTCAGGTCAGATGTCCAAGACTGAAACAAAAGATGATCAAATCTAATTCACAAAGAAAAGAAATCCAAGGCATTTGAAGATTAAAGGTTTGGGATCTCACCCATTCTGGATATGGGCATTTGAGAAAATCTCTTTCCACATGTTCTCCATATCCATCTTCCTCAGGGAGATCAGAATTAGGAGGCCAGAAGCTATCCCCAAGGCAGTCCTAAACAGAATAACTTCATTCCTTTGTTGCCTTCTGGAAGAACATTTACAATGTAACCCACTGGGCATCAAGGTATTTTTATTTGTTGCAGCCTTTCCCCCTTTCATTTTGTCCAATACAAAACCCACCAAGAACAGTACCCTACAAGGTGCTATAAAGTGAAAGACTTAACCTTATCACCTTTTTTGTTGTTGTTGTTTTCACTTTATTTTATTATTGTTGTTGTTGTGGAAAATATACACAGCAGAAAATTTACCAATTCAACACATACAATTCAGTGAAATGGATCACATACCTCAAGTTGTAGAACCATTCTCACCCTCTTTTTCTGAATTGTTTCTCCCTCATTAACATAAAACTCACTGTCCCCTAAATTTCTAATCTTTTGAGTTGCTATTGTCAAGTTGGTCTTATATAGTTTTCAAAAGAGCACAATGCTCAAGGCAGATATTCTTTACAATTAAACTAAATTATTGTTGGGGAATTTACTTCCATAGTGATAACACCTCAGAAACCAAAAGAAGGGTCACCATGAGTTGGATCCAACTTGACAACAGTGAGTGAGTAAGATTGTTTGGTTTAAAAAAGACTTCAGAAACTGTCTGGGCCCTCACTGGAAACCAGCCCCAGAGACTGCCCCAAGCTGGGCCCAGCACCATGAAAAAGGAGTCCATATCCCAGAGCACCCTGCCCCCACCACCCCGGGAATAACAGTAACTTTCTAGCTGTAGATTTTCAGCTAAGGGTCCCTGGTGTGGAGGACTGATTTCAAATATAGCCACATGGGTTTCCTACTTAGTTATAGTCACCACTTCTGGCAGGGAGACACCTTCCATTGGGGCAGTGACAAGTTGTCTGACTGTGTGGTGACCCTCCTTGAAGACCATGATGGCTGCATGTGAGGAGTGGGACACCAGGTTTAAGGTGAGCAGGTGAGCAAGGCCCTTCTTAAAGGACCTGAATGTGTGTAGGTAGCACTTGGTGGCTCTGACATCAAGACGGTCACACCTTCTACCCCCAATACAAACCTGATCACTCAAAGCTTTGGCTTATGTGGCCACCCCACAGGACCTTAGCAACCTGGTCCCTGCATCTGAGGAGGCCATTGCCATGCAGATTTTGGCCTGTCATGGCTTCTCAAGCCACAGCCTGGAGTACTTGCTGTTCCTGGTGGAATTCATGCAGTTCTGTGGGCCTCGGGCACAGGATGAGCACCTGACAGCTATTATGGATGCTGTGGGCACCATGTTTCCCTGCATCTGCCCCACCAAGCATGCTCTGGCAGTGATCTGAGGGCCTGGACCCTTGCATACATTGGGGCAAGGCCCTGTATCAGTTCACATAGACAGACTTAATACAGTTGGAGGCCACAGAGAGTGAGAAGACATCTGTCAGCCTCCAATTCTCCTGCTTGACACTTACTTACTATTTGAAACTTATTTTTTTGTACTATGTTGGAATGGTGGTCAGGGTAACTGGCCTGCACTGGACACAGGGGGCCTACTGAGTGGTTGTCCCACCACGGAACCCTGGTACCTGACCACACTGCCCCCAGTGCTGCTGAAAACCCCACACCATGCAGGCAGGGCCTTTCCCAAGAGAACCTCTGAGAACCATGACCCTCTGCTTGTCCAGACCAACCATTCCCTAGCCTCCTAAATACCACCTCCCTAAGATCCCACTTCACTGAATGATGGACAAGAGGGAGTGGAGAGAAGGAGCCCTCCCACACCCATAAAACTGAGGACCCTACCAGCTCTGCTCAGCCCCTAGTTGCCCAGAGCTAAGTTGGATCTGATGCCTAGACACAGCTATTGAGGCTGGACCAGGGCTTTTTACCCTTTGACATTGTCTCCCTTTCCCTCTGTCTGTCTAAGGCGACTCTGGTACCAGAGTTCTATTCATGGGAATATTATCCTGCAGACCTTGTACCTTCCTGGTCTGTCTGTTTCATCCATAAACTGAGCTCTTATTGTCAAAAAAAAAAAAAAAAAAAAGAGCGACAGAGAGAGACATTAGGGAATATTTTTGGTTAAAGATTATCTCAGAACAATAGTTTCAGGGGTTCATCCAGCCCAATGGCTCCAGAAAGTATGGATTCCATGAGCATTTAAAATTCGATTCTGCATTTTGCCTCTCTTGATCACAATCCTTCTATTGAATCTTTGATCAAAATATTCAGTAAAGGTAGCCAAGTACATCCAGTTCTTTTGGTCTCATGGCAAAGGGAGCAGTTGTTCATGGAGGCAGTTAGCCACTAATTCATGGAGGCTATTAGCCATATATTCCACTCCTTCCTCCTGTTTCAGACTCTGCTTCTTCCTCTGTTGCTCTAGAGAAATAGAGACCAGTTGTATATTGAATGGGTACTTGCAAGGTTTTAAGATCCCAGGTATTATGAATGAACTAGGAGGCAGAAAAGAAGCAGTAAACACAATATTGGCCAATTAACAGGAATATATTATGAAACTATACCCCTAAACTTCCAAATCAGATCCCATGAGGTGTTTGGTTGTATATAAGCAACCTCAGCTGATGTTCTTTTGTTGTTTTTGTAGTAAATACATCTATCACACAACATTTGCCAATTCAACTTTTTACAAGTATACAACTTATTGATATTAGTTACATTAATCAGCTGTGTAACTCTACCCTTAATCAATGTGATGTCCTCATCATCATAAACTGAAACCCAGTAGTCTATAAGCACTGAGTGTAATCTCTCTTTTCTCTTCTCTCCAGACCTTGGTAACCACTAATAAACTTTGGTCTCTATTCATTTGCCTGTTCTTGTCATTTTATATAAGTGAAGTTATACAATTATACTTGAAACACTTGAAAGCAGCAAGAACAGAAATATGTACACTAATGTTCATTGCACCATTATAGCCAAATAGCCAAAAGGTGGAAGCAACTTAAATGCCCATATATAGATAAATGGATAAAAAAAAATGTGGTATACATATAATGGAATACTACTCAGACAGAAAGACAAATGAAATTTTGATATATGTTACAAGAAAGATGAACTTATAGACACAGTGCTGGAAATTATGTTAATGGAGGAGGAACAACTAGATAAGGAGGATGAGAATGGTTTCACAACTGGAAGAATATAATCAATGTCACTGAATTGTACATGTAGAAACTGTTGGACTGATGTCTTTTGCTGTGTATATTCTCAACAACAACAAAAATTAATTATTTAAAAAAAAAAAAAGGACACTGTGCTGGGTAAAATAATTCAGTAACAAAAGGACAAACATTATATTACCTCACTTTCAAAATCTTATCATGCTTTTAGGTATTTCAAAACACTATTGTTGTTCTTAGGTTCTATTGAGTCAGTATCAATTCATAGTGATCCTATGTGCAATAGAATAAAGCACTGCTAGGACCTGTGCCATCCTCACAACCACTGCTATATCTGATTCCATTTTTGCAGCCACTGTGTGATAGTTGGAGTTGCATGTCAACTTGGCTGGACCACAATTCTGAGTGGCTTAAGCAGTTGTGATGTGGATTATTCCCATAATGAGATCGGATCTATATGTTTTGAGCAGCCATCGGTTGAAAGGGAGTTTCCCTAGTGTGTGGCCTGCTTCCAATATCTTTATGGACATCCTGGGAAAAAGAGCCACTCTTCTGTGGGATCCTGTTGTGCTGCCTACAACTGTATGTGGTGAACAATCCACCATTTGGCCTGGATATCTTGGATTTATCATTCGTTGGAATCAACAGCCAGTATGCCAACCTTGAGCTTGTCAGGCCCTGCAGCTCTGTGAGTTGGGAAAAGCCTCCAGCTTGACGTTTGATCCCAGAACTAGGGACTTGCCAGCTACTATAAATGTGTGAGCCATTTTCCTAAGATAAATTTCTTTCACTCTATGCATATATAACTCTTACTGTTTTACTCTTCTAGAGAACCCAGCCTAAAACACATCTTGTTGAGTATCTTCCTCTTTTTCACTCACCCTTTACTTTTAGCAAGCAAGGTTGTGTCATCTGCATATCGCAGGTGGTAATGAATCTTCCTCCAATCCTGATGCTGCATTTTTCTTCACATAGATCAGTTTCTCAAATTATTTGTTCAACATAAAGATTGAATAAGTGTGTGAAATGTTACAAACTTGATGTACACTTTTCCTGATTTTAAGGATTTATTTTTAAATGCATTTTATTGAAATATAATTTATGTACAATGAAATACACAAAACTAAAGTGACATGGGTCAATGCTTTTTTTTTTTTTTTTTCTTTGCAGTGTTCCCTGTCCTCCCCTTCCACCCTTGGCAACCAACAAAGAAAATTTCTCTTCACATATAAACCTTTACTTTTGACCCTCCACAACAACAAACTAATACTATATTTGTCTTTCTGTGACTGACTTATTTCACTCAGCATAATGTCCTCCAAATTCATCCATATTATACGGTGTTTCTCAGACTCTACATTATTCTTTAGTGCTGCATAGCATTCATTATGTGTATGTACCATACACTTCCACTATAAATCTTAGAGATAAGTCCCTTGCCAGATAGGTAATTATTGGCAAATATGAATTGGTTGCTGTCATTTTTGTTATGTGCTTTTTCATGGTGTTCATTTCTTTGTTCCATATAATTTTCAATGCTGAGCTCATTTTGTTTATGAATCATGTTATCACTTCCTTCATTGCTATTGTTTTACTACTTGCTGAGTATTTATGCTGGCAGTTTTTTGATGTGAAGGTTTATCATTTTTCTTTGAGTTACCCTGTGATTTATTGTGTGCTTCCCAAGTTTAGAACAGTCCATTCTATCCTGTAGTTGTCTTGACTTCCCTACCATCTAGAAGTTCTGTAACTACACAGTTTTTTCCCTCTTTTTGGTTTGTACTTGTCCTCATTTGTCAATTTAGTCTCTGGTTCCATGTTTACAGTCTTGTAGGCCTATTTACTTTGGATACTTTCATAGCTGGGTTTGTTTCTGTGTTATATCATCGTGTGTGTTAATTGTCAATTGTTGTTTGCTGTTGTTGCTTATCTGTCCAAAGAGCTTCCTTTAGCATCTCTTGTAAGGTTGGTCTGATTTTAACAAATTCCCTTAATCTCTGCTTATCTAGAAATGTCCTAATTTCACCATCATATTTGAGGGACAATTTTGCTGGGTACATAATTCTTGGTTGGAAATTTTTATCCTTTAGTGTTTTATATATACCATCCCACTGCCTTTTCACCTGCATGGTTTCTGTTGAGAAATCTGAGCTTAGTCTTATTGGTTGCCCATTGTAGGTAACTTTTAGTTTTCCCATGCTGCTTTTATGATACTCTCTTCATCTTTTGTTTTGTTAAGTTTGATGATGATATGTCTTGGTGATTTTCTTTTGGGGTCTATCCTGTGTGGTGTTCATTGGACTTCCTGAATGGGTACATTTTCATCTTTCATCATACCAGGAAAATTCTCTTCCAACAAATCTTCAACAGTTTTCTCTGTGGTTTTATTTGTGTCTTCCTGTTCTGGAATTCTGATTACACATAGATTATTCCTTTTGATAGTATCTCACATGAACCTTAGGCTTTCTTCATTTTGTTTTGATCTTTTTTCTGATTTATTCGTCTCCAAAGAAGTGTTCAGGTATTTGCCTTCAGTGCCCCTAATTCTGTCTTCCATTGATTCAATTCTGATCCTTTGTCCATTCAATGTCTTATCTATTACTGAAAATTTAGTATTAATCTTCTGGATATCTGTATGTAGATTTTATATCATTTATAATTTTTCATTTATTTTGTTCTTGTATTGTCTTTTGAGGAGCCCTGGTAGCATAGTGCCTAAGGCACTTGACTGCTAACCAGAAGGCTGGCGGTTCAAACCTACCAGCCACTCCTTGGAAGAAAGGTTGGGCAATCCTACTTCCGTAGTGATACTGCCTCAGAAACCCAAGGAGGGGTCGCTATGAGTAGGGGCCGACTCAACGGCAAATAATAACAAACAACATTGTCTTTTGAAATTGTTCTAGGGTTTTCTCTGTGTTTTCCTTGATTTGTCTCTCGATTTGGTGAAGATACCTAAATAAAATTCTTTTGAATTCCTTATCAGGAGTTCCAATGCTGTGTCTTCCTCAGGGATGTGTTTTGGGTCTGTATCCTGGTCCTTTGTTTCTCCTGCTTTATCTTGCTTCTTTGTGTGGACTGTTATGCTCTGTTGTCTCCAAGGCATTGTGACATTTTTTAATTGGTGATTGTATGTTGGAGTGACTTGCCCACAATTTTTGTTTTCTTTATTTTGTTTGTCTGTTATCTATGCAAACAGAGTACTGTGCTGTGCTCCTCTATTTGCTAGGGGACAGCAGTTATACACTCACCACCTGTCTCCTTTCCTGTTGTTAGCCTTTTGAATGTCCCTCCCACCCTTGGCAAACAGAGCCTATTCCAAGGTTGCTGGAATCTGAATGAGGATGCTATCACTTTAAAATAAAAAATGGCTGCCACTTGTAAATATTCAAAATGGCTGCACCCTCAGTCACTTTAAATATCCAAAATGGCTGCCACTTATAAACATTCAAAATGGCTGTGTCCTCAGTCACTTTAAATATCCAAAACAGTTGCTGTGTGTAAACAATCAAAATGGCTGCACCCTCTGGTCAGTGGAAAATCAATAGCTCAGGTTGTCTCCCTCCTTGCTGTTTCCCTTCCTAGTCATAGGCCACAAGCACAGTTGTCCCTGCAGCCCTCGGTGACCAGGGCTGATCTTTTTTAGGTCAATTCTCAGATCCCAACACCACTTGGAACTATTCAGGCTGTTGGTCCCATTGGAGTAGCTGACAGTCCGTAACTCTGACCAACTCTGTAGTCACTGATTTCGTTCATGTTTTTCCACTAGTGGTGCCTAATCCACTTCTGTACAGTTCCTTTCAAAGCTCAGGGCTCCAGGATTGTCTTCTGTATCTCTGTCAATTGGTTTTTCTTTTCTTTGTTGAAGAGGGTCTGTCTTGCTTGTCTGCCTATTCTTGCATCTTACTAGAAGTCCCATTTTTCTTGATTTTAAACCACACTATATCCTCTTATTCTGTTTAAGTGACTGTCTCTTGGTCTATGTTTATGTTCCTCATGAGCACATTTAGTGTTCTGGAATTCCCATTCTTTGCTATGTTATCCATAATTTGTTATGATCTGCACAGTTGAATGTCTTTGCATAGTTAATGAAATAAAGGTAAACATATTTCTGGTGTTTTCTACTTTCAGCCAAGGTCCATGTGCCATCAACAATATTTCTCACTCCACAACCTATTCTGAATCTGGTTTGAATTTCTGGCAATTCCCTGTTGATGTATGGCTACAATCATTTTTGAGTTCAGCAAAATTTTTACTTGCAAGTGATATTAATAATATTGTTAGATAATTTTTAATTCTGTTGGAGAACTTTTCTTTGGATGGGCACAAATATGGATCTCTTCCAGTTGGTTAACTAGATAGCTATCTTCCAAATTTCTTGGCATAGACACATGAGTACTTCCAGTGTTGTATCTATTCAAAATACTAGTTGTTTACACTATTCAATTAGTTTAAGACAGGTTTAATCCACAAATCCAATTTTTCCATGCTTCTCTGGCTTACATTTTTGGTAAACAAGCACATGGGAAGATATTGGTGATTGAGTACTAAACAAACAAACAAAAAACTAATGGCCGTTGAGTCAGTCCCAACTCATAGCAACCCCTCCTTTGGTGTCTGAGGTGGTATTACTACGGAAGTAGATTGGCCAACCTTCCTTCCAAGGAGTGTCTGGTGGGTTTGAACCACCAGCCTTCTTGTTAGCAGTCAAATGCCTTATGCACTATACTACCAGAGCTTAAAAGGTTTAATTCCTGGTCAATGAATTGCAACCATTCCTTCTACCTTTCAGATGGATCTGATATAAAATAATCCTAAAATATTATATAGCAAGTGAATAATTTATATATACAATGAATATTTCATGAGATGGGCTCTCTTCACACTTCAGATAAAGCAATCAACATAATAATCAAACCATCTGCCTGCATGGAACATATCTTGTAGTGGATAACCATATGTTGGTTATCATTATTATTATTAATGTTTCCATTAATTAAATAAGGGACTAATTGATTTTGCACTTGCACAATATTCATTCCACCACTCCTCTGGCACTTTGTCATACTATGGTGGCTTATGTGTTGTTGTGAGGCTGGAGGCTATGCCACTGGTATTTTAAATATCAGCAGGGTTACCCATAGTGGACAGGTTTCAGTGGCTCTTCCAGACTGAGACAGACTCAGAAGAAGGAAGGAGATGTCCACTTCTCAAAGAATTGGTCAGTGAAAACCTTATGAACAGCAGTGAAACACTGTCTGATATATTACTAAAAAACTTTATGAAAAGCCCTGAAGCAGTGTCTGATATAATGCTGAAAGAGGAGCCCCTCAGGTCTGAAGGCACTCAAAATATGACTGGGGAAGAGCTGCTACCTCAGAATAGAGCTGACCTTAATGATGTGGATGGAGCTTAGCTTTTGGAATATTGTTGATGTGGCATGACTCAAAATGGGAAGAAACAGTTGCAGCCATCTGTTAATAATTGGAACATGGACTGTATGACATATGAATCTAGGAAAATTTGAAGTTGTCAAAAATGAAATAGAATACATAAAGATCAATATCCTAGGCATTAGTGAGCTGAAATGGACTGGTTTTGTCTATTTTCAATCAGACGAACATATGATCTACTATGAGAGAAATGACAAATTGAAGAGGAATGGCATGGCATTCTTCATCACAAAGAATATTTCAAGATCTGTCCTCAAGTACAACGCTCTCAGTGAAAGGATAAAAACCATATGCTTATGAGGAAGACCAGCTAATACTACTATTCAAATTTACGCACCAACCACTAAACTCAAAGACAAGGCAATTGAAGATTTTTACCAACTTCTGCAGTCTGAAATTGACCACACATGCAATCAAGATGTGGTGATTATCACTGGTGTTTGGAATGCAAAAGTTGGAAACAAAGAAGAATCAGCGGTAGTCAGAAAATATGGCCTTGAAGATAGAGATAACACTGGAGATAGCATGATAGAATTTTACAAGACCAATAATTTATTAATTGCAAATATCTTTTTTCTACAACACAAACAATGGCTATATATGTGGACTTTACCAGATGAATATACAGGAATCAGAAAAACTACATTCTGTGGAAAGAGACAATGAAGTAAAACTCACTGCCATTGAGTAAATTCTGACTCATAATGACCCCCATTGGGTTTCCAAGGCAATAAATCTTTATGGAAGTAGATTGCCCAGTGTTCCTTCTATGGAGTGGCTAGTGTGTTTGAACTGCCAACCTTCTTGTTATCAGTCAAATGTTATAGGCACTAATGACATCTAAACACATGGACTTTGCCAGACAGAGTACACAGGAATCAGATCAACTACATCTGTGGAAAGAGGCAATGGAGAAGCTCAATATCTTCAGCCAAAACAAGGCCAGGAGCTGATTGTGGAACAAATCATGAGTTGCTCATATGCAAATTCAAGTTGAAGTTGAAGACAATTAAATCAAGTCCAGAAGAGCCAAAATATGACCTTGATGATATCCCTTCTAAATTTAGAGACCATTTAAAGAATAGATTTGATGCATTGAACACCAGTGACTGAAAACCAGAGGAATTGTGGGATGACATCAAGAACATCATCCATTAGGGATGTAGGAGATCCTGCATAAAGAGGGAGAACAATGTGATACAAAACTCAAAATCATTTGGAGGCCAAAAAAAAAAA
>NW_006921647.1:2400308-2402806 GCF_000298275.1 Orycteropus afer afer | reverse complement strand
AAGAAAAGACCAAAATGGATGTCAGAAGAGACTCTGAAACTTGCCCTTGAGCAGAGAGTAGCTAAAGCAAATGGAAGAAATAACAAGATAAAAGAACTGAACAGAAGATTTCAAAGAACAGCTTGAGAAGACAAAGTCAATTATTATAATGAAATGTGCAAAGACCTAGAGTTAGAAAACTGAAAGGGAAGAACATGCTCAGCATTTCTCAAGCTGAAAGAACTTAAGAAAAAATTCAAGCCTCAAGTTGCAATATTGAAAGATTTTATGGGTAAAATATTGAATGATGCAAGAAACATCAAAAGAAGATGGAAGGAACTTTACCAAAAAGAACCAGTCGATGTTCATCCATTTCAGGAGGTGGCATATGATCAACAATCAATGGTACTGAAGGAAGAAGTCAAAGCGGCACTGAAAGAATTGATGAAGAACAAGCTCCAGGAATTGACTGAATACCCAGTGAGTTGTTTCAAAAAATGGATACTGAGCTGGAGGCACTTACTTGGCTGTGCCAAGAAATTTGGAAGATCTGGCAAACTGACTGGAAGATATCCATATTTGTACCCATTTCAAAGAAAGGTGACCCAACAAAACGTGGAAATTATCAAACAGTATCATTAATATCAAATGCAAGTAAAATCTTACTGAAGATAATTCAAAAATAGTTGCAGCAGTATATTGACAGAGTTTCCAGAAATGTAAGCTACATTCAGAAGAGGATGTGGAATGAGGAATATCATTGCTGATGTCAGATAGATCTTGGCTCAAAGCAAAGAATACGAGAAAGATGTGTACTTGTGTTTTATTGACTATGCTAAAGCTTTCAATTGTGAGGATCATAATAAATTATGGATAACTTTGAAAAGAACGGGAATTCCAGAACACTTGACTGTGCTCATCAGGGACCTGTACATAGACCAGAAGGCTGTTGTTCAAACAGAACAAGGGGATACAGCATGGTTTAAAATCAGGAAGGGAGTGCATCAGGTTTGTGTCCTTTCACCATACTTATTCAATCTATATGCTGAGCAAATAATCTGAGAACCTGGACTATATAAAGAAGAACATAGCATCAGGATTGAAGGAAGACTCATTAACAACCTGCAATATGCAGGTGACACAATTTTGCATGATGAAAGTGAGGAAAACTTGAAGCACTTACTGATGAATGTTAAAGACTACAGTCTGCAGTATGGATTTAATCTCAACATAGTGAAAATGAAAAACTTCACAACTGGACCAATACGTTGTTAGGTTAGGTGCTGGTGGGTTGTCTCCAACTTATGGTGACCCTATGCATAGCAGAATGAAACACCACATGGTCCTACGACCACTCCATGATACTTGCTATACTTGAACCAATTGCTGTTGCCACCATGTCAATCCATCTTGTTGAGGGCCTTTCCCTCTTTTGTTGACCTTCCACCTTACCCAGCATGACATCCTTCTCCAGAGAATGGTCCCTTCGGAAAATATGACCAAAGTCTGGGCATTCTAGCTTCCAAGGAGCATTCTGGCTGCACTTCCTCTAGGACAGACCTGTTAGATCTTTTAGCAGCCCATGGTACTTTCAGCATTCTTTGTCAACACCACAGCTCAAAAGCATCAATTCTTCTTTGGTCTTCCTTATTCATTGTGCAGTTTGCACACGCATATGAGGTGATTGAATATACCATGGCTTGTGTCAGGCGCACCTTAGTCATCAAGGAGACATCTTTGCTCCTCAGCACTTGAAAGAGGTCCTTTGGATTTTCCCAGTGCCACTCCTTAGAAGAAAGATGGGGCAATCTACTTCCTTAGTGATACTGCCTCGGAAACCCAAAGAAGGGTCACTATGAGTTGGGTCCGACTCAACGGCACATAACAACTACAACAACAATATGCTGTCTGATGTCCTGACTGCTGTTTCCATTGGCATGGATTGTAGAACCAAGCAGTGTGAAGTTTTTGACAACTCCAATCTTTTCTCCATTTACTGTGATGCTGTTTATAGGTCCATTTGTAAGGGTTTTTGTTTTCTTTATATTGAGATGTAATCTGTACTGAAGATTGTAGTCTTCAATCTCCATCGGTAAGTGCTTCAAGTCATCCTCACTTTCAGCAAGCAAAGTTGTGTCGTAAGTGTATCATGGGTTGTTAATGATTTTTCCTCCAATCCTGATGCCATGTTCTTCTTCATATAGTCCAGCTTCTTGGATTATTGCTCAGCATACAGATTGAATAAGTATAGTGAAAGGATACAACCTTGACACACCCCCTTCTTGATTTTAAACCATGAAGTGTTCCCTTGTTCCATTTGACCAATACAGAATATCACAATAAATGGAGAAAAGACTGAAGTTGTTAAAGATTTCATATTCCTTGGTTCCACAATCAACCTCAATGAAAGCAGCAGTCAAGAAATCAGATGATGTATTGCACTGGGCAAATCTGCTGCAAAGATCTCTTTAATGTGCTGACCAGCAAAGATGTCTCCTTGAAGACTAAGGTGCACCTAA
>NW_006921647.1:2390787-2399608 GCF_000298275.1 Orycteropus afer afer | reverse complement strand
TGGTGTTGGTGAAGAATACTGAAAGCATCATGGACTGCCAAAAGAATAAATAAATCGGTCCTGGAAGAAGTGCAGCCAGAATGCTCCTTGAAAGTGAGAATTGCCAGACTTCAGCTGATCTATTTTGGTCATGTTGTCAGAATGGACCATTTGCTGGAGACGAATATTGTGCTTGGTAAAATGGAAGGTCAGTGAAGAAGGGAAAGGCCCTCAAAGAGAGGCATTGACCCAATGGCTGCAACAAAGGGCTCAGGTGTAGCAAGGATTGTGAGGCTGGCACAGGACTGGGCAGTGTTTTGTTCTGTTGTGCATAGAGTCACTATGAGTTGGAGCTGACTCTATAAAACCTAACAACAACAACAATGAAAAATTCATTAGATATCTACTTTGTGCAATGCACATGCAGAATACTGTTTGTATGTATCTTTAGAGGAATGATCAGTAATGGATAAATCGTTTTTTTTAATGAATTTTATTGAAATATAATTTATGTACAGTAAAATACACAAAACTAAAGTGAGATGTGTCAATCCATTTTTTTTAAGTGTTTCCTCTCCTCCCCCCCACCCCCGACAACCAACTAAGGAAGTTTTCCTCCATATATAAACCTTTACTTGATCCTCCACAGCAACGAACTAATACTGTATTTGTCCTTCTGAGATTGAGTTATTTCACCCAGCATAATGTCCTCCAAGTTCATCCATATTATGCTGTATTTCACAGACTCTACATCATTTTCTAGTGCTGCATAGCATTCCATAGTTTGGTCATACACTCTTCCGACAATGGGTATGTAGGTTGTTTCCATCTTGTTGCTATTATAAATAGTGCTGCAATGAACATGGTGTGCATATATGTGTTCCTGTCCTGACTCTTACTTCTCTAGGATATATACCTAGAAATGGGATTTCTGGGTCAAATGGTATCTACAATTCCAGCTTTCTAAGGATCACCATAGTGCTTTCCACAGTGGTTGTATCACTTCACAGTCCCACCAAGAGTGCATGAGAGTCTCAATTTCTCTGCATCTCCTCCAGCATTTGTTATTTTCTGTCTCATTGAACCTTGCTATCAGTGCTGGGGTGAGATAGCATCTCATTATTGCTTTGATTTGCATTTCTCTGATGGTCAACGTTCATGAGCATCTCTTCATGAATTAGTTGGCCACCCGAATATCCTCCTGGGTGAAGAGTCTATTCATGTCTTCTGTCCCATGACAATCTCACCTCTGACTTGCTGGCTACGAATCCAGGGGTTCCTTGTACTCCTTAAGATGCCAGTCATACACTTGTGGGTCCCCAGGCCTCCTGACCTGCTGGCTCCCACTACTTTATCAGGCTCATTAATCCCCTAATTGACTCACAGAAAGTGCTATACTTATGATCACAGTTTTATTACAGTGAAAAAGATGCAGATGAAGATACTCATAGGGCAAGGCCTGGGAGAGTTCCCAACATGGAGCTTCCATGTCTCCAAAAGGGGGATGTACTATTATCCCAAAGAGGAAGTCCATAGACCATCCATGTCTAGAGCTTTAACTGAGGCCTCATTACATATACATGATTGATTAAATAATTCCTTTCCTTGCCTGAGGTAGCTGGTATCACAGGGTGGGTCATTCTAGCATGGCTAGGCCTCATTCAATTATGCTATTATTTCATTATCATAACATTTCTGTTGTGGTCTGGAGATATCATCAAAGACACTTAAATCACTGGGGAAATTCCAATATTTTTGAAGTTATCTCTCAGGAACTAAGAACACAGGCCAAATTCTTTGAGGAAAGTTAATACCCCCATAGAATTCCATTGTATGTCCTGCTCCAGGCCCATTCCTCTGACAACCATGACCTGACCTATCTTTTCTCTGTCTTTTTTTTTTTTGCTCTCCTTTTTATTGCATTTGCATTAGCAGGCAAAAACAATGCAATCTTAGACAAAAACAAAACAAAACAAAAAAACCTGCCCAACTCCCTCTACCTATAGTCAGTTTGTCACTCTTCTTGACAGAGTAGATTATAGGCTTTGTCTCCACAACCTCTCATCTAATTCTGTCTTGAATCCACTCCAGATTTTGCCCAACCACACACACAACCCAAAATTCCTCTTATCAGGGTCACCAGTAACTTCAATATGAACAAATAAAAGGAAAAAATCAGTTCTCTGTCCTCATAATAGTTGATATCTTAGCAGTACTTCATACATTTGATAATTCTTTTAAGCAGCTTCTTTCTTGGCTTCCAAGAAGTCACATTCTTCTCCTCTGCTCCAAGCTCCATGGACAATCTAGGGCATCTTTGACAGCTAATTCTCCTCCTGCTAAATGGCTGCACACATCAGTCTCAGCCAGGACCCCTTTGTTTTTCTCCAACCACATTCATGCCCTGAGGTGACTGAATTCCATCTTTGATTTTGAATACTGTCTACAGGCTGGTGTCTCCCAAGTGCACATCTCCAGGTTCAACTTCTGCTGGCTCTAGAGCTCTGGCATTGCTCTTTGATCATTTAATAAGACTTATTGAATTTAATACATCAAAACAGCATTCTTCATTTTTTTTCCCATGGCTCTTTCTTGATATTCCAGGAGGCTGTTGGTTGAAATTCTTTTCTATAGGTTCAGGGAAAAAAAAAAAAAAGACTTTACCTTAACATTCACCATATACTGAAATATTGATTTCTCCCTTGCGTATAAAAAAGATGAAGGTGACAAATTGTGATCTTTGTTTAAAGGAGGATTTGCCACACAGTTAATGAAGCTTAAGGTTCCTAGGTGGCACAAGCAGTTTGCAATTGCAGCTATCCTAAAGGTTGGTGGTTTGAACCCATCCACCAATGCCATGGATAAAGCCCTGATAATCTGCTTCCATAAAAAGTACAGGCAATAAAACTCTATGGAGCAATTGTGCTTGGTACCATAGGGTTACCATGATTTGGAGGATGGATGGCAGCTAACAACAATAACAGGATTTAGGTTTCCTCACTGTACAGATCCTTCTCAAGGTACTAGGAGGGGTCATATGTTCAAGTAAAGTTTGCAAAATAAGATATTTTAACCATGAAGCATTAAGAACCCTGTCTCTCTGCACTCCTACTTCTCCTCGCTCATATTTTCCTTTGTGTCAAGGATATTTATTTATGTAATTAACAGATACTCCTGAGTCTAGTTAAATTATTGTCAGCCATTCCAGAGTTGGAATGACTTCAAGCACCTTTCTTTTCTGCCTGAAATGTTCTCCTCCCATTTCATTGTGCTACCTTTTTCCTTCAAATCTTTCCCTTTAGAGAGGCCTCCCCTGACCACATGTGAATAAGGACACTCTCTACCCTTATATTTATGCCCATTCCACAGAAAGGTGACCCCAGAGAATGTGGAAATTATCAAACAATATCATTAATATCACATACAAGTTATATCTTGCATCTTGCTGAAGATAATTCAAAAATGGTTGCAGCAGTATATTGGCAGAGAACTTCTAGAAATCTAAACTGAATTCAGAAGAGGACATGGAATGAGAGATACCATTGCTAAGGTCAGACAGATCTTAGCTGAAAGCAAAGAATACCAGAAAGATTTTACTTGTATTTTATTGACTATGCAAAGGCATTTGACTGTGTGGATCATAACAGATCATGGATAACATTGCAATGAATGGGAATTTCAGAGCACTTAATTGTTCTCATGAGGAACCTGTACATAGAGTAAGAGCGTGTCATTTAAATAAAACAAAGGGATACTGCATGGTTTAAAATCAAAAAGGGTGAGCATAAGGATTGGATCCTTTCACCATATCTATTCAATCTGTATGGTGAGCAAATAATCTGAAATCTGGACTATATGAAGAAGAACTTGGCATCAGGATTGGAGGAAGATTCGTTAATAACCTGTGATATATTAAAGACACAACTGTGCTTGCTGAAAGTGAAGAGGACTTGAAGTACTTAATGATGAATATCAGACTACGATCTTCATATGGATTATGCATCTACATAAAGAACACAAAAATCCTCACAACTGGACCAATAAGCAACATCTTGTTAAATGGAGAAAAGACTGATGCTGTCAAGAATTTCATTTTACTTGAATCCACAGTCAGCACCCATGGAAGAAGAAGTTAAGAAATGAGACATCATATTCCACCAGGGAAATCTGCTGCAAAAGACTTCTTTAAATTGTTATGAAGCAAAGATGGACCTTTGAAGACTAAGGTGTGCCTGACCCAAGCCATGGTATTTTTCAATCACCTCATACACATGTGAAAGCTGGACAACGAATAAGGAAGACTGAAGAAGAGTGGATGTCTTTGAATTGTGGTGTTGGTGAAGAATACTGAAAATATCATAGACTGCCAGAAGAACGAACAGATCTATCCTGGAAGAAATGTAGTCAGAATATTCTTTGGAAGTAAGAATGGCCAGACTTCATCTTACCTACTTTGGTTATGTTGTCAGAAGATATCACTCCCTGGATAAAGATATTATGCTTAGTAAAGTAGAGGGTCAGTCAAGAAGGGAAGACCCTCAATGAGGTGGCCTGACACAATGGCTGCAATGATGGGATCAAGCATAGGAAGGATTGTGAGAATGGCGATGTTTTGTTCTGTTTTACATAGGGTTGCTATGAGTCAGAGCCAACTCAATGACACCTATCAACAACAAAAGCTTATATTGTGCTTTTTTTTTTTTCACTTATATTTATCACAAATAATGTCACTTATTTTCTTGTTTACCTTTGTCTATCCAACTATTATTTGAGATCATGGTTTTTGTTTCATTCATTGCTATATCCCCAGTGTCTAGAACTGTACTTAGCCTCCATATATAGTTGTTGAATGGATAAAATAATATCCCTAAAGATTATGTTTTATTTTTTATTAACAGATTTTCTCTTTCTAGAACAGTTTGATATTTACAGAAAAATTATGCAGTAAGTACAGAGAGTTCCCATATGCTTATTCTTCTATTATTAATATCTCGCATTCTTGTGGGACATTTGTTACTCAAAAATGTGGAAATTATCAAACTACATAATTAATTTTACCTAAGGCATTTGACTGCTAACCAGAAGGTTCACAGTTCAAACCAACCAACAACTCCATGGAAAGAAGACTGGGCAATCTACTTCTGTAAAGATTTACCACCTTAGAAACCCAGTGGGGGTTGCTATGAGTCAGAATCAACTAGATGGCAGTGAATTTGGTTTGATTTGTATCATTAATGTCACACGCAAGTAAAATTTTGCTGAAGATAATTAAAAAATGATTGCATCAGTGTATTGACAGGGAAATTCCAGAAATTCAAGATGAATTCAGAAGAGATTGTGGAACAAGGGATATCATTGCTGATATTGGATGGATATCAGCTGAAAACAAAGATTACCAGAAAGATGTTGACCGATGTTTTCTTGACTAGGCAAAGGCATTTGACTATGTTCATCATAACAAATTATGGGTAACATTACAAAGAACAGGTATACCAGAGCACTTAATTATGCTCATGAGGAACCTGTACATAGACCAAGAGACTGTTGTTCAAAAAACTGCATGGTTTAAAATCAGGAAGAGTGAGTGTCAGCGTTATATCCTTTCATCATACTTAATTAAATCTGTATGCTGAGCAAATAATCTGAGAAACTGGACTATATGAAGAAGAATGTGGCATCAGAATTGGAGAAAGACTCATTAACAACCTGCAACATGCAGATGACACAACCTTGCTTGCTGAAAGTGAAGATGACTTGAAGTGCTTACTGATGAAGATCAAAGACTGTTATCTTCACTATGGGTTATATATCAACATAAAAAAAACAAAAATTCTCTCAATAAGCAACATCAAGATAAATGGAGAAAATATTGAAGTAAACAAAAATCCTTCCAATAAGCAACATCAAGATAAATGGAGAAAATATTGAAGTTGTCAGGGATTTTATTTTACTTGGATCAATAATCAACACCCATGGGATTAGCAGTCAAGAAATCAGATGTTTACAAATCTTCTACAAAAGATCTCTTTAAAGTGTTAAGAAGCAAAGATGACTCTTTGAAGACTAAGGTGTGCGTAACCCAAGCCATGGTATTTTCAATCACCTCATTATGCATGAGAAAGCTGGATAATCAAAAAGGAAGACCTAAGAAGAATGGATGCTTTTGAATTGTGGCGTTGGTGAAGAATACTGCAAATACCATGGACTGCCGGGAGAAAGAACAAATCTCTCCTGGAAGATGTGCAGCTAGAATATTCCTTGGAAGTGAAAATGGCCAGACTTCCTCTCACCTACTTTGATCATGTTGTCAGAAGGGCCCATTCCCTGGAGAAGGATATCATGCTCGGTAAAGTAGAGGCCGAGCGAAAAAGGAGAAGATCCTGAACAAAATGGATTGACATGGCTGCAAAGATGGTCTCAAGTATAGCAAAGGTTAGGAGAATGACACAGGACTGGGCAGTGTGTTATTCTGTTGTACACAGGGTTGTTAGGAGTCAGAGCTGACTTCATGACACCTAAAACAACAGCTGTATATATCCATATTATAAATGCTTGTTTTCCAGTGAATATCTAACATGCTATTTTAATATTCATATAAATGTATTCAATATTTTGTAGAACTATTGTATAAGATAAAAAATTAAAATAATTGTTACAATTAAGCATTGCTTTTATCTTCCAGCTCCCTACAAATTTTAAACTGGACTCTTTAGTTTTAATTAAAATAATGACAAAGTGAAGTTGTTGAAAAACAGTTGTTTTTCAACCTTAATCTTTAACTAATCCTGCTTAGATCATTACAGAATCTGAAATGCTATTGTAACTATAGCTTTTCTTAAAATCATATATATTTAACTTTTTTTTAGGGAAATATGTTTTATTGGCTAAATCTGTGCACAGGCACACTGTAATCATGCTGGCACATACCTGTGTTCAGCAGAAGACAGGGGAGAGGGAAAGTATACACTGCAAAGCTATCTCCAAGGGCCTAAGTGACTTTACATTTTATTTTCAATCGCTTTTCTATTTGGTTGGTGGAATGACTGTCATTCTGCATCCATCTATCTGAGGTAGTGACATGATGAGGCCTATATTTTGATGGATGAATCTGTCAGAATCCACTGAGTATTTAGATATTGCACCAGTGAATTACTTTTACAAAGGGCTGCGTTATACAAAAGTGTGATTGCTCTCTTCTATGACTATTCTTCTGTGTGCTGAGGAAATGGGCTGGTAGTTAAGGAACAATGATGCATTTTCCTTCGGCTCATACTACCATCTCTTTTGTGTTGCTGAACTATAATTGAAGCAAACTCTGAAGCTTTTGTACTCAGGCTTTTAATCTAAGAATGAACTCTCTCTTTTTTCAGTTAGCTTCAAATAATCCAATATACGAGGGCAAGACACTTAAGAAATTAAATTTATCATGCCAGATTCTATAGACTAGAAGAATAAACCATTGCTGACTATAAACCTAGAGAATGAAGACATGAAATACATTACCTCATTTCTTGTTCAGTGTGATGTTTCTAATAAAGACATTTTTTATGAGTTGGATGACTTTACCTGCGATTCCCTCCTTTCATATGGATTCAAGAAGTCAGTCCTTTTCTCTCAGGAAAGCTACTACTTATTATTTGCCAGGGACTGACGGGGACCAATCTCTTTAAGTAGCAGTGCATCGCTTACAGGCTTTCATCTCAATTTTTTTTCTCCTACTGCATTTTCAAGTCACACAGCAAGATTACAAATACTGCCTCTAAGTAATTGCTTTCCTAGAACTGTGCCTAGGAGATTCTTGAGGTGTGTCTTTCTAAAGACAATAGTCTTATCTCCTGACCAGTCAAATACAACAAAACAAAAAAATTATCATCTTAGTGTTCGCTTTTTTTTTAGCATCGTTTGTCTATGTGAGGAGCTAAGAACTGCTTACAATCCCTCTTCTGTAGATTCCAACAGTTGTCAGTTCTGTCATCTTATCTGGCTAGAGCCCATGCCTTTCCTAATAGTACCCCAGTTACCTTTGGGAAAAGGAAATTCAGGTTTCCACTTGTTATTGCAGAAGCATAAGCTAAAGAAACCAGATTCTTTCTTTCCCTCATTTTGCTTCCCTTTAGAGAAATGATCCCCTATCTCCTGGGAATTTGTACTTTGACCAAATAATGTAATGTAAAGGGATTGGAAGTATTTCATTTCTCTAGTAACGGGTGGGGATTCCTGTCCAGGTTGTTAATGTTTAGAGATGGTCATTGTGCTTCCTGTTTTATGTTGTAAATGTTCCTTTGTTTTTACTTGTTTTCAACCTATTTCTTTTCTTCTTCCTATTTCCAACCCTGCTCTTTTACCTTTCTTTCAATTCTGTGAGGCCGCACACGTTTGATTATACACACACCTCTTAATACCTTTTCTGCCAAATAAATCTCTTTTACTCAAGTTAGAACTAATTTTTGTTGTTTATAATCACCCTAATTGATACCAATGCCATGATTCTAAATCTTATCAAAAAGGAGAGCACCAAAATCATAGAGCTATTTAACCTAGTCTTCAAAAATTGAACATTCATAATTGTGTTTGTGAAAAATAAAACTCTGAAAGGACAGGAGTATTAGTGTAAAAAAAAACAAAACACTGTATGTATTGTCTTTAGGATATAATCCTGTTTTCTTTGGTATTTTATTCTTTATATAAAATGTTTTACTATGCTGCTTTCCTTCACAGACATTTTAAACTTTTTGAGTCTATGTGAGAAATATAGAGAAGGCTCAACCGGAATGAAGCCAACTAAAAATAGGGTTGCTCTGATTTGACTTTCCTGATGAACTGAGTTTTTGTTTTATGTCTT
>NW_006921647.1:2361412-2372680 GCF_000298275.1 Orycteropus afer afer | reverse complement strand
AGAAGTAGATTGCCACATCTTCCTTCTGAGGAGTGGCTGGTGGTTCAAACCCTAAACTTCTGGTTAGCAGTCAAAGTGTCTTAGGCACTATGCTACCAGATCTCCCACATATATAGTAGAAGTATAAAAAAAGGAAAGCAGTGGTAATCACTAAATCACCAATACTGGCTAAGGATGAGAATAAGAGAGAAGAAAGAAGAATGTGATTCAAAGAAATTCAACAGTATTAGTAATGTTCTAGTTCTGAGAGTGGACAGTAGTCATACCTGTTTTAAGTGTCTTAAACAGCTATTAATTATGATGAAGATTTCTCTCTGTACCTTTTCAATTCTCTTGGTTCCTCCTTCCTCTTTGTTGGGTTACTAAAACTGGCTGTACCGGCCCCATACCTGTACCCCATATCATTTAAAGGAAGGTAATGTGCCTGTGTCCCATAGGCATAAGCAAAAATTTGGAGAATCAATATAATTTAATTGAATTAAATCATGCATTGACATATGAATCAATCACTATAGCCAGAGTAATGGATGTACTGCTTGGTTAACCATACATTATTTTTTCCACCTTGCAGCCATGGTGGTACACTCAGCTTCTTTACAAGTACATCAATCCAAAAAAAAAGAAATCAGGAGTTTTGGAAAAGGGAGATAAGAGAAAGGAAACTTCATCAACAACAAATACGTGTCCAGCCATCTTCCATTATATTGTTATTTTAAGGGAACAATAATGGCATCTACATGTTTCATGCAAGGTTTATCTTTACCACCCACAACTTTCTACTTAGGGCAGAGGATATGATTCAAACAAAAATATACTTCATAATGGAGTAGACTGACTGAAGTTCAATATGGTATGTTCTCACTGCCGTTAATCCAGTTCCAACTCATAGCAACCTCCATTCAGTTTCCAAGGCTACAAATCTTTACAGAAGCAGACTGTCTCATCTTTCTTCTGCAAAATAGCTAATGGGTTAAAAACATCAATATATTGGTTAGCAATCAGATGCTTTCACTATACCACCAGAACCCCTTTAATATGGTAAATATATGATTGCCATTTGATATTTATTTTAACAATAAATATTTGTTAATATGTAACATGTAAATCACTGTTATTCAATATTCAGAGCTAGGGACCACTCAGCTGAAACATTTCTTTATTTTTTGTCATCATTGGCAAGTTTAATTTGTAGGTGTATCCTACACGGATTGGGGATACCCTACTATGCACAATCTGAAATGCAGAACAAGTTGGCTGTGAATGAGATTTAGCATAGTTTCATATTATCTCAAGTTTCATGCTGTTTTATAACTGATGAGGATAAGTGATCTTGTCCTTCAGATGAGAATTAGAACTTTCAATAACTATTGTCTCAAGTTCTCTTCTCTATCTCTCACCTCTTCTCTGTTGAAGGCAATATAACACTTCTAGAGTACCTTCTGAACCCTTTTTCATTTAATTTATAGGTAAACATCTATTTTCCTTCACTCATAGCCATAGAATGTTGAGTGAAATGAACTATACTTTCAAGATGATGACATTAACTGCCATTAAATTTGCTGTGTTCAAGTCACAGCCAGAGTAGAAAAATTTAAAATATTGAGACATTTGAAAGAGTCCTCAGAAAAGAACCACTTTAATAGTGAAGATAAATTAGTCTTCTATTAAAGCCAACTCTGGATCATCCCTTAGAAAACTTAATAACTTGCTTTCAAAGGATTAAGCTAATAAAAAATAATTGCCTCTGAGAATGAAGTCCAACAATATTTAAAAGAATACAACAAAATCCAGCACCAAATAATGTAAAATTTACAGTCTATAATTCACATAAAAATGTCCACACATACAAGTAAGTAGGAAAATATGAACCAAAAAAATCAATATGAGCAGGATTAAAATCAGTTAATATAAACATACCAAGAAAATGACAGCAGTGGTACAATTAGCAAAGATATTAAAACAGTTATCATAAATATGCTCCAAATGTTTAACAAGACAAAACATAAACAAGAGCAGAGGAAGAAAAACATAAAAGAGACAAAAATAAAATCTATACAGACAAAAAATATAATATTTCAAATGAGAAACACACTGGAAGAAATTGGAAGAAAACTAAACACAGCAGAAGAAACAATCAGTTAATATGAAGACTTAGCAACATAAATTATCCAAAACAGAAACTAATAGAGGGAAAAAAATTAAAAATAAAACAAACTGAAACAAAATGACTTGTGGCATGATATCAAATAATCTATATATAATTATAATGTCTAAGAAGGAAAGGAGAAATTTGAGTGAAATCGTTTGAAAAAGAATTTAAAGTAATAATAGCTGAAAAATTAAAAATTTTGAAGAAAATTATAAACCTACAGATCCAAGAAATGTAAAACAAACAAAAGAAACCACACACACACACACACACACACACACAAACCAAGTAAAATAAAAATAAAGAAAACCAAAACACATTATAATGAAATTGCCGAAAACCAGTGACAAAAAGAAAAAAATACAGAGCTGCTACAGAGAAGGATATCATGCTGGGTACATTAGAGGGCCAGTGAAAAAGGGAAGACCCTCAACAAAATGGATTGACAAAGTGGCTGCAACAATGTGCTCAAGCATGTGAAGTGTTTTGAGGATGTTGCAGGACTGGGCAATGTAAAGGTTTACTGACTTGGAAAAGCAATGGGGATTGCTATGAGCTGGAATCAAGTCAATGGTAGTGAGAACTATAGATTCATCTCTGCATACCTCAGTTAAGTGAGCAATATAGGAGAGCCATACTAACCCAGAAATGTACTGTGAACTTTGCTTAATAGCACTTTATTATAAATATATATTTATTTTCTCAGCCACAAAAAGGTGTAATTTCACCACAAAAATATATATTTTTTATTTTTTAGAAAAGACTCTAACACAGTTTAAACAACCTTCTAATATCACAAGTGCTTACTTATCTGTATCATCAAATCAATAAAATCTTGGCACTAAAGAATCAATTTTACACAGTTTAATCTTAAACCACTGTGAAGAGCATCTGAAGGAAAACAAACAATGTTTTGCTCTGTTGCACATGGGATCACTATGAGTCAGAGCTGATTAAAAGACACCTAACAACAACACAGAGAATTACATTATGTTCAAAGATGCAAAGATGAGGATGACTGTGAGTTTCTCGTCAGAAACCATGTAAGGCACAAAATATTGCAGCAACATTTATATATATATATTTAATGAGACTACCTAGAAAGCTAAGGAGGAGCGAGCTGCAGGGATCCAGGTGAAGGGAGGGAACCCAGGCCACGCCTTACAAGTGGAAAGGCAGGAAAGAGGGGGAAAGGACAGTAAAAGTCCAGGGGGACTGGGACTGAGAGAGGAGTCAGCCACATGGATCCAAGTGAGGGGAGGGAACCCAGGCCACGCCCTACAAGCAGCAAGGCAGGAAAGCGGGGGAAAGGACAGAAAAAGGACTGGGACATAGAGAGGAGGCAGCAGTAGGGATCCAGCTAAAGGGAGGTTGGAGAGGTTTCCAACTAAGGGATACAAACTTGTCTTTCAGTATGTCCTACTGTGGTGACATGTTGCTGTGGTTCTTGAGTCTGTGCCACTGGTGTTTCAAACCCAGCGGGGTGCACATGGTGCACAGGTATCAGCGCAGCTTGAAGACTTAGACAGACTACGAAGAAAGAAGAGGTCATCCACTTCTCAAAGAATTGGCCAGGGAAAACCTTATGAATAGCAGAGAAACACTATCTGATACATTATTACACAAATTTATGAATAGTCTGGAAACATTGTCCAATACAGAGGAGGAGGATGAGTCATTTAGGTTAGAAGGCTCTCAAATTGGGACTAGGAAAGAGCTGTATCATCAGAGTAAAACCAGCCTTACTCATATGGATAAGGCAAAGCTTTTGAGACCTCCATTGCTGATGTGGCACCACTCAAATTGAGGAGAAACAGCTGCAAACATCCATTAATCATCAGAACATGAAATGAATGAAATATGAACCTAGGGAAATTGGCAGCTGTCAAAAATGAAATGGAATGCATAAAGATTGATATGCTAGGCATTAGTGACTTGAAATGGACTGGTTTTGGCCATTTTTAATCAGACAACCATATGATCTACTGTGCCAGGAATGGTAAATTGAAGAGGAATGGCTTAGCATTCATCATCACAAAAGGTGTTTCAAGATCTGTCCTGAAGTACAATGCTGTCAGTGATAGGAGAATATCCATACTCCTACAAGGAAGACCCATTAATATGACTATTATTCAAATTTATACACCAACCACCAAAGCCAAGATGAGGAAATTGAAGATTTTTATCAACTTCTGCAGTCTGAAATTGACCAAACATGCAATCAGGATGTGTTAATTAACACTGGTGACTGGAATGCAAAAGTTGGAAACAAAAAGAATCACCAGTAGTTGGAAAATTTGGCCTTGATGAAAGAAATAATGTTGGAAATCGCATGTTAGAATTTGTAAGACTAGTGATTTATTCATTGCAAATACCTTTTTTTCAACAACAGAAATGGTGGCTGTACATGTCGACTTCACCAGGTGGAACACACAGGAATCAGATTGACTACATCTGTGGCAAGGGGCAATTGAAAAGCTCAATATCTTTAGCCAAAACCAGGCCAGGAGCTGATTGTGGAACAGACCATTAACTGTTCATACGTAAGTTCAACTTGAAGTTAAAGATAATTAAAACAAGTTCAAAAGAACCAAAATATGATTTTGAATATATCCCTCCTGAATTTAGAGACCATCTAAAGAATAGATTTGATGCATTGAACACGAATGAATGAAAACCAGAATTGTGGGATGATATCAAAAACATCATCCATGAAGGAAGCAAAATGTCACTAAAAAGACAAGAAGAGAAGACCAAAATGGATGACAGAAGAGACTCTAAAACTTGCCCTTGAGTGGAGATTAGCTAAAAAAAAAAATGGAAGAAACGCAAGATAAAAGAGCTGAGCTGAAGATTTCAAAGAGCAGCTCAAGAAGACAAAGCCAATTACTATAATGACATGTGCAAAGACTTGGAGTTTAGAAACCAAAAGGGAAGAACATGCTCAGCATTTCTCAAGCTGAAAGAACTGAGGAAAAAGTTTAAGCCTCGAGATGCAATATTGAAAGATTCTATGGGCAAAATATTGAATGATGCAGGAAATATCAAAAGAAGATGGAAGGAATACACAGAGTCACTGTACCAAAAAGAATTGGTCGATCTTCATCCATTTCAGGAGGTGGCATATGATCTAGAACCAATGGTACTGAAGGAGGAAGTCAAAGTTGCAATGAAGGAATTGGCAAAGAACAAGTCTCTGGGAATTGACGGAATACCCATTGAGATATTTCAGCAAAAGGATGCCCCACTGGAGGCGCTCACTCAGTTATGCCAAGAGATTTGGAGGACAGCTACCTGGCCAACTGACTGGAAGAGATCCATATTTGTGTCCATTCCAAAGAAAGGTGATCCCACAGAATGTGGAAATTATAGAACAATATCATTAATATCGCACGCAAGTAAGATCTTACTGAAGATAATTCAAAAATGGTTGCAGCAGTATATTGGCAGAGAACTTCCAGAGGTGCAAGCTGGATTCAGAAGAGGATGTGGAACAAGGGATATCATAGCTGCTGCCAGATGGATCTTGGCTCAAGGCAAAAAATACCAGGAGAATGTTTACTTGTGTTTTGCTGACTATGCAAAAGCATTTGATTGTGTGGATCATAACAAATTGTGGATAACATTGAGAAGAATGGGAATTACCGAACACTTGACTGTACTCATGAGGAACCTGTACCTTGACCAGGAGGCTGTCTTTCAAACAGAAGAAGGGGACACTGCATGGTTTGATATCAAGAAGGGAGTGTGTCAGGGTTGTATCCTTTCCCCATATTTATTCAATCTATATACTGAGCAAATAATCCAAGGTGCTAGAGTATATGAAGAAAAATGTGGCATCAGGATTGGAGGAAGAATGATTAACAACCTGTGATATGCTGACGACACGCTTGCTGAAAATGAGGATGACTTGAGGTACTTACTGATGAAGATTAAAGAATACAGTCTGCAGTATGAATTATATCTCAATCTCAATATAAAGAAGACAAAAATCCTCATGATTGGACCTATAAGCAGCATCACAATAAATGGAGAAAAGATTGAGGTTGTCAAAGACTTCATATTGCTTGGTTCTATAATTGATGCCAATGAAAGCAGCAATCAGTACATTAGACAATGTATAGCACTGGGCAAGTCTGCTGCAAAGTGTTGAGGAGCAAGAATGTCTCCTTGAGGACTAAGGTGTGCCTGACACAAGCCATGATATTTCCAATTGCCTTGTGTGCCTGTGAGGGCTGGACAATGAATAAGGAAGAACGAAGAAGAGATGATGATTTTGAGTTGTGGTGCTGGCGAAGAATGCTGAAAGTACCATGGACTGCTAAAAGAACTAACAGATCTGTCCTGAAGGAAGTGCAGCCAAGATGCTCCTTGGAAGTGAGGATGGTCAGACTTCATCTCACCTACTTGGTCATGTTGTCAGAGGGGACTATTCCCTGGAGAAGGATGTCATGCTTGGTAAGGTGGAGAGCTGACGAAGTAGGGGAAGGATGGATTGACACAGTAGCTGCAACAAGGGGCTCAAATATAGCAAGGATCATGGAGCTGGCACGGGATTGGGCGGTATTTTGTTCTACTGTGCATGGGGTCACTATGAGTCGGAAACGACTCGATGACACCTAACAACATCAACATAAACCAAAAGGAGGAAATAAATAATGTACTTATAGGTCTTCTTATTGGTGAGGAATTCAAGACAATTGCAAGATAGAAGAGACTGTTTTAAACTTAGGAAGAAAATAATAAATCACAGATAACCACAAAAAAAAAAAAATAATAAATCTTCACATCAAAATTAAAAAAAAAAAAAAAAGAGAGACCAGTACCAATATTTAGCAAATACTAAAATAGCAATGAAGGAGATGATAACATGATTCACAAAGAAAAGGAGCTCAGCACAAAAAATTATATGGAACAAAAAAATTAGCAACACCACAAAAAAATAGATATAACAAAATGACAGCAATAATTTCATACTTGTCAATAATTACACTGAATGTAAGTGGATTAAATGCACCACTCAAGAGATGGACAGTTGTAGACTGGATAAGAGAACAAGACCCACCTGTATGCTGTGTACATGAGGCTCACCTTAGACACCAAGACAAAAATAAACTAAAAATCAAAGATTGGAAAAAGATATATCAAGCAAATGGCAACAAAAAAGAGCAGGATTGGCAATACTAATTTCTGATAAAATAGACTTTGAGACCAAAAACACCATAAGACACAAGGAAGGGCATTATATGATGATTAAAGGGTTAATTGAACAAGAGGACATATCCAAAATAAATATCTACACTCCAAATGAAAGAGCCCCAAAATACAGAAATCAGACTTTAACAGAATTTAAAAGACAAATAGATAACTCCATAGTAATAGTGTTTTTGGTAGATGCTGTCAAGTCAGCTCCGATGCATAGCAACCCTATGTACTAAAGAATGATACACTGCCCAGTCTTGTGCCAGCCTCATAATACTTACTATACCTAAGCCCACTGTTGCAGTCACTGTGTCAATCCATCTCATTGAGGTCCTTCTCCTTTTTTGATGACCCTCCTCTTTACCAACCGTATCATTCTCCAGGGAATGGTCCCTTCTGACAACATGACCTATTTTGGTCATACTCTCAGAAGTAGGTGAGACAGTAATAGTAGGAGACTTTAGTATACCACTTTCAATAAAAAATAGAACAACTGGAAAGAAATTTAACAAAGATGCAGAAGCACTAAACAATATGATCAACCTATATGACCTTCTAGACATCTACAAAGCACTTCACCCAATAACAGCAAAATACACTTTCTCTCCAGCACACACAGAACATTCTCCAGGATAGACCATATGTTAGGCCACAAAGCAAGCCTCAATAAATTTAAAACATAGAAATTTTGCAAAGCATCTTCCAAGACCATAAAGCTATAAACTTAGAAATCAATACTAGGAAGACAAATTGAAAAAAGCAAACATATGGAAACTGAATGACACCCTCATTAAAAATGCCTGGGTAATAGAAGAAATAAAAAAATGAAATTAAAAATTTCCTCAAATCAAATGAGAATGAAAACACAACATACCCAAATCTTTGGGACACAGAGGCCAATTTATAGCAATAAATACACACATCAAAAAAGAAGAAAGAGCCTAAATCAACACCTTAAACTAAGATCTCCAAAATTTAGAAAACAAACAATAAGAAAAGCCTACAGTCACCAGAACAAAGGAAATAATAAAGATTCATGCAGAAATCAATGAAACAGAAAATAGAAAAAAATCAAGAAGACTAAAAGTTGTTTCTTTGAAAAGATTAATAAAATCAACAAAGCACTGGAAAACCTAACAAAAGAAAGAAGGAAAGATGCAAATAACACAAATAACAAATGAAATGGGCAACATCACAATCACAACAGAAACAACCTAAATAAAAAGGATACTATCAGGATACTATGAAGAATTGTACTCCAAAAAATTTGAAAGCTTAGAAGAAATGGACATATTTATAGAAACACACTACTTACCTAAACTAACACAGAAGTGGAAAAATTGAATAGATCCATAACAAAATAAGAAATTGTACAGGTCATAAACAATTATCAATCATTAAGAGAAGAGCTGACACCAATCTTATTGAAACTATTACAGAACATAGAAAAGGATGAAATCCTCCCAAATTCATTTTATGAATCAAGCATTACCCTGATACAAATACCTGGCAAAAATATCACTAGAAAGGAAAACTATAGAATGATATCCCTTAGGAATATAGATGCAAAAATCTTCAACAAAATCCTAGCTAGTAGACTCCAACAACATATCAAATAATAATAATACATCATGACAAAATGGGATTCATACCAGGTATGCTAGGATTGTTCAACATTGGAGAAACTATCAACTTATCACATAAGTAAAATAAAGGTTAAGAATCATGTGATCATATCAGTCTACGCATAAAAGGCTTTGATAAAATCCAACACCCATTATTGATAAAAACTCTCAGCAAGATAGGAATAGAAAGGATATTCCTCAACATAATAAAGGTTATATATGCAAAACCAACAGCCAACATTATTCTCAATGGAGAGAGACTGAAATCATTCCCCTTGCAAACAGGAACCAGACAAGGATGCCCTCTATCACCACTTCTATTCAACATTGTATTGGACGTTCTAGCCAGGGCAATAAGGCAAGAAAGGGAAATCAAAAGCATCCAAATTGGTAAGAAATAAGTCAAACTATCCCTATTTGATGATGATATGATCCTAAACATAGAAAATCCAAGAAACTCAGCAAAAAATCTACTGGAACTAATTGAGAGATTTAGCATAGTGGCAGAATATGAGATCAACATCTAAAAATCAGTTGGATTCCTCTACACCAGCAAAGAGATTGTTGAAAAAGAAATAAGGAAATCAGTACCATTTACATTGTTGTTGTCATGTGCTGTTGAGTCAGACCTGACTCATAGAGACCCCTCCATAGGGTTTCCGAGGCGGTATCACTACGGAAGTAGATTGACCAACCTTCCTTCCAAGGAGTGGCTGGTGGGTTTGAACTGCCAGCCTTCTGGTTAGCAGTCAAGTGCCTTAGGCACTACGCTACCTTAGCTCCTACCGTTTACATTAGCTATCAAAAAATTTTTTAAAAAATAATAAAATACTTGGGAATCAATCTTACCACGGACACAAAAGACCTGTACAAAGAAAACTGCAAAAACTACTTCAAGAAATCATGAGATCTACATAAATAGAAGAAAATATCATGCTCATGGATAGGAAGATTGAACATTGTGAAAATGTCAATTCTACCCAAAGCAATCTATACATTCACTGTAATCCCAATCCAGATCCCAACAACATTCTTGAAGGCTATGGGAACACCAATCACTAACTTTATATGGAAAGGAAAGAGACCTCAGATAAACAAAGTACTATTGAAGAAGAACAAAGTAGGAGGTCTCACACTCCTGGATCTCAAAATCTTCTATACAGCCACAGTAGTCAAAATTGCCTGGTATTGGTACAATGACAGATACATAGTCCAATAGAATAGAATTGAGAACCCAGAAATAGATCCATCTGTTAAATGGGGAAGAGATAATCTCTTTCACAAATGGTGCTGGCAAAACTGGATATTTACAGAAAACTGAAAGAAGATCCATACTTCACATCACACACAAAAACTAACTCCAGATGTATCAAAGATTTAAATGTGAAACCTAAAAGTATAAAGATGATCAAATTAAAAATAGGGGCAAACTTTGGGGCCCTAATGGCATGAATAGACTATCAAGCATAACCCAAGATGCACAAACAGCAGAAGATAAACTAGATGATTGAGACCTTCTAAAAATTAAATTCTCATATGCATCAAAAGACCTCCAAAAGAATATAAAGAGAACATACAGAATAGGAAATAGCATTCAGAATGACATATTATTACACAAAGGACTTATCTCTAAAATGTATAGAAAACTCCAACACTACTACATCAAAAAGACAAACCATCCAATTAAAAAGTGGGCAGAAGGTGTGAATAGACATTTCACCAAAGGAAATATCCAGGCAGCCAACAAACACATGAAGAAATGTTCACGATCATTAGCCATCGTTGTTGTTGTTATGTGCCGTCAAGCTGGATCCAACACATAGCGACCCCTCCTTGGGTTTCCAAGGCAGTATCACTACAGAAGTAGTTTGCCCCATCTTCCTTCTGAGGAGCGGCTGGTGGGTATGAACCTCCAGCCTTCTGATTAGCAGCCTACTGCCTTAGCCACTATGCTACCAGAGCTCCCATAGAGAACTGCAAATTGAAACAACTGTGAGAAACCATCTCATCTCAGAATTAATAGCAAAGTTCAACAAAACAGAAAATAACAAATATTGATGAGGATGTGGAGCCATTGCTCATCCACTGCTGATGAGACTGTAAAATGATACCACCACTGTGAAAATCAGTATGTTTGTTGTTGTTGTTGTTATGTGCTGTTGAGTCGGCCCTGACTCATAGCGACCCCTCCTTAGGTTTTCGAGGCAGTATCACTACAGAAGTAGGATTGCCCAACCTTCCTTCTGAGGAGTGGCTGGTGGGTTTGAACCGCCAGCCTTCTGGTTAGCAGTC
>NW_006921647.1:2345023-2360835 GCF_000298275.1 Orycteropus afer afer | reverse complement strand
ACTCATAGCGACCCTTCCTTGGGGTTCTGAGGCCGTTTCACTACAGAAGTAGATTGCCCAACCTTCCTTCCGAGAAGTGGCTGTGGGGTTTGAACTGCCAGCCTTCTGTTTAGAGGTCAAATGCCTTAGGCACTACACCACCAGAGCTCCTATATATATGTTTATATAAACCAAAAATTATTAGTGGTTACCAGGGGTAGGAGGGAGGGGGAATGGGCAAGCTTTTGTTTGCAGGACATTGAGTTTATGTTAATAGTGGTGGGATATTTTAGAAAAGGATAGCAACAATGGTGGTAGTGCAACAAGAAAAATGTCATAAATTTCCGAGCTTAAGTGTGGACTTTGTTATGTTGGCAAATGTCTGGTTGTATATGTTTTCACCACAATAATAGAGAGAGAGAGAGAGAGAGAGAGAGAGAGAGAGACAAAGAAAGAAAAAGAAAGAAAGGAGGGAAGGGAGGGAGGGAGGAACAAAGGAAACAAAGAAGGAATGGACAGAGAAGGAATTCTCTTTCTCTGGACTTCTTTTAGCAAATGACTCAGCTATCATCCTTAACTCAGGAACTGGGATAATTCAAACATTGAGATTAACTCACAACATGGATGAAATGAATTAGTCATCACTATGGTCCATTTGGTGATTCTTTTCAAGATAATTCAGAAGGCTGTGAGCCTCAAACACTAATGTGATAAAAACCTCATCACAATCTTCAGAAAAATGCTCAGATGAGAACATTTTGTGCTTAACATGTTTCCTGTATCTTACAGATAATTACGGACTCAGTGACACTAATGGCAGCTTTTATCCCTTCTCCCACAGCACACTGTCCCTCGCAATGACAGGTGGCAATACTGAGCACATGCTGTTTTCCCTTTAGTCCCAGAGTTATGTTCAAACATGCATATGGGTCTTATTATTTTGGTTTTGTTTTTAAATTAGGAGAGAATTTGACTACTTTTTTTCCTTTTGCCTTCTGTAACATCCTTATTTGTTTTAAAGTACCCCCCCCCAAAAAAAAATACATTTTGTTAGAGCTTAGACAATTATACTCTGAAGAAGGTTGCTAGAAATGGAGATGTTTCTCAGATATTCTCATGGGAACAGAAATAGGAAAATGACATTTGTTAGTTGCCTTCTCCATGACAGACTCAGTGTGGGATATATTCACAGAGGAAATTTGTTGGTCAGTTTCTTTGGTTCTTAATCCTCTGCCTATTCATTTCCTGCACTGGATTCCTACAACTTGTCTTACAGATCCTTCCCAATGTGGCTCCTAGCTGACCTGGTCCATGGTGCTTGCCTGAGCCTCTCTGCGCAGACTTATCTAGGTCTCTCATTCACCTGACGCACGTGTGTGCCAGCCTTCTCCTGTCCAGTCTCATTCTTTCTCATGGTCACTCACAGCATGATATGCCCTATTCAAACTACAAATTTTGAAAATTATTTTCACTCACTTGTGTCTTTGACCTGAGATAATAGTCCCAATAATGTCACCAGTGATTAAGTGACCTTGAAATCTATATTTCAAGTAGAATAATATGAAAGAGTCAAATATGTGCTAGTGGCATAAGCCATGTCCCATGGAAAGAAGTCTTTATTACAGAGACAAGCTGCAGAAAGTTGACTGGGAAATGTTTTCAGGATCTACACCTGTGAGAGAGGGAAGGAAGCATAATTGGTCAAAATGAGAACATGTTAGTTTTCTATTGCTGCTATATAACACATTACCACAAATTTAATGGCTTAAAACATCACATATTTTCTATCTTACAGTTCTGTAGATCATAGTTTTGACATGTGTCTCACTGGGATAACTCAAGGTGTTGTCAAGTCTAAGTTCTACTCTGAAAGCTCCAAACAAGAATCAATTTCCCTGTCTGTTGCAGCTTCTAGAAGTCACCTTCGTACATTGGCTCATTTTCCCCTTTTCCACCTTAAAACCCAGCAACAGTCAGTTGAGTTTGTCTCAAACCATATCACTCTGACCTCCTCCCATTGTACCTGCATTTCCTTGTGATTCCATTGGACTCATGTGGACAATCCAGGATAATCTTGCTATTTTAAAGTGAGCAGATTAGCAACCTTAATTCTGTCTACATTCCCCTTATGCCCTGTAAAGTATATAATCACAGGTTCAGAAAATAGCAAGGACATGGCCCTCCTCAAGGGAGCCTACCACAGAGAAGATGAAATGAATGCAATAATTCTACAAAGAAGAGGAAACTTCAGAGTTGTCCTGAATTGAGGCTAAGGTGACTGTCATGGAGTAGGCATTGAATATGACCTGTGCTATTAAAGAGACGTAATTTTGAAAGAGGCAACACTTTTTGTCAGAGTACAATCCCAGAGAAGAATAGTCTTGAGCTGTCAGTTTCTGCACCACAAATACTTAGGGAATCTATGTCTCTACTATGAAATAGTACTAGGGGTAATTTGGGATCCATACTACAGCATTTGCTACACTGAGAGTGTAGTGAAAACGTTCCTTTTTTTTTTTTTTTTTTTTTTTAAATATAATAGGAACTCTGGTGGTGTAGTGCCTAAGGCACTTGACTGTTAACCAGAAGGTTGGTGGTTCAAACCCACCAGCCACTCCTTGGTAGAAGGCTGGGCAATCTACTTCCGTAGAGATACCACCTTGGAAACCCAAGGAGGGGTCACTATGAGTTGGGTCCGACTCGAAGGCACATAACAACAAAAACAAATACATGAACGCTCTCAAGTGTTTCACAGATTGATTATTATTCTTTAACATTGTGTAATATTCCATTGTGTGTATGTACCAGTTTGTTTATCCTTTCATCTATTGATGGGCACTTAGATTTGTTTTATCTTTTTGGTATTATGAATCTTGATACAATGAACACGGGTTTGCATATATCTGTTCATGTCACAGCTCATAATTTTCTAGGATATATACCTACTGATGAAATTGCTGGAGCATATGGTATTTCTCTTTCCAACTTTTTTACAAAATGCCATACTATTTTCCACAGTGATTACACCATTGTGCCGTCCGATAAGCATGAGGGTTCCAAGCAGTGTATGAGGGTCCCAGTCTCTCCATACCATCACTAGCACTTGTCTTCTGTTTTTCTGAACTATAATATTAATGCTGGAGTGAGACATTATCTCATTTTTTTTTCCCTATCTCTTTCCAGATCTTTTTTTTTTTTTAATTTGTGGTTTGGGTAAAAGTTTACAGAGCAAATTCACTTTCCATTCAGCAGTTCACATACACTTTGTCTCATGATATTGACTTCAATTTACCCCAATGCAACAGCTCCCCTCCCACTTCCTCCTGATAGTTACTTCTTCCCTGTATCCATCTCTCCCTGCACTTCAGCCCCCTGAGCTGTCTCTCTGTGCCAAAACAGCCCTTCTTTCTCCTATGATTGTTCTCTCCAAGGAGTCTATCTACCTCAGGTAAATGTTCAACTCATATGCCTGTCTTTTATTTGGCTGGAAGCCACAGGTATGGGCTCAATTCCAGACCTGAAGGGCAGCTAGGGGCCATAGTCTCAGTGGTTCCATCAGGCTCTATCAGACCAGCAAACCTGGTATCCCTTTTTTTTTTTTTTCTTACCAAATGATTTTGAGTTTTGTTCCACATTGTTCTCCTTCTCTATCCATGATCTCCTACATAGACTCCCCTCCGAGAGATTGACAGTGGTAGCCAGTTCTTCTGGTCTCATCACGATCGTTTAGGCTGTGGGTCCCATGGTTTACCAGTTGCTAGGAATAGTTGTTTCCATGAATCTTTGGTTTTCCTCATTCTTCTTTGCTCTGGACGAGGAGAGACCTGTTGTTGCATCTAGATGGCTGCTTGCAAGCTTTTATGATCCCAGTTGCTACTCACCAAAGTAGGAGGTGGAACAATGTTTTGTGTAGTATGTTATGCCAAATGTACTTGATGTCCCCTGCGACTATGGCCTCGAGTCCACAGGTTCAACTACTCACTCCTTCTGGGTAGCTGGTGGTGACCAAGAAGTGACTACAACCTTGTCCCTTGTCAGCTCTACTATACACCTGGAAATTCATACACAACATACAAATACACTTGTAGAACCATTGTCTGCCAATCCTATACATGGTCTTGGATACCCTACTCACTTCATAGACATACCTAGTAGTTCAGCCGGTCCACTCATCTATCCACCCATATACCCACTGCCATCACTGACAACGCAGTGCTGTATGTGCAAAAGGGTTCATCTTTGTTTTCTGCACCTCCCATGTACCTCTCTATGTCTTCCTCTTCCTCAATGCACCATGTTGATCACTCACATTTGGTACATTGCCCTTCTCTTCACCCAAAATAATACTTATCTCTACCTAACAGTGTTCCTTACCCTCCCCTCCCACCTCTGGTAACCAACAAAGAAAATTTCCTTTCATATAGAAACCTTTCCTTGACATTACAATAATGGACTAATACAATATTTGTTTTTCTGTGACTGATTTATTTCACTCAGCATAATGTCCTCCAAGTTCATCCACATTATGCATGGTTTGTATATTCTACGTTATTCTTTTGGGTTTCAAAGTATTGCATTGTGTGTATGTACCATAGTTTGGTTATCCATTCCTCAGTTGATGGCCACATAGGTTGTTTCCATCTTTTTCCTATTGTAAATAGTGCTGTGATGAACATGGGTGTGCATATGTCTATTCTTGTCATGGGTCTCACTTCTTTAGGCTATGTGCCTAGTAATGTAATGGCTGGGTCAAATGGTATTTCTAATTCCAACTATTTAAGGAATCGCCATACTGCTTTCCATAGTGGTTGTACCATTTTACAGCCCCTCCAGCAGTGTATGACAGTCACAAACTCTCCACATCTTCACCAACATTTTTTATTATCTATCTTGTTGAACTTTGCTACTAGTGCTGGGGCAAGATGGTATCTCATTGTTTTGATTTGCATCTCTTTAATGACCCTTAATCACAGAGTAAAACTACCACATAGGGTTTTCAAGGCTGTAAATCTTTGGGAATCAGACTGCCTTATTTCTCCCACAGAGCTGCTGGTGGGTTCAAACTGCCAACCTTTCGGTTAGTAGACGAATGCCTTAAGCACTACACCACCAAACTCCCTCGTGAAGGATACTGGTCTATAATTTTCTTTTTTAGTGATGTCATTACCTAGTTTTTGTATCAAGATTATGCTTACTTTACAGAATGCATTTGGGAGCATTTCATCACTTTTATGTTCTGGAATAGTTTGAGTAGAATTTGTGTTAGCTCTTCTCCCAATTTTTGGAAGAATTCAAAAGTGAACCAAAACATTTTTTGTTGGGAGTTTTTTTATGACCTCTTCAATTTCTTCTGTTGTGATGGATCTGTTCAAATTTTTCACCTCAGATTGAATTAGTTTGTGTAGGTAGTGTATTTCTAGAAATTTTTCCATTTCTTCTAGGTATTCAAATTTATTGGAGTACCATTGTTCATAGCATTCTGTTATTTTTTTTTTTTCCAGATTTCTGTTGTGACACTGCCAATTTAATTTTTAATTTATGTTACTTGCATCTTTTCCTTCTTTTCTTTTGTTAAATTTTCCAGTGGTTTGTGAATTTTATTAATCCTTTCAGGAAACAACTACTCATCTTACTGATTCTTTCTATTGTTTTTCTGTTTCTGTTTAATTTATTTCTACTTGAATATTTATTATTTGCTTTCTTCTGGTGACAGTAGACTTTTTTGTTATCTAATTGTTGGAGATTCTGGGTAAAGGTATTCATTTTGTTTTTCTTTCTTTTGTGATATGTGTGTTTATTGTTATAAAATAGCCTCTGAGAACTACTTTTGCTCTGTTCCAAAGATTTTGGCATGTTGTGTTTTCATTCTCTTTTGATTCTAGGAATTGTTTTTTTACTTCATTTTTTAAATTTCTTCTATTACCCAGTAGTTTTTATGCAGGGTGTTATTCAGTTTCCATGTATTTGATTTTTTTCTCCTTGATATTACTGTTGTCAATTTCTGATTTATAATATTGTGATCTAAAGAGATATTTTGTGGCATTTCCATGTTTTAAATTTTATTTAGGATTACTTTGTGGCCTCGCCCATGTCTATTCTGGAGAGTATTCTATACACATTTCAAAAGAATGTATATTGTGCTGTTGTTGGCTATAGAGTTCTGTAGACATCTGTGAGGTTTATTCATTTGTTTGTTTAGATCTTCTATGTTTCTTAAATTTTTTTGTAGTTGTTCAGTCCTTCTTCAAAAGTGGTATATCAAAGTCTTCTATTATTATTGTGAAGCTTGTGTATGTCTCTTTTAGATTTTGTTAAGTTTAATTTATGTATTTTGGGGCTTTTTTATTGGGTGGGTAGATATTTATTATGATTATATGTCCTCTTGTTCAAATGACCCTTTAAAAATTATATAATGTCCTTGTATCTTTTCCTGGCTTTTGCCTTGAAGTGTGTTTCATAAGAAATTAATTCTGTCACTCTTGTGTCTTCTTTAGTTGTAATTTGCTTAATGTATATTTTTCCATCCTTTGATTTTTAGCTTACTTTGTCTCTTTGTCTAAGGTGTGCCTCTTGTAGACAGCATATTGATGTGTTCTGCTTTTTTATTCATTCTGCTACTTTCTGTCTCTTGACTAGTGCATTTAATATATTTACATTCAACATAATTATCAATAGATATGAATTTATTGCTGTCACTTTGCTGTGTATTGTTTTTTGTAGTGTTGATGATTGATTTATTCCATATATTTTTCTGTGCTGAGTTCATTTTGTTTATTGGTTTTCTTATTATTTTTGTCATTGCTATTGTTTTAGTGTTTACTGAGACTTTATGATTTTCTTCTGTTTTATGTTGATGAGAATGTTTATTAATTTTCTCTAAGATTACCATGTAATTTATTTTATCTACCCAAGTTTAAAGCAGTCTGTTCTATCTTCATATCATCTTGACTTCCTCTCTATATTGAAGTTCTCTAACTACATCATTTATTCCCTGTTTTTGCTTTACACTTATCCTTTACAAATTGACATCTCTGGTTCCTTATTTTCAGTCTTTTACATTTAGTTTGTTTTTGATCCTCTTATATTTGGGTTGGGTTTTGGGTGATATTATCATGTGTCTTAGTCTCTGGTTGTTTTCTGCCATTTTTCATTCTCTGTCTGAATGACCCCATTTAGCATTTCTTGGTCTGGTTTTTACAAATTCCCTTAATTCCTGTTTATGTAGGAATGTCCTAATTTCACTAAGGAATTTGAGGGACAATTTTGCTGCATATAAAATGTCAATTTTGGTTTACAATTTTTTTTTTCCTCTTAGAATTTTATAGTGTGATTTAATTGCCTTCTTGCCTGTGTGGTTTCTGCCAAGAAATCAGAGCTTAGTCTTAGGTTTCATGTGTAGGTGACTTTTTTTTTTTTTTTTTCCCAAACTACTTTCAAGATTCTTTGTCTTTGATTTTGGAAAGTTTGATTATATGTCTAGGTGATTTTGTTTGGGGGTCTATCTGATATCAGGAAAATTTTCTTCCAATTTATGTTTGACAATATTCTCAGTGCCTTTTTTTTTTTTTTCCTCCCCCAATCTCTTCTGTTCTGGAACTCCAATTCCAACCACACACAAGTTATTTCACTTGATAGTGTCACACATAAATGTTAGGTTTTTGTTTTGTTCTTTTATTCTTTTTTCTGATTGTCTCTCTAACAGATTAGTATTAAGAGATTTGTCTTCAATCTCACTAATTCTGTGTTCTAATGATTCTTTTCTACTCCTTTGTCCTTCCAATGTTTACTTATGAAATTTTAGTTTAATAGTATTAATTTTCTGGATTTGTTTTTGTATGGTTACTAATTTTCCACTTGTTTTATCACTTTTTTCTTGTATTTAAAAAATCTTTTAGAGTTTTGTCTGTGTTTTCTTTGATTTTGTCTGTGGTTTCCTCAAACTTTCTCCCTATCCATTGAAGGTACCCTAATATATTTCTTTTGAATTCCTTATGAATAGTTCTAATAGCATTACTTCCTCTAGAAGATTTTATGGCCCTGTGTTTTGGTCACTTGTTTGAGTCATCTTGTCCTGTTAGTGTGTGTGTGTGTGTGTGTGTGTGTGATTTGAAGTTGTCTGTTGTCTCTGAGTAGTGTTATTGTATTAATTTCTTGGTTTTATGTTGTTTTGCTTCACCTTGATGTTTGTTTTGTTTTAATATATCCAGGCAACAGGGCAGATGTGTTACATGGTTACTAGTTTGGTAGCACTGGGACACTAGCCATCTGTCTCCTGATGGATTTGGTGGCATGAATCTGTGATCATTGATCATGTAGAGCAGCTCTGGCCAGGTTGCATAGGTCTTGGCCATCATCTGTCATTAATCCATTGGTACTAGAGTAGGTGGTGGCACTCCCCCAATGGGTTGGGTGGCATGTGTGGTGGGTATGGCTGGGTAGGTTCACTAGCTCCAGTCTGTGTGGAAAAGACATAAAGAAAAATAAATAAAAGAAGAGCAAGAAAAAAAAAAAAAGTAGGAGGAAGAAGGGAGTCTTAAAAAGGAAGAAAAAGAGAAAAACAAAGAAAGTGAAGCACAGTACTGGTGCAAGTCATAGCTGCCAAGCACTGCTGCTGGAGAAATGTGGCACTCACTCCACAGGGGCATACACCACCACATACAAAAGGTCTGGGGCAACACTATTGAATATGGATGTGGTGGGGGGCAAGGCACTCACTGAACTGGTCAAAAAAAAAAAAAAAAGGCAGGAAGAAGAGGAAGAAAAAAAAAAAAAACAAGGGGAGAAAGGGAAGAACTGAGAAAAAAGGAGAAAAAAAATAAGAGAAAGAAAGAAAGAAAAAGAAAACCTATCACAATAGTAGCCACTGTTCTGGTTACCTGGTGCTACTTTGACAAGAATACACCACAAATGGGATGGCCTTAACAAACAGGAGTTTATTCTCTTACAGTTTGGAGGCTTTAAGTCCAAGATCAAAGTGTCAGGCTCTAGGTGCTAGGTTAAAGCCCCTTGACCTTGGGCTTCAGCCTTCCTCCAGCTCCTGGCCCACAGAAGCTAGAGGCTTTTATTCACTCGGACAGCTGCTGGTTGCTGAGGCTGCCAAGCCCAAGGTTGACAAGTAAAAAGGCACAGTCCCAATGTTACCAAACCACATGGCAGGCCACTATTTCAAGTCCATTTTAAGTCCCCAGGTCGGCAGAGCATGGCAGGCTGCTAAACAACAACAAAGCTACATTCAGGGTTCAAGGTGCCATAAGCTAGAAACCATTGCCAAAGCTGCTTCTTATGTACTGGAAGCAGACCACATACCCAAAGCAGCTAATCAGCTGCTTGTGGTAGATCCCACCATGGAGCTGATTGCCAATCTCATCATGGGGAATAACTACCACCAGCTGCCCAGCTACTCAAATAGGCCCAGCCAAGTTGACACACAAACATAACCACCACAGCCACCAAACACAGCTGCAGCAGAAACACAGAGTTCATTCCAAGGGAATACACACCACTGTCCAGGTCTTGGTGGATTCAGGTACTGCTGACTGTGGAGTGGGGGAGCCACCTTCTCTGCAGTATCAACAAAAAAGGAGCGAAAGTGAAGGGGAAGGAAAAAAGGAAGAGGTAAGCAAATAGGAGAAGAAGAAGTAAATAAGAAGGGAAAAAAATAAAAAAGATAAAAAGCAGAACAGTTCTGGTGAAAGTACCAGCCACCAAACATGGCTGTGGAGGAACACAGTGCTTACTCTGCAACAGTACATATCACTGACCAGGGAGGGATGGGGTAGGTGTATCTAATGGGAGAGAGGCTCTTGCTCTTCAGAATCCTACAAAAAAAGTGCAAAGGAAGAGAAAAGAAAAAAAAAAAGTAAAGAAAAATAGGGTAGGGGAGGGAAGCACTAAGCAGAAAGATATAGAAAAAGAAAAAAAAAAAAGAAAAAAAAAAAAAAAAAAAAAAGGACAGAAAGAGAGAAAGAAACAGCAGCACAGCACTGTCAGCAGGGGAGTTTGACTGGTCAGTGTGCTGCTGGGAGTGGGAGGTCCCACACTTTTGGTCACCAGGAGATTATTCAAGGTAACGGAGAAGGTCCCACCTCTCTGGTCACCCAATCAGCAATGTAGGTGCCTGTGCAGTCCTGGGCAAATGGAGCTGATTACTTGGTTCCTGCTCTGATTGGAATACTGCTTGAAATAATTCAGAATGACTGCTCTGTGCAGGTTAGCATTTTATTGTTCCTTGTTCACGGTTTCATTCAGTCTCTTCCTGTCACAGGAATTTGATGTACTTCTTTATCGTTTCCTTTGAAGCTCTCAGTTCCAGGATTGTCATCCATAACCATTTCACTTTTTTCCTCAAGTCTTTGTTGTAGAGGGTCTGGATAGTGTTTCTACCTAGTCTGCCATTTTGGATCCACTGGCTTTCCATTATTTTCATTAATATGTCAATATATCATGAATGATAGAATCCATTTTTAATTAGATTTTTGTGAAAATCTGCAGAAAATCTCCATCTTCTTTACTCTCAATTTCCTCATTTTTTACAATTAAGATATTTCTTCATTTGAAAGATTTAAATTACAGATATAGAACCTTGTGGTTGGAACCTACCCAGAAGTACCACACACACACAAAAGGCCTGGTGATATGCTTCCATTAAGATACAGCCGAGAAAATCCTATGGAGGTGTTCTACTCTGTAACACATGGAGTTGCCATGAATAGGGACTGATTTCATAGCAACTAACAGCAACAACACATTTATCATAAAATATACTCTGGTATAATTCTAATTGTTTACTTGTCTGCTTTTACTAATAAACAACAATTTGAAAGCTGAGATGCTTTCTTATTCATCATCGTATCCGTACTTCTCAGCACAGTATTTCGTATATTGTTGTTGCTAGTTGTCATCATGTTGATCCTAATTCATTGTGGTGGTTATGTTTTTGTGTCAACTTGGATAAACCTGGTTGAGTAGCTGGACAGCTGAATGTCATATTCCCCATGATAAGACTGATAATCAACTACATGGTGGGATCTACTGAGAACAGCTGAGTAGCTGTCTTTAGGTATGTGGTCTGCTTCCTGTATATAATCAGCAGCTTTGGGAATGGTCTCTAGCATATGGCATGCTTGGACACTGCATGTAGCTGTGTCATTGTTCAGCAGACTGCCATGCTCTTCCAACCTTGGGACTTACAATGAACTTGAATTAATGGCCTGCCATGTGGTTTGGTAACATGGGGGCTGTACCTTTTTCCTTGTCAACCTTGGGCTTCTCAGCCCCAGCAGCCAGCAGCTGTCTGAGTGAAGAAACGCCTCTAGCTCCGGTGTCCCAGGAGCAGGAGACAGAGCTGATCCCCAAGGTTGAGAGGCTTTAACCTAGCCCCTAGAGCCTGGAATTTTGAACTTGGATTTAAAGCCTCCAAACTATAAGAGAATAAACTCCTGTTTGTCAAGGCCATCCCATTTGTGGTATATTCCTGTCAGAGTGGCACTAGGTAACCAGAACACTCATGGTGACCTCATGCTCAATAGACTGAAATGCTGCCCATTCCTGCACTATCCCCAGATTAGTTGCAGATAGCACCATTTTTATTCAAAGCATTTTCATTGACTGATTTTCAAAAGTAGATTGTCAGGTCTCTCTAGGAAGCTGAATTGAAACTGTTCAGTGTTAGAGCAAGATGCAAGCCTCTGCTGACAGACAAGTGGTAGCTGTGCAAGAGATGTGTTGGTCAGCTGTAGATCCAGTTTGCCTGCATGAAAGGTAAACATTCTACCAGTGAGCTAATAATGTTTTTAGGTGCTGTTGAGCTTGTTCTGATTCATAGAGACTCTATGTACAACAGAACGAAATGCTGCCCAAATCTGCATCATCCTCACAATCGTTGCTTTGTTTAAGGCCATTGTAGCAGCCACTGTGTCAATCTCATTGAAAATCCCTCTTTTTCACTGACCTACTTCACCAAGGTTTTCCCTGACCAATTCTTTAAGAAGTGGACGGCCTCTTCCTTCTTCCAGTTTAAAATCAAGAAGGGAGTGCGTCAGGGTTGTATTCTTTCTCCACACTTATTCAATCTATATGCTGAGCAAATAATCTGAGAAGCTGGACTATATGAAGAAAAACGTGGTATCAGGAGTGGAGGAAGAATCATTAACAACCTGAGATATGCAGACGATACAACTTTGCTTGCTGAAAGTGAGGATGACTTAAGGCACCTACTGATGAAGGTTGAAGAATACAGTCTGCAGTATGGATTACATCTCAATATAAAGAAAACAAAAATCCTCACAACTGGACCAATGAGCAGCATCACAATAAATGGAGAGAAGATTGAGGTTGTCAAAGAATTCACATTGCTTGGTTCTACAATCGATGCCAACAGAAGCAGCAGTCAGGACATTAGACGACATGTAGCATTGGGAAAGTCAACTGCGAAGGAACTATATCAAGTGCTGAGCAGCAAGGATATCTCCTTGAGGACTAAAGTGTGCCTGACACAAGCCATGATATTTCCAATCGCCTCGTATGCATATGAGAGCTGGACAATGAATAAGGAAGACTGAAGAAGAGTTGATGCTTTTGAGTTGTGGTGCTGGCGAAGAATGCTGAAAGTACCATGGACTGCTAAAAGAACTAACAGATCTGTCCTGGAGGAAGTGCAGCCAGAATGCTCCTTGGAAGCAAGAATGACCAGACTTGTCTCACCTATTTTGGTCATGTTGTAAGAAGGGACCGTTCCCTGGAGAAGGATGTCATGCTTAGTATGGTGGAGGGTCGACGAAAGAGGGGAGGGCCTTCAACAAGATGGATTGACACAGTGGTTGCCATGATGGGCTCAAGTATAGCAGGGATTGTGGGGCTGGCACAGGATCGGGCAGTGTTTCGTTCTGCTGTGCATGGGGTTGCTATGAGTTGGAAATGACCTGATGGCATTTAACAACAACAACAAACTTCACCAAGCATGATGTCTTTCTCCGGATACTGGTCTCACCTAATAATATGTCCGAAGTAAGTGAGACAAAATCTTGCCATCCTCACTTCTAAGGAGCATTCAGGCTGTACTTTTTTCATGACAGATTTGTTTCTTCTTCTGGAAGTCCATGGTATATTCAATATTTTTCACTAACACTATAATTCAAAGGAAATTACTCTTTTTTTGATCTTCCTTGTTCAGTGTTGACCTTTCACATGCATATGAAGTGATTGAAAATACCATAATTTGGGTTAGATATACCTTAGTTCTCAAAACAACATCTTTGCTTTATAACACTTTAAAGAGGTCTTTTACCTCAGATTTGTCCATTACAAAACATCATTTGATTTCTTGAGTGCTGATTCCATAAACATGGATTATAGATTCAAGTAAAATGAAATATTTGACAACTTCAATATTTTCTCTGTTTATTATGATGTTTATTGTTTAAGTTGTTAAGCTATTGTCTTATATTTTAAAAAGTGATGTTACAAAATCTGTTTCTAGGATTTTCATTAATATGTCGATATATCATGAGTAATAAAATCTATTTTTAATTAGTTCTTAGTGAAAGACTGCAGAAAATCTCTCTCTCTCTTAGACTTAAGTTTCTCATTTCTATAATAAAGATACTTTTACTTTAAGAAAATAACATATACATTACAGATATAGTACCTGGTGGTGTTTAATGCATGTTGGTTGGGCAGTTGATTGGTCAGATGGCTGAATGACAGAGTGAATGAATGAATGAATGATATAATTTTCATTCCCAATTCCTTACCTTGACTTTCCCTTCAAAGGCTTCTGTAATGTCTTCTCAACAGAACTTAAAGTTATCTGCCTTTCTCACCCTCATTCATGCATATTTCCCCTTCTACCTACACTGGTCTCATTTCTTCCAATCTAAAAGTGTTGTAATTAAATCTGACTCCACACCTTACCTGGTATGCTTTTCCTCATCCCCTGCCCCCATTCAAACCTGGCAGAAGTATTAAGTTCCAGATTGAGTTCCATCATCCCATGAAGATTTCCCACTTCCGTATTCTTGAAATTTTTATTTCCCATTTCCTTACACATCTATAACACTCAATTTTGAAGTTTGATATAATAACTTGTGTTGTTATTTGTGTTGTGTCTTGTTAATCTATAATCTCAGAGGCTACTTTTAAGGCAGGAAGTACATCTCCTATCATTTTTCAATTCATCTAAGATACATTTTTTCACATTTTAGCATTTTGAAATCAGAATGTATTTTATATTCTATGGCAATTCAAAATCATTACAGATATGAATTGCAGTGAGTTTTTGTAGAATATTTAAGTTTGCTTCTATCAGAAACTATCAATTTGAAACTACTTTAAATTAAACTCATAGTGTATTTCAGACTGAAAAGATGAATGGGTACTGAGTTCAAATTTTCAGGTGAGATTTTTCCCCACTGCCAAGATTGGGACATTAATTCTACACCTTTTTCTCTATGTCAGGCTTATTTCTTATTTACTCTTATATAAAATGTGTAGTTTTTGTCTAAAATTTATATGAGGTGTCTCATGACATTCGCCATCTTGGAATTTTTTTTTTTCCCTTAATTGCAAATAAAAGAATCATCCGTATTACAATTGATAACATTTTAGACTCATTAGTATCTCCGAAGTGGTTGGTTTAGTGTTATTAGAAGATTAATATATACATGTTAAACTGAATATTATTTTGCAAATACTCTGGGCAAATAAATAGGATACACACACATATAATACATAAAAATGATGAAATTATATTAAAAAATTCTGGCATTGTACACCCATTCATATACCATACAATGTCTCATGACATTTCCAGAAGTGAATTTTGCCATCCTTCATCCTCTTTCAGTAGTTTGAAAATATTAGTTATGATCATATTTGAATAATAAAGATATAAACCATGGTCAAAAAGTCAGGAATCTAGTTTGGTCATATCCCAGTAATTGGAAAATAAAGAATTGAAACTGTGTTTGTTCTGGAGCAGTTTGAGGCTGGGCCTGAGAGTGATGACAGTCCTTGTAGCTGGTCTCACCTAGGGTATGTCATGCAAGAGACGGGCAGAGGGTTGGGCAGAGGGTTGGGCAGAGGGTTGGCACAAGGCAGCCACAGCCTCAGCAGGGGTTATTCCCATGGTGGGTACAGGCCATTACCTGTGTCCTGTGGTGCCTGCCCCACATGAAGCCAGGCAGCAGGATGGTGAAAGTAGGGTGCACACTCCCCTGGCCCTATGGGTCTGACAATCATCTGTTTGGACCCATCTTGTCCAAGGAAGGGACACATCCACTTCATTGAGTCTGCATAGCTGAGAGATTCAAACATTCTAAGCACAGAAGCCAATCAACCAGATGGTGACACAGAATGGTCATGGCTACAGCAAGCTGATATCACCCACCTGAGTGGTCTCTCTGGCCCAGGGTGCACAGATCCACAACCTCCTGGATTGGGAACAGCAGCCACCAGAGATGAAAAAGTGATTTCTTCCTGCATTGGAGAAAGTAGTTTGAAAAGCAGAGAAAGAATCCTGCTGGGAGAAGGGCTGCTTTAGAAACTTGAGGGTAGGCTGGTGAGGGTCTGCTGCTGAGAATCAAACCTTCATGTCAAAAAGCACTAAGATGAAGATTTAACATTAAATCCTTTGGACAGAACATGAAAAAAATATACTGGTATAACATGCTTATGAAAATAACACATGGGGTTCAATACTATGCAAAATATTTTTTGCATGAAAATACAGTACTCTGGAGGCCCCTCTCCTTCTTATTTCACAACTTATCTTTTTGTTGAATCCACTTCTTTTACGTAATTAGTATGACATTAAAAAAAAAAAAAAAAAAAAAAAA
>NW_006921647.1:2328595-2344642 GCF_000298275.1 Orycteropus afer afer | reverse complement strand
TTCTGGTTAGCAGTCAAGTGCCTTAGGCACTACACTACCAGAGCTCCTTGAAATCAGACTACTTAGCGTTTTTGTTTTTTAGGGTCCTTGTTTTCTAGCTCTATTGCCTCTTCAAATCTCAATTTGCTCACCTGCAAAATTGTAATAATAGTAGTACAATATGGAATAATGTGATTAATTTAGAAAATCATGTAGTTTTCCAGCTTATATCCATGATCAACAGTAATATTCATTTACTGTTAGCAGTTGATATGTTTTAGTCAAGTAATACATATAAGTGTTTCATCTATACCAATTCTATACCAACAAAATAATACTAGAAAAATCTATTAAGAGCTTATTATGTCTCAGTTAATACTCTCTATCTCAGTTTTTTTCATCTGAGAATGAGGATAATAATAGTCCTGATTTTATAGAGCATTTGTGAGTGGTAAATTGGAAAATGTACTTAAGGTGCTTTGCAAACTGTGTGATACATGAATTGATAGTACTTCCATGCATTATCTTACTTAATCCTCACCACAGTCCTATAAAATTGGTACTATTGGTAACCCCTATTGTAATATCTTGGTCCTCTATGAAGGATAGCTATATTTTAGCTCAAATTCAATTTCAGCTCTCAGAACATTGACCAGGAATGCTATTTGCCTTTGACTAAATATTTTGTGTTTTCTCCAAATTAGGTAGATCTTTTATAACAGGAAGATAAATTGAGGAGGAAATGAGGAAAGATGTATTATCCTGTTCTCTAACTACATAGTCTCCCACATGATGTGCTGCAGAGAGCGCTAAGGGGCAGTTTAATGACAAATTCAGTAAACAGGGACAACAAAAACTCTTTAACTTAAATATCATATCTAATTATGATTTTCTGGCATATAAAATACATCCACTGTGAGAAACTCTGGATCTTAGACATGACTCACCATTTAGCGTATTTGTATTATCAGTTAATACTAAAGATGCCCCAGGCAGATGATTGTATTATCCACCTGTGTGATAGCACTTATTTGGATATTGCAGAATGGAAACCACTAGCTTATGCTTGCTACAGGAATCTCTTAATTTCACCTTTTAAATAAGCAATCATAAAACAGATTTATAGGGACCCCAAAAAAAGAATTAAGAACCACGAGAAGATAGTCTGCAAGAGTCTCGGCTCACAAGACATGAACAAGACCGCGACCAAACAGCCTGTGACTTGCTTTGGTCAGTGTATTATTTGTACTTGTGGTACAAACACAGTCTGCAAATAGGCTTGAATAGTGTGGCATGTCCTCTGGTATTCTTGTAATTATTATGAGAAGAACATGCCCAGCCTCAGGGAAAGAATGAGAGATACATGAAAATCAGCTGCTCTGGTGATTGCAGCCTGACGCATTCAGGCTGATATTTACAAACACCAGTGCCTCAGATTGTAGACATTGCCTTTTTTTGATCAAAGATTTCTGTGAAATTCTTGTATCACATGCAGAATAATGTGCTTTGTGCTTTCTTCTCCATAAATTCCTTCATTCTAATTACCTTTTGAATGATCACTTGGTTTCAGTGCACCATCCACTGTCTTCACAATGCCTAGATTTAGCACCATCTTTTGTGATCTTTTGGGAAAGGCTAGTATGGAGTAAGGCCACATTTGAGGAACTACTTTGGTTGCTATGTAAATAGGAATTTGAGCAAAAGCTCAAGTCCATCTATGGTTTAGATTTTATCAAAGGACATCAGTTATTTAATTGGTAAAAGTATAGTTCTGTGAGTCAATGAACTGGCAGTAACTTTTACATAACATTTACTTGTTTTAAGTATAATGACAATAACCATATCATATGTCATGTTAATAAAACTCATCCAGTCCAAAAGCCTATGTCTTTAGGTAACCACCTGAAGATATCAAAGAAAGGACACTCTTCCTGAAGGGCAATGTGTAGCCAGGTAGTCATTTGACAAATGTCTTTAACATCCTGTTCTACCTCTCCAGATGTATTAACCCAGTACAATAGGAAATATTAGCAGTGGCACATATTCCTCCCTGCTGGACCTACAGAAAATCTAAGGTAATCTTGTTATCTAAAATTACATTAACAAGTAATTTTTAACAAGGGATTTTAAAAGATTTCTCTCGAGGTAACATAGAATGAACATCATTAACAATGTTTTCAATAGTGCCTGATATATTCTGGACTACATGTTCCAAATCAGCAATGCCATTCCAAGGAAGAAATGCTATTAAGAAAGACCAAATTTCTGTTTCAAAGTTTTTTTTGCTTAATTGGCCCTCATCTTCTCTGGACCATTTGATTCACTTTTCTTTCTAATAACTTGAGGTCATTAGTCCAGTTCATACCTTCAGTATAAGAGTGAACATTTAGGGGGACTCCTTCATCTCCTACATATCTTAATGTGCATTTGCCTGTCATATTCCAAGCATTGGGAGCTCTGGTAGCATAGTGCCTAAGGCACTTGATTGCTAACCAGAAGGCTGGTGGTTCATACCCACCAGCCACTCCTTGGCAGAAAGGTTGAACAATCTACTGTAGTGATACTGCCTCGGAAACCCAAGGAGTGTTCGTTATGAGTCGGGTTCGACTCGACAGCACATAACAACAACATTCCAAGCATCTGGACAAGATAAAGCCCAGGTAATATACTTATCATTTGGGTTTTGATTGATAATAGTGGGGCATCTTGTTCCTCACATAAAAAATGTGTATCCCTGTAGGGCACAGATCTGCCAGTTCTGGTGTGTTTATTTGAGAGAGAAATGGTTTGACTTTTGGGTCAAGTCAATTTTCTGTCAAATAGTCATTACAAATAGGCAAACATCTTATCTAATTCTATATTTAGATACAAGAAGATTTTTTTCCCTGCAGGTATGTCATTAAATTTCCTGTAAAAACTGTTCTCCAAACCTTGGGAGGAAGATTATTTGAAATTAAGCAATCATTTTTACATCTGAAGGGTTCTGGGCCACTTCAGAATAATTCTTAACTCTAATTTGAGTTAGATTGAAACATGGGACCTGGGGTTGAACTAATAACCTAAGGAGATGCCATAGTTTCACACATACAGCTTGTGTAAAGGCGATATTAAAGTTGCTGATGAGGGGGAAACAACTATAAGTCAGTATTGATGAAACTGATGGATCTAAATTCACAAGACCAGATTTTGGAATTTGATGGCAAATCCAGCAGTCACAAAGATTACTTGCCTTGTCACTGATTGTGTGAATTTAACAAAAAGCATTTTCATGCCAAACTTCAGTGGGAATTGTGAACATGAGAAAGAGGAACTCTAAGATAGCCTTCATTGTGTAGCAAAAATGCCATCTGGTTACAGGGGAGTGAAATAGAGCCTAGATGATTACAGGATAGATTTTCCAAGGACAGAAAGTTACAATAACTGGCTTAAGGCAAAATAATACAAAAGGACCTCTTACATAAAGATTTTGATATCCTTTTTAGCATAAACCCCAGTAGGCATTTTGCTGACATTCTTTTTGAATTGTTGTTGTTGTTGTTGTTATATGCCATCGAGTCGGCGCCGACTTATAGCGACCCCTCCTTGGGTTTCTGAGGCAGTATCACTACGGAAGTAGGATTGCCCAACCTTCCTTTCGAGGAGTGGCTGGTGGGTTTGAACCGCCAGCCGTCTGGTTAGCAGGCAAATGTCTTAGCCACTATCAATATTTTTGAATTACTCACAGAAAAACTTTTCCTTATCTTCATGATTCAGTTTATACAAACTTAAACCGCTGTTGGGGAAGAAAGTATAACAAGCAAAATGGATTTTTAAAGACACAAGATGGTGTCAGGCCAAACCTGAGATGGCCCCCTTCAGAAGTACCAGGCACCCTAATTTTAAAATCCTTTACACATTCCCTCCTTTTGATCAAGGATGTTGATAGAAATTATTTGATCACTTTATTGACTACTATTGGAAGTAACAGTTTCATGCAGAGATTTTGGATGACAGCTTGTTTATCAAGCTTTTAAGACCCTGGATGCTATGAATAAAAAGGGGTAGCCAGGTAGATCTGATTTCTTCACCCTGCCATAGCTTTAGCTTCTGGGTTTCTTTATGTGACTGTTGGTATAGGCTTAGGCAACATTAGAGGAAGAAAGGTCAGCTCAAGTAGTGAGCTCAAGTCTCTAAAATACGGGTACTTTCAATATACATTATTCTTTTCATGGGCATCAGATTAGTTCTTCAGTTAACAGAATTTGTTAAAAGTCTCATACAACATTTACTGTTCCTACAATGAGTATCATTAGTCCATTTAATAATAAAATGTATGAAGCCAAGTAGCTTTCTGGTGAATCAGTTTAACATCTTGTTTTACTTCTCTTGAGATGTTTACCCATGTGCAAGAGGAGGTGTTAGCAATGGCACAAACTGCTCCATGCTATGCAAAGGGTAAATCAAGAGCTATTATGTTATTTAATACTATCATGGCAAGGGAGTTCAAAGATTTCTATTACTCTGCTATTCCACTAACAATATTGTTAGTTATTTTCTTCAGAGTATTAGATAAATTCTGGATTGCACGTTCTAAGTAAACAACTTGGGACCAAGGAAGAGATGCTCTTAAAAAGGTATAATCTAGGCCAGAGTTTTCTTTTAAAGTTTTCTCACTTACATAGCCTTGGTTATTTCATCATTTCTTTACCTTTATAAAAGCTTTAAATTATCAGTTAAGTGGAGGCTTTCACTGTAAGAGTGATTACTTAGGGGAACCCCTAAATGGCCTAATGTGCACTGGCCATCCATATTTCATCTATCTAATCAAGGTAAAGGCCAAGTAAATAGTTTACTATTGGTGTTTTTCACTAAATATTCTGATCCTCTGCATAAAAATATATATCCAGGTGGTGCACAAAGGATTTCTGCTTTTGTCTGGTTATCAGGAAGGAAAAGAGATAGCTTGATTTGTTCTTTCAAGCTCATTTTCAGTGAGGAAATTATTGCAAATAGATACTTCCCATAATTCTGATCATCTTTTAAGACAGAGACAAATTAAGACCTTCTGATCACTTGCATTGCAAATGTTTGGTAATGTTGCATGTCAGTTCTTAACAAAAAGAGTAGAGTATCCATCAGCATAAGTAATTTTAGAATATTCCTAGACACAGTGAGATAAAGAGAGGTACTAAAGGGTAGTATGAGAGCCAGGTGAATGCCATATTTTTACAGACATGGCATAGCAATGGCACTCATATTCACTATGGAACTGGGTACAAAATGTAACTCTGTATGGGAGAAGCCAATGGACCTAAAATTTCATGTACAGTTTATGGGGAAGGCTGACAAATTGAGCATTCAGTTAAATTACCAACACTAGGGAGCTCTGGTAGTGTAGTACCTAAGGCATTTGACTGCTAACCAGAATGCTGGTTCAAACCCACCAGCCCTTCTCAGAAGGAAGGTTGGGAAATCTACTTCTGTAGTGATACTGTCTTGGAAACCCAATGAGGGGTCATTATGAATCAGATCTGACTCGACAGCAGTGGAGTGACTTCTTGGGTAAATTTTTAAAGAGCACTGTCATGCCAAGCTTCAATTAAACAGAATATGAGAAAGAGAAATCCTAACATAATCTTCATAGAGTTTTTGTTCTGGTAAGAATAGGCAGAAAAACTACATAGACCTTCTTCAACAAAGAAAAGAGGAACCAATTAACACAGATACAGAAGATAATCCTGGAGCCCTGAATTTTGAAAAGAAGGATACAGAAGGAACTAAACACCCACTAGCAGAAGGATCTGCATGAAAACCCCGAAAAAGGAGACATAGAGAGCTGCAGTCTGCCAGTGATACTGATGGCGCAAACAGCTTGGTTATTAGCAAGTGGTGGGAGGACCCGAGAATTAACTAAAAATTGGCCCTGGTAGCCAGGGGCTGCATGGAAGACTATACAGGTCACTGGTGAATAAAAGGGGAAGCAGCAAAGAGGGAGACAGGTTGAGCCATGGACTTATAGCTGTCTGGAGGGTGCAGGCATTTTGAATGTTTGCAAGTGTTTGACAATCTGGGATATTTAAACCAACAGCATTCTCTCAGATTCCAGGGACCAAAGAATAGGCTTAACTTGATGAGGACTGCAAGCACATTCTGGACATGAACAAGGTGCAATATTACTTGTTACTGTCACACCCCACACCCTCTGGTGAATGGAGGTGTGGCCGTCCCTCACTCCCATCCACCTTCTGTATTGGTAGGAATTCCATCCAAGTCTGTATGCTCAGATGGAGCTTGGGTACCCTGCCCTGCCCTGCTCAGATTTTTTTTTTTTTTCCTTTTTTTTCAGTTTGTTTTTTTCTGTTTTAAAAATAATAATAATTATTATTATTATTTGTACTTTTTATTATTTTTCTTTATTCCTCCCTTCCCAGGTTTTAGTTTACAGCTTTTTCTCTCTTCCCTGTTCTTGGTTCCCTTTTTTTTTTTTCTTTCTCATAGTTAACCCCATTCCTTGTTTTTCTTTTGGCATTTTCCCCACATTTTCCTTCATTATTCTCCTACTCTACCTCTTTTCTCTTATTGTCTCCCCTCTAAATATTGAATCTTTTTTTTTTTTTTTTTTTTTTTTTTTTTTTTTTTTTTTTATTTTTTTTTTTTTTTTTTTTTTTTTTTTTTTGTGATTATTCCTGTGTGTTTACATATTGTGCTTTGGGCCACTTACTTTTGCTTTATTGATGGTTTTTCAATTGTTGCTTTTGTCTAACTGAGTGAAGGACAGCAACTGTTCCCGTATGACACAACCACACCCACACCTCCTGAAGATCCACTGAGTGAGAGCCCCACTTCCTTCTCCAGTAACTGACCAATGATAAATGACCACAGAGAAGAGCCTGATTCACCCTTAACTGCTCTTCACAAACAATTAACAGAGATCTAAAGACAACAATGTCACGATGTCTCAGAGAAAACAGACCATCACAGACCACACAAAGAAACAAGATAAAGTTGTAGAAACAAGGGACCAGGATACAGACCCAGAATGCATCCCTGAGGAAGAAACAGCATTGGAACTCTCTGATTAAGAATTTAAAAGAATTGTACTTAGGTATCTTCAAAGGATTGACAGATCAAGGAAAACACCAATAAAATTAAGGAAAATACAGACAAAACCCTAGAACAATTTTGGAAGAAAATACAATAACAAAATGACAAAACAAATGAAAAATTAGAAATGATATAAAATCTACAGATAGAAATCCAGAAGACTAATAATACTAAATTTTCAGAAATAGATAACACATTGAAAGGGCAAAGGAATAGAATTGAATCAATGGAAGACAGAATTAACAAGATTGAAGGTAAATATCTGAATACTTCTTTAGAAAGGGATCAATCAGAAAAAATATCAAAACAAAATGAAGAAAGCCTAAGGTTCATGTGGGATACCATCAAAAGGAATGACCAACATGTAATCAGAATTCAAGAACAGGAAGAAAAAAACAAAACCACTGAGAAAATTGTCCAAGATTTGTTGGAAGAGAACTTGTCTGAGATGATGAAAGATGAGAATATATACATTCAGGAAGTCCAATGAACCCCAAAAAGGACAGACCCCTCAGAAAACAACAAGACATATTATCATCAAAAACCAAAAGACCAAAACCAAAGACAAAGAAAGAATCCTAAAAGCAGCATAGGAAAAATGAAAAGTTACCTACAAAGGAAAACCAATAAGAATAAGCTCTGATTTCTCAGCAGAAACCATGCAAGTGAGAAGGCAATGGGATGGAATATATAAAACCATGAAAGAGAAGATTTTCCAACCAAGAATTAAATATCCAGCAAAATTGTCCCTCACATATGATGGTGAAATTAGGAGATTTGCAGTTAAACATAATATAAAGAAATTTGTTAAAACCAGAGCAACCATACAAGAGTTACTAAAGGGAGTCCTTTGAACAGAGAACCAATAATAGCAATATTAATATAAAAGATGACATAACCCAGAAACCAACACAGCTATGGAAGTATCCAAAGTAAAATAAGCTTACAAGATTGTAAACAGGGAACCAGAGACATCTGTTGGCAAATGATGACAACTATAAACCAAAAAAGAGGAAAGGAATCGTGTTGTTAAAGAACTTCTAAATGCTGAGGAAGTCTAGAGAGTTGCAAGATAGAATGGACTGTCCTAAACTCAGGGAGAAAAATATAAATCACAGGGTAACCTCAAAGGAAAAAGGTAAACCTTCACATCACAATGAAAAAGAGGACAAACACAAATATTTAACAAACATGAAAACAATAGCAACAAATGAAATGATAATATGATTCATAAACAAAATGAGTTCAGGACAGAAAATTATATGGAAAAATGAAACTAGGAACACCATGAAAAAAAATAACAAAATGACAAAAACCAATTCAAACTTGTTGATAATTACACTGAAAGCCAAGGGATAAAATGCACCACTCAAGAGATGGAGAGTTGCAGACTGCATAAGAAAACAGAACTCATCAATATGTTGTCTACAAGAGACACATTTTAGCAACAAAGACAAAAATAGACTTAAAATCAAAGGTTGGAAAAAGATTTATCAGGCAAATGGCAACCAAAAAAGAGCAGGAGTAGTAACACTAATTACTGATCAAACTGACTTTAAGACAAAAACAACCATGAGAAAAGGAAGGTCATTATATAATGGTCAAAGGATCAACTGAAAAAGAAGATAACCATAATAAATATCTATGGACCCCATGAAAGGGTTCCAAAATACATAAATCAGACTTTAACAGAATGAAAAGGCAAACAGATGACTCCACAGTTGTAGTAGGAGATTTTAGTACAACAATTTCAATGAAAGATAGAACAACTGGAAAGAAACTCAACAAAAATGCAGAAGAGCTAAACAATACAATCCACCAACTTGAACTTACAGACATCTACAGAGCACTTCACCCAATAACAGCAGAATATACATTCTTTTCCAGTGCATGTAGAACATTTTCCGTAACAGACCATATGTTAGGCCATAAAGCAAGCCTTAATAAATTTAAAAACATTGAAATACTGCAAAACATCTTCTCAGATCATAATGCTATCAAATTAGAAATCAACATTAAGAAGATCAACAGAAGAGCAAACATATGGAAACCGAACAACACTCTCCTTAAGAAAGACTGGGTAAGAGAAGAAATAAAAAATGAAATTCAAAAATTCCTTGAATCAAACAAAAATGAAAACACAACATACCAAAATCTTTGGGACAAAGCAAAAGCAGTGATCAGAGGCCAATTTGTAGCAATAAATGCACACATCAAAAAAAGAAGAAAGAGCCAAAATCAACACTTTAAACCAACGTCTCCAACAATTACAAAAAGAACAGCAAGAAAAGCTTACAGTCACCAGAAGAAAGGAAATAATAAAGATTCAAGCAGAAATCAATGAAACAAAAAATAGACAAGAGAAAAAAGTCAACAAGACTAGAAGTTGGTTTTTTGAAAAGATCAATAAAATTGGCAAACCACTGGCAAATTTAACAAAGGAAAAGAGGGAGAGAATACAAATAACATGAATAAGAAATGAAATGGTCAACCTCACTACAGAACCAACTGAAACAAAAAGGGTAATATGAGGATACTATGAAGAACTGTACTCCAACAAATTGGAAAATCTGAAAGAAATGGACAAATTTCTAGAAACACACCACTTACCTAAACTAACACAGACTGATGTGGAAAAGTTGAACAGATCCATAACAAAAGAAGAAATTTAACGGGTTATAAAAAAATTGCCAACAAAAAAAGTCCTAGCACAGACAGTTTACTGGAGAACTCTACCAAATATTCAGAGAAGAAATGATACCAATCCTACTCAAACTACTCCAAAACATACAAAATGATGGAATCCTCCATAATTCATTTTATAAACAAGTATAACCTTGATACCAAAACTAGGCAAATATATCACTCAAAAGGAAACTACAGAGCAATATCCCTCATGATATAGATGCAAAAATCTTCAACAAAATCCTAGCGCCTAGACTCCAGCAACATATCAAGAAAATAATTCATTATGACCAAGTGAAGTTCATATCAGGCATGCAAGGATTGTTCAACATTAGAAAAACAATCAACATCATCCACCACATAAATAAAACTAAGGAAAAGAACCACATGATCATATTAATCGATACAGAAAAGACACTTGATAAAATCCAACACCCATTCCTGATCAAAACTCTCAGCAAAATAGGAATAAAAGAGAAATTCCTCAACATAATAAAGGACCTATATGAAAAACAAACAGCCAACATTATTCTCAATGGAGAGAGACTGAAACCATTCCCCTTGAGACCTGGAACCAGATAAGGATGCCCTCTATCACCACTTCTATTCAACATTGTACTGGAAGTCCTAGCCAGAGCAATAAGGCAAGAAAGGGAAATCAAAGGCATCCACATTGGTAAGGAAGAAGTCATACTATCCCCATTTGCTGATGATGTGATCCTATACCTAGAAAACCCAAGAGACTCAGTCAAAAATCTATTGGAACTAATTGAGAGATTTAGCATAGTGGTAGGCTACAAGATCAACATCCAAAATATCAGTTGGATTCCTCTACACTAGCAAAGACATTGTTGAAAAAGAAATAAGGAAATCAGTACCATATACAATTGTTGTTGTTATGTGCTGTTGAGTCAGACTTGACTCATAGTGACCCCTCCTTGGGTTTCCGAGGTGGTATCACTACAATAGATTGCCCAACCTTCCTTCCAAGGAGTGGCTGGTGGGTTTGAACCACCAGCCTTCTGGTTAGCAGTCAAGTGCCTTAGGCACTATGCTATCAGAGCTCCTACCATATATAATAGCTACCACTAAAATAAAATACTTGGGAATGAATCTTACCAGGGACACAAAAACTTGAATAAAGAAAACTACAAAAGACTATATCAAGAAACCATGAGATCTACATAAATGGAAGAACATACCATGCTCATGGATAGTAAGATTGAACGTTGTGAAAATGTCAGTTCTACCCAAAGCATGTTATACATTCAATACAATCCCAATCCAGATCCCATCAACACTCTTTAAGGATTTTGAAAAACCAGTCACTAACTTTATATGGAAAGGAAAGAGACCTCAGATAAGCAAACCACTCTTGAGGAAGAAGAACAAAGTAGGAGGTCTCACACTGCCAGATCTCAAAACCTGCTATACAGCCACAGTAGTCAAAACTGCCTGGTATTGATACAATGACAGACACATAGACCAATAGAATAGAATTGAGAACCCAGAAACAGATCCATTAAATATGGTCAGCTGATTGTTGACAAAGGACCAAAATCCATTAAATGGTGAAGAGTTTTTCTGTTTAACAAATGGTGCTGGCAAAACTGGAGACCCATTTGCAGAAAAATGAAACACATACACAAAAACTAACTCTGGATGGATCAAAGACTTAAATGTGAAACCTAAAACTATAGAGTTCCTCAAGGAAAAACTGGGGGCACATTTAAGGGCCTTAATATATGGCATAAATAGACTATCAAGCATAACCCCAAATGCACAAACAGCAGAAGAGAAACTAGATGAATGGGATCTTCTAAAAATTAAATTTTTATATGTTTCCAAAGATTTCTCCAAAGAAGTCAAAAGAGAACCTACAGAATGGGAAAAATATTTGCAATGTTATATCTGATAAAGGATTTATCTCTAGAATGTATACAGAACTCTGGCATCCCAATAACAAAAAGACAAATAAATCAATTAAAAAATGGGCAGAAGACATGAATAGACACTTCACCAAAAAGGATATTCAAGTGGCCAACAAACATGAAGAAATGCTCATGATCATTAGAAATTAGAGATATGCAAATCAAAATGAGATATCATCTTGCCCCAGGACTGGTAGCAAAGTTCAACAAGACAGATAAAAATGCTCAAGGCTGTGGAAAGATTGGGACTCTGATCCACTGTCTGTGGGACTGTCATTTGATACAACCACTGTGGAAAGCAGTATGATGTTTCCTTAAAAAATTGGAATTAGAAATACCATTTACTCAGCCATTCTATTACTAGGTATATATCCTAAAGAAGTAAGAGCCAGGAGAAGAATAGATATATGCGCATCCATGTTCATTGCAGCACTATTTACAATAGCCAAAAGATGGAAACAACCTAGGATCTCATCAACAGAATGGATAACCAAACTATGATACACACACACAGTGGAATACTATGCAACCCTAAAGAATAATGTTGTTGTTATCTGCCATTGAGTCATCTCCAACTCATAGCGACCCCTATTTGGGTTTCTGAGGTGGTATCACTATGAAAGTAGATTGCCCAACGTTCCTTACAAGGAGTAGCTGGCAAGTTTGAACCACCAATCTTCTGCTTAGGAGTCAATTGCCTTAGGCATTATGCCACCAGTAGAATCTGTAAAATACCACATAAGGTGGATGAACTTGGAGGGCATTACACTGAGTGAAATAAGTCAATCACAAAATGCAATGCAACACACTGCTGTGAAGTCAGATCTGACCCATAGCGACCCCTCCTTGGGTTTCTGAGGCAGTATCACTATGGAAGTAGATTGCCCAGAAAGACAAATATCGCATTAGTTTGTAATTTTTAAATTTTTTTAAAATGCATTTTACTGAAAAATAATTTGTGTTCAATGAAGTACACAAAACTAAAATGACATGAGTCAATGCATTTTTTTTTTTTTTATCAGTGTTCTCTCCTTTTCCTCCCACCACTGGCAACCAACCAAGAAAGATTCCTTCCATATATAAACCTTTCTTTGACCCTCCAGAACAATGAACTAATACTATATTTGTCCTTCTGTGATTGACTTATTTCACTCAGCATAATGTCCTCCAAGTTCATCCATGTTATGCAATGTTTTGCTGACTCTACATTATTCTTCAGTGTTGCATAGTATTCCATTGTGTGTATGTACCATGGTTTGGTTACCCACTCTACTATTGATGGGCACATAGGTTGTTTCCATTTTTTGCTATTGTAATTTTTTGTTGTTGTTTTGTTACATGCTTTTTCATGGTGCTGATTTTTTGTTCCATATAATTTTCTATGCTGAACTAGTTTTGTTCATGAATCATGTTATCACTTCCTTCATTGTTATAGTTTTAGTGTTTGCTAAATATTTTGCTGGTCCTCTTTTTCATTTTGATGTGAAGGTTTATCATTTTTCTTTGAGGTTACCCTGGAATTTATAGTTTTCTTCCCAAGTTTAGAACAGTCCGTTCTATCTTGTAGTTGTCTTGACTTCCTTACCATTTAGAAGTTCTGTAACTACACAATACTTTCCCTCTTTTAGGTTTGTAGTTGTTCTCATTTTTCAATTGATGTCTCTGATTCCCTGTTTACAATCTTGTAGGCTTATTTTACTTTGGATACTTCCATAGCTGGGTTGGTTTCTGGGTTATATTATCATGTGTGTTAATCATCAGTTATTGCTTGTTGTTGTTGGTTCTCGTCAAAAGGACTCCCTTTAGCATCTCTTGTAAGGTTGGTCTGGTTTTAATAAATGTCCTCAATTTCAGCTTATCTGGAAACCTCCTAATTTCACCATCATATTTGAGGGACAATTTTTCTGGGTGTATAATTCTTGGTTGGAAATTTTTCTCTTTCAGGGCTTTTATATACCATCTCATTATCTTCTCACCTGCATGGTTTCTGCCAACAAATCTGAACTTAGTCTTACTGGTTGTCCCTTTTAGGTAACTTTTCATTTTTCCCGTGCTGCTTTCAGGATTTTTTGTCTTTGGTTTTGGTGAATTTACTGATGATATGTCTTGGTGATTTTCTTTTGTGCTCTATCCTGTTTGGGGTTCATTGGACTTCCTGAATAGATATATTTTCATCTTTCATCATACCAGGAAAATTCTCTTTCAACAAATCTTTGACAACTTTTCTGTGGTTTTATTTGTCTCTTCCTGTTCTGGAATTCCAATGACACATAGGTTATTCTTTTTGATGATATTCTACTTGAACCTTAGGCTTTCTTCATTTTCTTTTGATCTTTTTTCTGATTGATCCATTTCCAAAGAAGTATTGTTGTATTTGCCTTCAATCTCACTCATTCTATCTTCCATTGATTCAATTCTACTCCTTTGTTCAATGTGTTATCTATTTCTGAAAATTTAGTATTAATTTTCTGGAGTTCTGTCTGTAGATTTTGTATCATTTCTGATTTTTCATTTATTTTGTGATTTTGTTTTTGTATTGTCTTTCAAAATTGTTCTAGGGTTTTTTTTTGTGTTTTCCTCAATTTTGTCAGTGTTTTCCTTGATCTATCTCTCAATTTGTTGAAGGTACCTAAATATAATTCTTTTGAATTCCTTCTCAGAGACTTCCAATTCTATGTCTTCCTCAGGGATGTGTTTTGGATTTGTATCCTGGTCCCTTGTTTCTCCTGCTCTATCTTGCTTATTTGTGTGGACTGTGAAGCTCTGTTTTCTCCAAGGCACTGGTGATATGTTTTTATTTATATTTAATTGGTGATTGTATGTTGCAGTGACTTGCCTGTGATTTTTATTTTGTTTTGTTTGTATGTTATCTACATAAACAGGGTATCATGCTGTGTTCCTCTATTCGCTAGTTTGCAGCACTTATACACTTACCACCTGTCTCCTTTCCTGTTGTCAAGCCTCCCATATGTCCTTACCATCCTTGGCAAATGGGGCCTATTGTTAGGTCCCTGGAATTTGGATAAGAATGCTGTTGCTTTAAAATCTGAAATGACCACCATTTGTAAACAATCAAAATGGCTGCACCCTCCAGATCATCAAAAGTCCTCATTTTAGGTGTCTCCTTCCTTGCTGTTTCCCTTCCTAGTCATAGGCCACCAGCACAGTCATCCCTGCCACCCTTGGCGAACAGGGCTGATCTTTAGGTCAATTCTCAGATCCCAATACCACTTGGAAATATTTAGGCTGTTGGTCCCATCAGAGTAGCTGATAGTCTATACCTCCAACTGTCTCTGTACTCACTGTTTTCATTCAGGTTTTTCTACTAGTTGGTGCCTAATCCACTTCTGTATACTTCTTTTCAAAGCTCAGGGATCCAGGCTTATCTTCTGTATCTCTGGCATTTGGTTTCTCTTTGTTGAAGAGGGTGTGTGAAGCTTGTCTTTTTCTTCCTCCTCCTTACTGGAAGTCTATATTAGTCTGTTATTTTAAAAAGGCAAGGAGAGGTTTATTATATATGAAAGGAAATTTTCTTTGTTGTTTACCAGGGGTGGGAGGGAACACTGTTAGATAGGTAGAGAGTAGATAGAGCCAAGTATTGTTTTGGGTGAAGAGAAGGGCAATGTGCAAAGTGTGAACGATGAACACTGTGGGATTGAGGAAGAGAAAGACATAGAAAGGTGCATGAGAGGTACATACAACAAAAATGAACCCTTTTGCACATAGAGTACTGTGTTGTCAGTGAAGGCAAACATTGATACATGGGTGGATAGATGGGTGGACAGGCTGAATGATTAGGTATGTCTGTGTAGGGTAGAGTGTGCATATGACCATGTATAGCATTGGCACACAATGTTTCTACAAGTCTATACAAAATCTATTTGCATCTTCTGTAAGAATGTCTAGGTATATAGTAGAGTGGACAAGGGACAAGCTTGAAGTCACTTATTGGCCACAGCCACCTACTCAGAGGGAGCAAGTAGTTGGACCTGTGGGCTTGGGACCATAGTAGCAAGGGACATCAAGCTCAAGTGGCATAGTATACTACACAAACCATTGTTCCACATCCTACTTTGGCAAGTTGCTACGGGGATCTTAAAAGCTTGCAAGTGGCCATCTAAATACAATGATGGGTCTTGCCTCATCCAGAGCAAAGAAGAATGAAGAAAACCAAAGACACGTGGAAACAATTAATCCAAGCAACTGGTACACCATGCGATCCTCAGTCTATATGACTATGAGACCAGAAGAACTAGATGATGCCCGGCTACCACTGTCAACCACCCAGAGGGGGGATCTATATAGGAGATCCTGGATAGAATGGGAGAACAATGTGGAATAAAACTCAAAATCATTAAAAAAAAAAAAA
>NW_006921647.1:2317168-2327800 GCF_000298275.1 Orycteropus afer afer | reverse complement strand
GGGGCCAACTCGACGGCAAATAACAACAACAACAACAGCCTTCCTTCTGAGGTGTAGCTGGTGAGTTTGAACTGCCAGCCTTCTGTAGTAGTAGTCAAATGCTTTAGGCACTATGCCACAAGAGCTCTTTAGTATTATATAGTCAAGATATATTAAGAATGTAGTAATAGCATTAAAGGGAGCTCTGGTGGCATAGTGTCCAAGGCATTTGACCATTAACCAGAAGGCTGGTGGTTCAAATCCACCAGGCACTCCTCAGAAGGAAGGTTGGACAATCTATTTCTGTAATGATACTGTCTCTGAAACCCAAGGAGGGGTCACTATGAGTCAGATCCAACTCGATTGCATTGAGTTGAATTTAGTTAATAGCATTAAGCCTCTAAAAATTCTATGGGTAAATTATGTGAATTATCCAGCTAATGCTAGTTGCTATGATGATGCTAGACTCAAAGGAAACAAAGTCATGAGCAAGTTAGCAATTTAAATAATAAAATTATTATATAATATGATGTATTTGTTTTCTAGTATCAGGCAAGTATTACAGACATAAATTTTAATTTAAAGAAAATTTGATAGTTTTTCTTATTTGATAACATAGTTCATGTAATTTATAACATATTAAATAGACAATTTTGCATGTTTTTTTTTTTTTCATTTTAATAAACCATATATAAATCCTTTGCAGCTTTCTAGGAAGTTTCAAAGTTGTCAAGGATTTATTATAGGTCACTGGGAACCAATACTTAAGTTATTTAAATCAAAGTTCTTAAAGGCAAAACCTTAGCTTTTTTCAAAACCATGTGGCTTGGCTTCAACTCAGCAATTTTATTCTAATGAGAAGCCAACCCTTGTCTTTGAGGCAGACTGCACAAAGAATAATTCCTCAACCCAATAATGAAAGAAAATTTTATTTTGGTAGTGAGAAACCCAATTCTTTGCTTTATGTTATTTAATGCCAAATGTTCTTAAATTCTCATAAATTAATCTATTAAAATTTTTATCTGACATAAAAATATTGATTATTTCAAATAAATTCTCTTTTTATAAGCCTTTCATACTGTCTTTTGTATAACTCTTTAAGATGCAAAAATGAACACATTTACCAGCAGCTATGTATATATACATGGAAGGAAGACTGGGGCATATACTTCAGTTAAGATTTACCACCTCAGAAACCCGAAAGGAGCTGCTATGAGTCGGAATCAACTCAATGGCAATGAGTTTTTGTTATATGTTGTTGGTGTTGTTATTTGCCGTCAAGTCAGCCCCGACTCCTAGAGACCCCTCCTTGGGTTTCAGAGGCAGTATCACTACGGAAGTAGGATTGCCCAACCTTCCTTCCGAGGAGTGGCTGGTGGGTTTGAACCACCAGCCTTCCGGTTAGCAGTCAAGTGCCTTAGGCACTCTAATCAGGTGGCATAAAAAATAAGTCTTAACTTGGATATTAATGTAATATCAGTGAGTTACCTAAAGATCTTGGAAATTATCGTAAACTTCTATAACAACAACAATAACATAGTAAGAAAGCATCTTATTTTCTTTTGTCATAAAAGGCCTTCTCTTAGGACAGTGCTTTCTCCAGCTTCCCTGGAGTTAAGTAGTCTCAGAAGCTGAGGCCTGATCTTGTCTCACCTTCCCTATCTTTTGGTTCCTGGTCAAAGACAAGAATTGGTTACTCAAATTCATTTGCACATGTTTAAGTTGGTCTAAAGCAAAGATAACCACTTATTTCACTTTCACAATTTCTTGATAAGCAGTTTTTCTCAGACTTAAAATATGTCTCATGGGGGAAAAAAAAAGCTAACCACTGCTTAGTCATGGTTTCTTGAGACAAGACAAAAAGTACTTATAAACAAAGTGAGACAGAAAAAGTCCCTAAATTCACCAGTTTCTGAGGCCATCTCAAATCTCAAGCTTATGTAATACCCACAAGGCAAACATGGGGCATTCTTTTGAGCCTAATTCATTTTGCCAACTATAGACCTAATCTCTTATTTTAAATATACTAGTTTTGCTGATTGGAAAGTACCTTCAGTGTCTATACCAGGATGAATTTTAAAGGGGCAAATAGAAGCAGGGCTTTGACATTGTGGCTCCTTGTTTTGTTTTATTAATTTGGGTAGAGTAATCTTTGGTCTAGCAATTTTGCTCTTTTAACTGTCTCTTAGAAGCTTCTTAATTCAGGAGTCTGTCTGTTCTGATTTACTGTGCAGAATAGTTAATTTATTTAAATTAAATGAGCCTCACAATGGTTATTGATCTTTTAAATTCTCCTTAAAAAGAACATGCCAGCAGTCAATGTGTAAGACTCATCCAAGGTCATAATGTTTAATCATATAAGTGACAGGAGTCCCTGATGAGGGAGTCCTACATGAATTTTGTATATGACACTCCCCATCATGCTAAGAAAATTTCAAGCATTTAAAAACTTACATACATAAAAAACATTACAGCAAATCACAGAGAAAGAAGATAATTCAATAATAAGACTGGCCACTAGATGTAAGCCCTGCCAAACTTCATTTGGTAATGAAACTACCAAGATATTTTCAATGTGACTAGGAACCAAAAGTACAGTGAAAAGATGATAGACAATAAATCTCTCAAAAAGCCATCTTGACAATACAGTGGAGACTCCAGATTCAAAAGGGTTTACCTTAAGCAGTCTTTGAGATTTCAAGGAGACAGTCTGACTGCAATAAGCTCATGCTTGGTACCAAACTGGTCATGTCTGATATTTCTACAAAATGCAGAAAGTAATATTCCTTTGAATCATGCAGACTATACCAAACAATGTCATAGAGTAACAACCCATACTTTGTTTAAAATAAAATTAAGGGATTTCTTAACATTAAAGAGAGAGCTCAAACTTGGGAAAGAATTAATTCCACAGAGTAAAATCCAGCATTTTAAAAGGTTAAATCCCTGGAGACAATCTGCTAACAGGGCAGGGAGGCCACATGTGTGGACCTCCTTTAACCCCACAAGACGAAGGGAGAATCACTGTCAGTAACCCAAGGCCCTTTACTGTGAGGCCAGACATGCTGCCTCCCTCCAGCCCTTTCACCAACTGTTCCTCCCAAAGTGCCCACCACCTCTCTCCTGGGTTCGATAATTCGCTGCAGTGGCCACACAGAACTCACAGATTACGAGGTTTATTAGGGAAGGACCACAGGCTACAATTAAAGTTCAGGAAAAATGCTCAGTGTCTCTCCCAGCCCACTGTCCCTCAGCCAACAGTCTCTCACAGTCTCTTTCCCAGCAATGCGTGTCCCTCAGTGCCTCACTCAGCAATGTGTGTCTCTTGCGTGTCTTTCCCAGCAATGCGTGTCTCAGGAGCACGTGTCTCTTTGAGCAGCACATCTTGCTCAGCCAGCAGTCAGAGAGAGTTCTGCCTCTAGGAGGTCTCCTCTTGAGCCCAGCAGAGTGGTCAAACCAACCAATCATACATCAGAAATCTAAACATCTGAGAGAGAGTGGGAACCTCCCATAACATTGTTTAGTGCCATGCCCAACAGAAATACCCCAGGTGGACAACTTTAGCAATCAGGAGCTCCTCAGTTGCTCATGGCAAATTCCACCTTGGAGTTTACAAAGATTTATGAGTAGAAAAGACACACTAAGTAATTTACTACACCACACAATCTTCTAGGAGGAGAACTAAAAACCTGAAGAACACTACATGATTGGTAGTTACAAATTTAGATCATCACGAAGTGAGAGTTCCTGAAGTGAGGGCTTCTACGGTGAGACTTCCTAAAAAGGGACTTCTAAGTTGGGACCTCCTGGAAAGGGGGCTTTTAGGACAGGACTGACTTATAGTACATGTGTGTCTTTCTTAGATTGGTTACAGCATGGAAATTGCAAACTTATGTGACCAAAAACGAGGTTCCCAGGTCGTTACAACACACATGTAGGCTAAGTGGATTGAACACAGTGTGTAATGACAGAAGTGCACGCCAACAAGAGAGTTAATGACTGACTATAAAACAGATCAGCTCCAGCCTGAATTCCTTTGAAATGTAAAGGTCAACCATCTGGTCAAAGGCTACTGAGTTAGGACCTGGCTAACTACAGAATAGATGTTCCAAGGGCAGATTTTAAAAACAACTGGCTTAAAGCAAAACTATTTCCTAAGGATCTTTTACATAAAGGTTTTGATAACCATTTCAGCAGTGACTCCCAAGAGGCATTCTGGTGACATACCTGTTGACTTCCTCACAGGAAAACATTTCTTTGGTGGCATGACTAAGTTTATACAAAGTTTAACTGTTTTTGGAGAAAAAGCAGAACAAGAAAAATGAATTGTTAAAAAACACATGATGTCAGGCCTAAACCTGAGACAGCCCCTTTCAGAAGTGTGGAAGTTAAGGTTGTTGTAAACTTGATTGGGCCTGGTTGAGTGGCTGGGCAGCTGGAAGTAGTTATTCCCCAAGATGAGATTGTTGATTAACTCCGTGGTGGAATCTACTGGAGCAGCTGAGTAGCTCCTTTAGGGATGTGGTCTGCTTCCTGTGTATAAGGGGAAGCTTTGCGATTGGTCTCTAATTTATGACATGCTTAAACCCTGCATGTAGCTGTTCATCAGTCTGCCATGCTCTGCCAGTCTTGGGACTTTCAATGGACTTGAATCAATGGCCTGCCATGTTGACTGGTAAAATTAGGACTGTGCCTTTTTACTTGTCTACCTTGGGTTTGTCAGCCTCAGCAGCCAGCAGCTGTCTGAGTGAAGAAAAGCCTCCAGCTTCAGTGGGCCAGGAACAGGAGGCAAAACTGAAGCCCAAGGTTGAGGTGCTTTCACCCACCCCTAGAGCCTGGCACTTTGAACTTGGACTTCAAGTCTCCAAACTGTAAGAGAAAAAACTCCTCTTTGTTCAAGCTATCCTATTTGTGGTATTTCTGTTATAGTGGCATTAGGTAAACCCAACAATAAGTATCAACCCAAATCAAGCCCATCAAGTCAATTCTGACTCATAGCAACCTTTCCTTGGGTTTCCCAGGTGGTATCACTACAGAAATAGTTTGCCCAATCTTCCTTCCAAGGAGTGGCTGGTGGGTTTGAACCACCAGCCTTCTGGTTAGCAGTCAAATGCCTTAGGCACTGTGCCACCAGAGCTCCAGAAGTATCAGGCCTAGAAATGGGCTTAGTCCCATGGATTAGCTCTCTGCCCAACAGTAGACAGACCTACATGCAGAACACCTATCCCCAGGGTGATGCACCTATTTACTCTAGGGAGATGCACCCCTTAGAGTAATCAGCCACGAGACACCAGAGGGGCAGCATTCACATAGAGGGAAAGCTGGAAAGACAGGAATGCATAGTTAAGAAGGGCACAGTGTGACTTGACAGCATATAATAGCAACAACAACAACTATTTTAAAATCTCTTATACATTTCTAATCCTAAAAGTCAATACATTTGATTTGCTTCCTACTCAACTGAACATTAAAAGTAGAGGCAATCTAACAATTCTGACTTTTATATTCTTACCAAGGATAATGTTGACTGAACAACTTTTAAAACAAATGTATAACACTGAAAAAAAGAAAGAAAGGTGATAGTGCCTTGTCAAGTGTATGTGCCTGAGTGATTCTCACAACTCTCATAGTCAGATGTTATGAATCCCAAAACAGTGGTGTTTTTAGCCTGCAGCTCATATTCTGCCATACTTAATTTTTATAAATCTTAGCTACACATTTCCTTTCCTTTTGCCAGAATCATGCTCATTTTTCTGTTTATGGTAACCATACTTTTGTGCTCTTATCCTAGTCATTGCATTCCTAATTTAATCTATTTTTAATAATTCAACAAACATTTAATGAAGAGTCACATATTTTAGATATATGTGGGTATGGAAGCAAAGCATAGTGCAGCATCAAGCAAACAGTTTTAGGGAAACCTGCTATAGCTGAAGGGGATGTTGTATACAGAGAAGCACAGAGTAATAGAGAAAAAGAACTTCTGAGTGATAATAAAGAGATTTCTAACTTTCATCCAAAATCTCTTCCAAAAATGTCATTTATTTTATTCTCTGGAGTTCAAATTTACCTTCCAAGGGCATATTTGTAAACTGGTAAAAAAATTGTGCTTGGAATATTTTCAGATTTTTAAAATAGCAAATCAGAATATTTGAAATAGCTAGATGAATAAAATAATAGTTGGCCTATATTTATTTATTTAGCCACATGACCAAGTTTACCTGGTACCATTGGTGCAAAGATGAACTGTTTATCTGAGTCCCACTCAGTTACTACTTTACAAAATCACTACATAGCTGCAACCATGTGGAGGCAGCTGAAAAGGTAAGTGTACATCTTGTGAATGTAGAGATATAGCAGAGAAAGATCCTGAGTCCTTCACACCATAATTGTGCCACTTGGTTTACCAGACCTGGGCATTGTCTTTTATATAAATTGACCACGATTGTTCTTTTTCATATTTGCATTATTCTTCTCATGTTTTAGAATTACAGGAGAGGTATGTAAGTTGGATTTTCCTGTGGTACATGCCCACATCTAAGCTAAAGGAGGACAGGCCATCTCAGTAGACACCATCACCACACTGTACACAAAGATTAAAAAAAAAAAAAAAAAAAGCAATTCTCCCAAAGAAAAACTTGGGAAATGCTTTAGCACAGGATGGGGGAGATGCTTCTTGTTGTTGTTAGGTTGAATAAGTTCCAACTCATAATGACTATGTGCAACAGAATGAAACACTACCTGGTCCTGCGCCATCCTACCAATCGTTACTATGTTTAAGCCTTTTGTTGCAGCCACAATGTAAATCCATTTCATTGAGGATCTTCTTCTTTTTTGCTGTCTCTCTACTTTACTAACTATGTTATCTTTTACAGACTGGCCCCTCCTGATGACATGTCCAAAGTACGTGAAACAAAGTCTTGCTATCCTTGCTTCTAAGGAGAATTCTGTCTGTACTTCTTCCAAGGCATATCTGTTCATTCTTTTGGCAGTTCATGGTATATTTAACATTCTTCACAATACCATAAGTCAAATGGATCAATTCTTCTTTGGTCATCCTATTTTATTCATTATCCACCTTTCACATGCATATGAAGCTATTGAAAATACCATAGCTTGATTCAGGCACATCTTAGTTTTCAGAGTGACATTATTGATTTTTAGCACTTTAACAGAGGTTTCTTTGCAGCAGATTTCCCAATTCAATACATCATTTGGTTTCTTGACTGCTGCTTCTATGTGCATTGATTATGAACTTAGGGAAAATGAAATCCTTGACAATAATAGATGCTTACTAGCAACAAAAATAAGAATTCATTTTATAGACTAGGGAGATCTAGATTTCTCCCAAATATATATGTTGTTGTTAGCCATTGAGTCAGCTCCAACTCATAGTGATCCTGTGTACAACAGACCAAGACATGCCCAGTCCTGTGCCAGACTCACAAACCTTGCTATACCTGAGCCATCGCTGCTGCCACTGTGTCAATCCATTTTATTGAGGGCCATCACCTTTGTTACTGACCCTCCATTTTATCAAGCTTGATATCTTTCTCCAGGGAGTGGTCTCTTCAGAGAGCATGACCAAAGTAGGTGAGATAAAGTCTGGCCATTCTCACTTCCAAGGAGCATTCTGGCTGCACCTCTCCCAGGACAGATGTGCTAGTTCTTCTGGCAGTCCATGGTATTTTCAGTATTCTTCACCAACACCACAACTCAAAAGTACCAACTCTTCTTTGACTTCCTTACTCATTGTCCAGCTTTCACACACATATGAGGCTACTGAAAATACCATGGCTTGGGTTTGGTACACCTTAGTCTTCAAAGAGACACCTTTGCTCTTCAGCACTTTAAAGAAGTCTTTTGCAGCAGATTTGCCCAGTACAATACAATGTCTGATTTCTTGATTGCTGCTTCCATTGTTGTTGGTTGTGGATCCAAGTAATGTGAAATCTTTGACAACTTCAATCTTTCCTCCATTTATCATGATGCTGCTTTTTGGTTCAGTTGTGAGGATTTTTGTTTTCTTTATGTTGTGGTGTAATTCATATTTCAGACTGTAGTCTTTAATCTTCCTCAGTAAGTGCTTCAAGTCATCTTCACTTTCAGTACTAGCAAGGTTGTGTCGTCAGCATAGCAAAGGATATTCTTCATATAATTTAGCTTCTTGGATTTGCTCAACATACAGATTGAATAAGTACAGTGAAAGGATACAACCCTGACACACTCCCTTCCCAATTTTAAACCATGCAGTATTTCCCTGTTCTGTTCAAATGGTAGTCTCCTGGTCTATGTACAAGTTCCTCATTAGCACAGTTAAGTGTTTTGGAATCCCCAGTCTTCTCAATGTTATCCATAATTTGTTATGATCTACACAATCAAATGCTTTTGCACAGTCAATAAAACACAAGTAAACATCTTTCTGGTATTCTTTGCTTTCAGCCAAGATGTATCTGGCATCTGCAAAGATATCCTTCATCCCATGTTCTCTTCTCAATTCAGCTTGCATTTCTGGAAGTTCTCTGTCTACATACTGCTGCAACCATTTTTTAATTATCTTCAGTAAGATTTTACTTGCATGTGATATTAATCATATTGTTCAATAATTTCTAAATTCTGAGGGATCACCTTTCTTTGAAATGGGTACAAATATGGATCTCTTCCAGTCAGTTGGCCCGGTAGCTGTCTTTCTTGACATAAATGAGTGAGTATCTACAGTGTGGCATCCATTTGTTGAAACATCTCAGTGGGTATTCTGTCAATTCCTGAAGCCTTGTTCTTTTCACATTCCTTCAGTGCAGCTTCAACTTCTTCCTTCAGTACCATTGGTTCTTGATCATAAGCCACCTTCTGAAATGGATGACCATTGGCCAGTTCTTTTTGGTACAGTGACTCTGGGTATTCCTTCCATCTTCTTTTGACATTTCCTGCATCACTCAATATTTTGCCCATAGAATCTTTCAATATTGCAACTCAAGGCTTGAATTTTTTAATTTAGTTCTTTCAGCTTGAGAAATGCTGAGCATGTTTTTCCCTTTTGGTTTCTAACTCCAGGTCTTTACACATTTCATTATAATAATTAGCTTTGTCTGCTCGAGCTGCTCTTTGAAATCTGTTCAGCTCCTTTATCTTGTCACTTTTTTTCCATTTGCTTTAGCTACTCTCCATTCAAAATCAAGTTTCAGAGTCTCCTCTGACATCCATTTTGGTCTCCCTCTCTCTTTTTCTTTTTTCCTGTTTTTTTTAAATGACCTTTTGTTTTCTTCATGGATGATGTCATCCAACACAGTTCATCTGGTTTTCAGTCATTGGTGTTCAATACATCAAACCTATTCTTTAGGTGGTCTCTAAATTCAGGAGAAATATAATGAAGGTCATATTTTGGCTCTTATAGACCTGTTTAAGTATCTTCACTTTCAACTTGAACTTGCGTATAAGCAGTATGAAAATATCAAACTTCTCCATAGCCTCTTTCCACAGATGTAGTCGATCTGATTCCTGTGTATTCCATCTGATTAAGTTCACATGTGTTGTTGAAGAAAGATATTTAAATGGAATAAGTCGTTGGTCTTTCAAAATTATATTATGTGATTTCTGGCATCATTTCTATCACCAAGGCCATATATTCCAACTTTTGTGTTTCCAACTTTCACGTTCTAATCACTAGTAATAATCAATACATCTTGATTGCATGTTTGGTCAATTTCAGACTGCAGAAGTTGATAAAAATCTTCAGTTTCCTCATCTTTGGCTTTAGTGGTTGGTGCTTAAATTTGAATAGTAATCATATTAACTGGTCTTCCTTGTAGGCATATGTATATTATCCTATCACTGACAGCATTATACTTTAGGATGTATCTTGAAACATCCTTTGTGATGATGAATACCACACCATTCCTCTTCAATTTGTCATTCCTGGCATAGTTGATAACATAATTGTCTAATTCAAAATGACCAAAACCAGTCCATTTCTGGTCACTAATGCCTGAGATACTGATCTTTATGCATTCCTTTTCATTTTTGATAACTTCCAATTTTCCTAAATTCATACTTCATACATTCCTTGTTCCTATTATGAATGAATATTTGCAGCTCTTTCTTTCCATTTTGAGTCATGTCACATCAGCAAATGGAGGTCCTGAAAGATTTCTTCCCTCCATGTCATTAAGTTCACCTCTACTTTGAGGAGGCAGTTCTTCCCCAGTCATATTTGGAGTGTTTTCCAACCTGTGAGGCTCATTTTCTGGCACTATATCAGACAATGTTTCAGGGCTATTCCTAACATTTTCCAGTAATACATCAGACAGTCTTGCACTGCTATTCATAAGGTTTTCACTGGCCAATTATTTGAGAAGTAGATGGCCTCTTCCTTCTTCTGAGTCTGTCTTAGTCTAGAAGCTCCTCTGAAACCTGTACACCATGGGTGACCCTGCTGGTATTTGAAATACCAGTGGCATAGCCACCAGCCTCATAGCAACATGTAAGACACCAAGTACAATAAACTGACAGATGAGTAGTGGCCAAATATACATACCTTTATATAAATGAATGAAGCATTGTATATTAACCTTCATAAATTTACTTTATAACTTAAATGAAAATTACATTTTTATACCATTATTTTAGGGTATGCAAAATAGTATATACTGAACA
>NW_006921647.1:2308817-2316073 GCF_000298275.1 Orycteropus afer afer | reverse complement strand
ATCACTACGGAAGTAGGATTGCCCAACCTTCCTTCCGAGGAGTGGCTGGTGGGTTTGAACCACCAGCCTTCTGGTTAGCAGTCAAGTGCTTTTAGTCTCTATGCTACCAGAGCTCCTATCGGGAATAGGAGCATGGAAATAAGGTGTATGGAACCCTACTGTGGGGATTGGTCAATTTTGTTATCCTGATAGGCTAAAATGAGCCCTTCCAGAGGCAGAAGGGGTATCTCACTGCCATCAGGAGAGAAGAGCTGGAGGTGGAATGAAGTGCATCCTTAGACCCGAGATCCCTGATCTGGACAGAGACAAAAGTTACAGATGATTGGCCAAGAGTGGGTAGCAACAAAACTAAGATGGTGGCATGAGACAGAGCAGCAGGCTTGCTGGCCCATAGAGCAAGAAAGTTGAGTGCATTTGGGCAGGAGGCTTGCTGGTAGACTGGGGTGCACCTAGGTGTACCTATCAGCAGAGCTAAAAGAGCTTTGTAACACTCGCTGGGGCAGAGGAGAGGACAGGTCAAGATACCAAAGAACAGAGAGGTGTGCCTGGGGGCATGGATGAAGGGAGGCTGTCCTGATTGAAGAATTTTATCCTGTGTGTTTCTGAACCTGAATTTAGCCTGCTATTTCCTTAAAAAAAGAAACCTTAATCGTGAGTATTGTCTGTGAGTTCTGTGTAGCCATTGCAACGAATTTTTGAACCTAGCAGAGAGGTAGAGAGTGCCTTAGGTTGGACGCTTGGTGTCAGAATTGCTAAAAAAGTTGCTGATAGGCAGCATATTTGACTTCTGCCTCATAATAATCAGCCTTGGTTTGCTGATGGTGATTCTATCTCCTCTTCACGTACCTGGAGAAGGTCAGGGAAGGATGCTGCCCCCATGCCCTTTATATAATAATCAATGACAAAAAAGATTATTCATTGGGAATGCCCAGTTCTAAGGGATTAAGTTAGCTATATTTAATCAGAGTCCCTGGGTAGTGAAAACATTTAACACACTTGGCTCCTGGCCAAAAGTTTGGAGGTTTGAGTCTACCCACAGGTACCTCAGAAGAAAGGCCTGAAGATCTATTTCTGAAAAACAATGGGACACAGTTCTACTGTGACAAACACAGGGGCATCATGCATAGGAGCTGACTTTACAGCAATTTGTGGTTAAGCATATTTAGTGAGTACTCAGTATATGTTAGGGCCTGTATAAGCACCATGTTCTTTATTTCTTTGTTGTTGTTCTTCATTTGTCACAGCTTCCTGTAAAATACATATACTGTTCCCATTTACTTAAAAAAGCTATTGGAGCTCAGCAAGGTTAAATAACTTGCCAAGGGCAAATAATTAATAATAATTCACCAAAGCAAGATTTCTCCTCAGGTCAGCCTGACTTCAAAGCCTTTGTTCTTTCTTTGACAACATGCTGCCTCTCCCATGTCACCAGCATTGTGGCTTGGTTGACAGGCTGGGCCTTCCTTTACTTCCAGGATCACCGATACATGTTTTAGAATGTCTGTTATGCAGTGGTTGAGTACAGAACTACATACCTATGGAGCTTGATTGTTACATTTTTTGCAAGACTTTAAACAACTCTGAGGTAATTGGAAGAAGGTTTATTATTTCCAATTTACAGGAAAAAATGAGATGAGGTATTCAGGGTCATTGAGTTAGATAACAATGGAGTTGGGTACTTGCCAACCTTCACCAATTTTTCCCAGTGCAAGTCATTGTCCTAATTATTTGCCTAAGGCACTTGACAACATTCACAAAAAAGATAATGCTAAAGCTTCAATTTCCAGTTTGTCTCAGACTATACTCTGGCCAATTTTAAATTAGTAAATTGTATCCTTAATTTACTGCTTGCAGTTTACTGTAATTTTGGAGAAGAAAAAATTGAAATAGGACATTACTTTACAACACTTTAAGATTAAGGAATGTATTATTGATTTTCCTATTTGCTATTCCTTACAATCTATCTATAATCAAGTTTGGATTTTTATCTCCATATTCCAGAAAGTAAAAGTAGGACAAAAGAATGACGACAGATACAAAGAGATTCAGGGACTCTTAGAGTTTTAGTTTAACCCATTGCTTCTGCTCATATCTTTCCCAAAAGATAGAATTAATATGTTGTAAAATTTAAAGAGTTTCATTATGGAAAATATTTCAGAATATATTTTTTTACGTTAGTGTTATTAATTTATTTACTTATTTTGGATGCATATTAATTTCAATCTCAAACAGACATGTTTAACTTCAAAACTCAAATAAGCAAAAAAAGATGGAAAGTAAAATCATACATAAAGGAATAATAATAATCACTATCATCTAGCACTTAACAAAGGAGTCATGGTGATACAATGATTAAGTGCTTGGCTGCTAACTGAAAGGTCAGCACCACCAGCTGTTCCTCAGGAGAAAAGACCTGGCAATCTGCTCCCCAAAAGATAGTAGCTTAAAAACCCCTATGGGGGCAGTTCTTCTCTTTCCTATAGGGTCATTACAAGTTGGAATCAACTCGACAGCTCACAACATCACTGAACATTTGCCAGGTTGCTTGATAAGCGTTTTATCTGATATTTATCTTATTCACTCATCCATAAAAGTTTACTTGGTTGGTTTTATAGAAGAAATCAGACTTAGAAAAGTTAAAGTTTTCCATAGCTGGTAAGTGGCAAAGACATGTTTAAGATTTAGTTGACTCCAGTGCTAGTGTTCTTAGCCCCACTGGCCTTACTACCTTTCTGAAATGTAGTCATACATATACTTCAAAAACTCATGTTCTACAAAGATTATTTTTATTGTTCTTGCTCTAGTAATAGGATTTCTTCCAGTCATTCTTATTTCTGTCTCATGTATTTTCTTGCGAGCTAAGATAGGTATTGGAAGAAGTACATTCAGAATGTTCTTTTGAAGCAAGACTGGCCAGTCATCATCTCTCATACTTTGGTCATGTTGTCAGAAGGAACCAGTCCCTGGAAAAGGATATCATGTTGAATAAAGTAGAGGGTCAGAGAAAAAGGAGAAGACATTCAATGAGATGGATTGACACAGTGAACGCAATGATGGGCTTAAATGTTGCAGAGATTGTGAGGATGATGCAGGACCGGGCAGTATTTTGTTCTGTTATACACAGTGTTGGAACTGATTTGACAGCACTTAACAACAACAAGAGGAAGAACATAGGTCTATACTCTTAGAACTTCTCCCAAAAGCTCTCCATGAATTTCCAAAGAGAACAGAAATCCCATTTAATAGCAGCCCTCATGAATCCTTAGTTCCCCTTTTCATTCATTTATTCCTTTATAGCAACAACTATTATTGAATCAATGTGTCACATTGAGGAAAGCACTGGTGATACAAAGATGTTGTCATTAGGTGTCACTCTTCTGTCAGTTTGTTGTACTGTGGTGGCTTGCATGTTGCTATGAGGCTGGAGGCTATGCCACTGGTATATCAAATACCACCAGGGTCACCCATGGTGGACAGATTTCAGTGGAATTTCCAGACTAAAAGAGACTGAGAAGTAGGACCAGGCCATCCACTTCTGAAAAAACTGGCCAGTGAAAACCTTATGAATAGCAATGAAACACTGTCTAATATATTAACACAAAGATGACTAAGAAGAAATCTCTACTCTCAAAGAATGTGTTTTCTGGTGAGAGTTTGCTGAGGAGCAGACATAGGTAAAATGATAAGGAAGTGTTACTCTAAAAGCATACACACGCATGTTATGAGAAAACAGAGGCCAGAGAAATCAAGTGCCAGAGAATAATAATGGCTGAAGGAATTTAGGAAGACTCCTCAAAGGAGGTGAAATCTGAGCTTAACTTTGGAGCAGCAGTAGGCAGAAGAATGAAGAAATAACGTCAAAGCACATGAAAGTGTAAGTGTTTTCAACAGTAGATATCCTTTGTGTGTGAATAAAAGAAAGAGAACAGTACATGACGAAACTTTTGGATGACTTACAGACATGACTTTGGACTCTGGGGGTTGCATTTAGATGGGTTACTGCCAAGTAAAGACCTCATTATATTATATTCCAGCTAAAATGCTTTACATTTTACAAAGTTTCAACTTAAAGATACAATGCTTAAAGTCATAAAATTAAAAGGTAAAGTTATCATAAAACATTGCCAAGAAAGAAATGGACCAACAAATCCTTCAGTGATCCAGTTGTCTTCCTAGAAATCTAATAAGCTCCAAAAGTGAAGTTCTCACATTTATTACCATCACCAAGAACCCTCAAGAGATTTTCTGTGTTTTGGCATTCACCTATTTTACTCCCCAATTCTACCCCACATAGATGGTGGTCAGAATTGTATATGAGTTAAATGCAGCTTTTATGGACAGTGATCTGCTGAATATATCAAGAGAATGTGATTGGTTTACAAGATTCATGATAATAACAAGTTTAAAAATGATATGCATATTAATACCTTTAAAATAAGCAACCTAGATCTTGGTAAATTAATGAGATAGAAATGTGCAAGTCATTATATTTGACAATGAAAATATGCTCTGTTCTTGAAAATAGTCAACTTTTATGAGACTATCAGCAACAACATTAAAGTAGTAATGTAGCCATTACCAAAAAAAAACCTCATGGCCATCGAGTCGGATCCAACTCATAGCGACACCTCCTTGGGTATCCAAGGCAGTATCACTATGGAAGTAGATTGCCCAATCTTCCTTCCAAGGAGTGGCTGGTAGGTGTGAACCGCCAGCCTTCTGGTTAGCAGTCAAATGCCTTAGACACTAGGCATATGGAAATTTAAACATGGCTCTTCATAATGCAACATTATTTTGAATTACAATTTGAAATGCTATTTTAATATCTAAAAATATACCATTTTAAAAATTTTAAGTGAATTTACCTGCTAGAAGCTACCCTTAAAGAAATCAATGGAACTGTTGTGCATTGGTATGTTGTCTCAGTGTGCAACACCTATCAAGCTTTTCCCCCCATTTTATCATCCCTAAAATGTCCACTGCTATTCTTTTCTCCATGGATTGACCCCCATAGTTCTGAGTTCGTGCTGCTTAAAACAGAAGCATAGACCTTTTTTAATTCCTTACCAATTCTGTGTCACCTCGGAAAATAAGTATGTATATCAGAAACCCTACTCTCCAATCTCAAGCTTGTCAAATGTTGCAGTCCTGTCCGATTACACAACATACTGCCAAATGGTATCTGAGGTGCAGGTGAGTCCTCAGTGAAATGAGGATAATTATTATCTTTTAAGATATTATAAATAACTAGGTGATTACTATAATTATAGAAAACTTTCTTATGTGGGAGGGCCAAGAAATGGGGTATTCTGGATAATGGTTCATCTAAAAGAAAATTTTAAAAAGTTTGTGCTCCTGAGATTCATGTTGGGGCTATATGAGATGACTGGATTTTGCCGTTGTTAATCCTCATGGGAGCTCTGGTAGCATAGTGGCTAAGGCACTTGACTGCTAACCAGAAGGCTGGCGGTTCAAACCCACCAGCCACTCCTCGGAAGAAAGGTTGGGCAATCCTACTTCCGTAGTGATACTGCCTCGGAAACCCAAGGAGGGGTCGCTATGAGTCGGGGCCGACTCGACGGCATATAACAACAACAATCCTCATTTATTATAAAGCCATTATATTCCACCATCAGATATCTAAATAGCAGCAAAGGAACTTTCAGAATTGTATCAACCTTGCTTTAAATGATCTCCCATGCTTTCCCTCTTCCAATTTGCAGCCTTTTCTCACAGAAAGGATGTGGAAATGAAGTTGTTGCCAGGCTCCTTTACTGAGCCTTGAAACAATCTGAACCAGTAATAGGAATCACAGTGGAACTATCCTGGGAAGATTAACAATGTCTTTCTCACTTCACCATTCCCATGGTCAAGGACATTTTCTCTATGTGTATTTGTCAAACTGTAATGGAGAATATTGCTTTTTCTTGTTGGTCAAAGATACCTTGTCAAAAAGCAAATACAAGTGAGCAAGATGCCCCATTCTGGTTAGAAATGCAAGAGGTAAAGCTTGCCACTGGGTTTAATTTAAATAATACTGAAGTTTCCCTGGTACTTTGTTCCAAATATCTAATATATTGTTTGGGCACCATTTTTTTTTTTTAGATTAAGTAATCTTTAAAGTTTTTTTTTTTTTAAAGTATAGTTTAAGACACACTGTTATACCGAGCTAAGAGTGCGATGAACTACCTTCTTTATTTGACTTTGCATTGTTAAGCAAGATATCAATTTTCCAAAGTCTACTTTCCTTTATGCTGTCCACTTGCACTTCTTGAAACTCCCTCCTCTCATAACCTTCACTATATTATTCTCACCTAATTCTCCATCTGTCTGACTTTCTCAGCCTCCTTTGTTGGCTCATTTTCTTTCTGTTTCTTCAATACTGATGCCTGTAGGACTCTGACCTCAGTTGTTTTCTGTTTCTGTTGTACTCTACTTGCTTTTATGTAATTGCTTCACATAGTTTCAACTATACACCACATTTTTCTCAAATCTAATTTCACTTCTGACCTCTCTCCTTAGCTAGAGAGTTCTAATATGAAACACATACTTTAGAAACAGTATACAACATAGGGTGATTGTCACCCCTCAATCTTTCTCTTTTGCTTGTATTTAATAAGTTTATTAATGCATTACTGATCACCTGTTAATTCAAGCCAGAAAACATTTCCACATACTTCAAATCTAATTTGTCAATAAGTCTGGTCAGCAGATCAATCTCCCAAATATCTTTCAAATCAATTCCCTCACCTCTTTTACAATGATTATTTCCCTAGCGTAGGTTTGGTTTATTCACCCTGAACTTATCTTAATGACTCTAAACTGATGTGACTTTAATTTCTTCTCTTCCCTACCCATCTTGAATGCTGCTTCCCAGATCATCTTTATACACAGTATATAATTATGTCAATTCCCTGAATTGTTGGTTTCTTGGTCTTACAGAATAAAGTGCAGACTCATGGATGCAATTTGAAAGTCCTAAAAAAATCTGAGCCTAAATGCACACCTACCCTCCAGTTACTACTTTTCCAAACTTCCTTACCAAATTATATTGGGACCCAATGTAATAACATGGTGTTATTGTTGTTATTAGCTCCCATTAAGTAGGCCCTTGATTCATGTTGTTGTTGTTGTTATGTGCCTTTGAGTCGGCCCCGACTCCTAGCGACCCCTCCTTGGGTTTCCGAGGCAGTATCACTATGGAAGTAGGATTGCCCAACCTTCCTTCCGAGGAGTGGCTGGTGGGTTTGAACCAC
>NW_006921647.1:2300923-2308167 GCF_000298275.1 Orycteropus afer afer | reverse complement strand
GAGTCCTGGCACCACTCAATTTCCATTCTGGAGGATGTGTGTTCTGGTTACATAGTGCTGCTCTGACAGGAATTATACCACAAAAGAGATGGCCTTAACAAACAGGAGTTTATTCTTACAATTTGGAGGCTTTAAGTTCAAGTTCAAAGTGCCAGGCTCTAGGGGCTGGGTGAAGGCCCTCAACCTTGGGGTCCAGCTCTGCTTCCTGCTCCCAGCCCACTGGAGCTAGAGGCATTTCTTCACTCAGACAGCTGCTGGCTGCTGAGGCTGAGAAGCCCCAGCGTTGACAACGAAAAAGGCACAGTTCCGATGTTACCAAACCACATGGCAGGCCATTAACTTAAGTCCATTGTAAGTCCCAAGGTCAGCAGAGCATAGCAGGCTGCTGAGCAACGACATGGCTACATGCAGGGTCCAAGTGTGACATAAGCTAGAGACCATTCTCAAAGCTTCTTATATACAGGAAGCAGACCACATACCCAAAGGCAGCTACTCACCTGCTCATAGTAGATTGCACCATGGAGTTGATTACAAGTCTCACAATGGGGAATACTACATCCAGCTGCCCAGCCACTCAACCAGGCCTAGCCAAGTTGACATACAAACATAACCATCACAGATGATATCCTTCTCCAGGAAACGGTCCCTTCTGACATGACCAAAGTAGGTCAGAGGAAGTCTGGCTGTTCTTTCTTCTAAGGAGCATTCCAACTGCACTTCTTCCAGGACAAATTTGTTAGTTCTCCTCACAGTCTAATGGTATTTTCAGTATTCTTCACCAACATCACAACTCAAAAGCATCAACTCTTCTTTGGTCTTCCTTATTCATAGTCCATCTTTCACATGCATATAAGGTAATTGAAAATACCATGGCTTGGGTTAGGCACACCTTAGTCTTCGAAGACACATCTTTGCTCTTTAGCACTTGAAAGAGGTGTTTTGCGGCAGATTTGCCCAGTGCAAATGGTTAAGAAGACACAACTAAATAATCAGTACAAATTGGACTAATTCCAATAATAATGATGCATTATTAAGGACTGCTTTTCAACAGGCTGGATTTGTAACAGAATTTGGTGCCTTTATGGAGAAGCATCTTAAAGAATGGGTTGTTGTTGTTGTGTGCCATCAAGTCAGACCCGACTCATAGCGACCCCTCCTTGGGTTTCCGAGGCAGTATCACTACAGAAGTAGATTGCCCCATCTTCCTTCCGAGGAGTGGCTGGTGGGTTTGAACCGCCAGCCTTCTGGTTAGCAGTCAAGTACCTTAGGTGCTACGCTACCAGAGCTTCTAAATAATGGGTAATAATAATTATATACTGGAGAAGGTCATGTCTGTAGTCCTTTTTCTTTCTAAGTAGTATTCCATGGTGTGAATGCACTCTACTTTGCTTAATCATTCACCTTTTAATGGGCATCCAGACTGTTTCCATCTTTCGATGGAAAGGCTTTGCCTTAAATCCCTAAGATATTCTCCTATTTTGTTCCCCCTAAAAGTTTCATAGTTTCATGCTTTACATTAAGGCCATGATCCATTTCAAAATATTTTTGTATAAAGTGTGAAGGTTAGGTTAAGTTTTGCTTTTTTTTCCACTGTAGATTTTCACTTGCATTAGTACCATTGGTTAAAAAGATCATCCTTCCTCAATTGAATTACTTTGCACATTAAAAATCAGTTAAGCATATTTGTCTGGGTCATTTTCTGTGTTCTCTGTTGAGCAATATCTGAACCTCTCTATTGAGCAATATGTATATTCCTTAACCAAGGAACATAGTCTTGATTACTGTAACTATATATTGACTTAGTGTCAGAGAGAATAATTCTTCCTACTTTACTGTTTTTTGTCAAGACTGTTTTAGTTAGTTTAGACACTGTGACTTTCCAAATAAATTTAATAATTGGGTTGTTTATGTCTACAAAAAAATGTTGGGATTTGATAGCTTAGTGCCTAAGGCATTTGACTACTAACCTGAAGGCTGGTGGTTCAAACCCGCCAACCACTCCTTGGTTGGGCAATCTATTTCCATAGTAATACTGCCTCAGAGACCCAAGAAGGGGTTGCTATGAGTTGGATCTGACTTGACAGCAGTAAGTTTGTTTTATTTAGTTTTTTTTACCTATAAATAAATTTTGGAAGGATTTACATCCTTATGTTTAACATCTTCTAATTTTCAACATAAAGATATTTTATAAGCATTGTTAGATTTATACTCAAGCATTTTATTTTTTGAGGAATGACTGTAAGTGGTGGCGTGTTTTTAATTTTCGTTTTTGCATAGCCAATCATAACTTCTGAAAAAGGAGTTGTATTCTTCCTTTCTAATCTATAATGCCTTTTATTACCTTTTCTAGCCTTTTTGCAATGACTAGAACCTCCAGTAGTATCATGTTGGATAAGAGTGGTGAGCTCGGAAATCCTTGTTTTATTCTCAATATTTAGATGCAAGCATTCACTCTTTTACCATTAAGTAAGATGTTAGACGTACATTTTTGGTAGATGCTCTTTATTAAGGTTGGGAAGTTTCCCTCTATTCCTAGTCTGTTTGGAGTTTTTATCATTAATAGAGGTTGGATTTTGTCATTTTGTGTGTGTGTGTGTGTGTGTGACAGTTAATGTGATTTTATTTCTTTAGCTTGCTGCTATAATTGATTTTCAAACGTTGAACCAGTATGGCATATATAAAATAAAGCCCATTGAACAAGGTGTATAATTATTTTTCACATTGTAGGACTCAGTTTGCTTTTTTTTTTTTTTTTTTTTTGAGTGGTTTTATTTCTCAGTTAATGTTAGAAACATCTGTATTTATCATTTTTGTACTGTGGTTGTCTGGTTTGAGTATAGGATAACACTGGCCTTGCAAAACGAGTTGAGAAATGTCCCCTCTTTATTTTCAAGAAGAAATTATGTGAAATTGCTGCTAGTTCTGTTTTCTTTATTCATTTCCAAAAAAATTTTTTTTATTGTAATTTGAGTGTAAATTCACAAAGCGGATTTGCTTTCCACTGAGCAGTTCATGCACATTTTGTTTCATGGTACTGATTACAATCCCCACAATCTAACAGTTATTTTCCCATTTCTCCCTGTGGTTACATTTTCCTTGTGACCTTCTTTCCTGTGCATTCCTGCCAACCTGGCTTTCTCCTGTGCAAATGCTGCACTTCAGATCTTCTATGGTTGAGCCTTCTAAGAATGCATCACCCTGGTGTAGTTATTCAGCTTGCAGTCCTGTCTGTTGTTTGGCTTAGAGTTAAGCCATGGGAGAAAGTCCAATTCCAGGCCCAAAGTGTCACTATGGGCCATAGCATCAGGATTTCATCAGTCCCTTTCCAACCGATAATCCTGGTCTTTTTCATGTCTTTGAATTTTATTTCACATCTGTCTTCCCACAGTATGGAGGATCTCCAATCTTGATCCTTTTCCGAGTGGCCAGCATTAATAGTGGGACATTATCTGGTTCTTTTGGCCTCAGGGTCATGTACGCTGAAGTTGTAGTGGTCTCTTGGACTAATTCCTTCCATATATCTTTGATTCTCTTTACTCTTCTTTGCTTTGGATGAAAAGAGACCAATAGTTGCATCTTAGATGGCCCTTGCTAGTTTTAAAGACCCCAATCTCTGTTCACAAAAGTAGGATGTAGAACAATGTTTTTGTGTATTATGTTGTACCAATTAAGCTTGATGTCCCTTGTGATTGTGGTCCTGAACCTGTTGGCCCAGTGACTCACTCTCTCAAGGTGCTTGATTGTGGCTAAGAAGTTATCCTTACTTCATCCCCTGTTAGCTCTATAATGTATATGTACATTTTTGTTTTGTTGTTCTTGTTGGGTGCTCCGATTCATAGCAACCCTCTATACAATAGAACAAAACACTGACTGGTCCTGGCCCAACCTCAAAATGCTTGCTATACCTGAGCCCATTGTTGCAGCCACTGTGTCAATCCTTCTTGTTGAGGGCCTTGTTGACCCTCCACTTTACCAAGCATGATATCCTTCTTCAGGGAATGGTCCCTTCTGACAACATGACCGTAGTAGGTGAGATGAAGTCTGGCCATTCACACTTTGAAGGAGGATTCCAGCTGCATTTCTTCTAGGATGGATTTGTTAGTTCTTCTGTCAGTCTATGGGACTTTCAGTTTTGTTTGCCAACACCCCAACTCACCCATTTTTATAGCACATACAAATATGTATGTGGGAATATCATCTGTGAAATCTATATACAGTCATGGGTATATGCCCATTCATCTAGCATACCCGATCCTCTTGCTTGTCTGCCTATGTATCCACCCATACATTAGTGTTGTGTGTTGTCTGTACCTCTTGTGCAGTTCTCTATGTCTTCCTTTTTCTTAGTGGTGTTGTGCTATCCACAATTTTGTTATATTGCCTTTCCATTCACTCAAATGAACATTTGTGTCTGAACTAGACACCAATTTTCCTTCCTGTCCCCTTAAATCCCTGGTAACCAACAAAGAAAAATTCCTTCCCTGGGTAAAACTTACCCTGACTTTCATAATAACAGACTCATACAATATTTGTCCTTCTGTAATTGACTTATTTCACTCTGCATGATGTCCTCCAAGTTCATTCATGTAATAAGGTGACTCATAGATTCTACAATGATGCATAGAATTCCATTGTGTGTATGCACCATACTGTGGCTATCCATTCATCTGTTGATGGGCAATGAGGTTGTTTCCATCTCTTTGCATAGTGAACAGTGCTGTGATGAACAAGGGTTTGCATATAATTATTCATGTTCCTGATTTCACCTCTTCAGGATACATTTCTAGCAGTGGGAATCTTGGATCAAATGACATTTTTATTTCCAACTTTTTAAGAAAGCACCATACCATTTTTCACAGGTGGTTGTACCATTGTCTCACCAGCAGTGTATGAGAGTCCCAATCTCACCACACCCTTGCTAGAAGATTTTGTTTTCTGTCTTATTGAACTTTGCTATATTATTGGAGTTAAGATGATATTTCATTGTTGTTTTGATTTGCATCCTTCTAATGATTAATGTTTGCAAGCATTTCTTCATGCCTTTGGTGAATGCCTGGATATCTTCTTTGGTGAAGTGTCTTTTGCCCATTTTTTAAATTGGATTGTTGTTTGATGTTGAGATGTTGAAGTTTTCTATAAATTTTAGAGATAAGACCCCTGTCAGATGTGTTGTTTCCAAACACTTTTCCCCAATATGTAGGTTCTCTTTTTACTCTCTTGGGGAAGTTTATTGATGCATGTAAATGTTAATTTTTAAAAAGTCCCAGTCATTTGGTTTCTCTTCTGCTGTTTGTGTATTTTGGGTTATGCTGGATAGTCTATTTACACCATAAATTAGGGTCCCTAGGCTTGCCTCTATTTTATCATTGATGAACTTTATAGTTTAGGGTTTTACTTTTAGGTCTTTGATCCGTATCCATCTTAAGTTTGTTTTTGTGTATGGTGTGAGGTATGGATTTTGTTTCATTTTTGTGCAAACGGTTATCCAGTTCTGCCAGCACCAATTCTGAAAGAGACTATCTCTCCCCTATTTAATGTGTTCTGGCCCTTTGTCAAAGATAAGCTGACCATGAATGGAGATATATATATATATATATATATACACACACACACATATAATTTGGATTTTCAGTTCTGTTCCACTGGTCTAACTGTCTATCTACCATAAATATCAGGCTGCTTTGAATATCATGGCTGTAAAGTATGTTTTGAGATCAGGGAGTATGAGACCTCCTACTTTTTTTGTTTTTCTTCTTTAGTAGTGCTTTGCCTATTCACACTCTCTTTCCATCCCATATAAAATTAGTGATTGGTTTTTCCATGTCCTTAAAAATGTTGATTGAATTTGAATTGGGATGGCACTGAACATATACATTTTTTGGGGTAGTACTGACATTTTTACAATGTTCAGTCTTCCTATCCATGAACATGGCATGTTCTTTCATTTATTAGATATCTTATAGTTTTTTGCAATACTGTTTTGTAGTTTTCTTTGTATAAATCTTTTTGTCACTGTTAAGATTTATTCTTAAGTATTTTGTCTTTTTAGTAGCTATTGTAAATGGTATTGCTTCCTTATTTTCTTTTCAGAGTCTTTTTTGTTGATGTAGAGGAATCCAACTGACTTTTGTATGTTCGTCTTGTATCCTGCCACTTTGCTGAATCATTCAATTATTTTCAGGAATTTTCTTGCTAAATCTCTTGGATTTTCTATGTGTAGGATCATGTCATCTATAAATAGAGATAGTTTTACTCTTTCTTTGCTAAGCTGAATCATTCAATTAGTTTCAGGAATTTTCTTGCTAAGTCTCTTGGATTTTCTATGTGTAGGATCACGTCATCTATAAATAGAGATAGTTTTACTCTTTCTTTGCTTATTTGGATGCTTTTATGTCTCTTTCTTGCTTTATTACCCCGACTCTGACTTCCAATACAATATTGAATAAAAGTGGTGATAGAGGTAATACAGTAGTACATCATTGTCTGGTTCCCAATCACAAGGAGAATTCTTTGAGTCTCTCTCCATTGAGAATAACATTGGCTGTTGGTTTTGCATATATATCCTTTATTATACTGAGAAATTTTCTTTCTGCTCTTATTTTGCTGAGTTTTTTTTTTTTTTTAATCAAGAATAGATGTTGGATTTTATAGAATTTCTTTTCTGAATTGATTGATGTGATCATATCATTCTTTTCCTTTGTTTTATTTATGTGATGAATTGCATTGATTGTTTTTCTGATGTTGAACCATCCTTTCATTCCTGATATGGATGCCAATTGATTATGATATATTATTTATTTGTGATATAGTGTTGGATTCTATTGGCTAGGATTTTGTTGCTAATTTTTGCATCTATATTCATGAGGGATAACAGTCTATAGTTTTCATTTTTAGTGGTGTCTTTACCTGGTTTTGGTACCAGGGTTATTCTTGCTTTAATGAATTTGGGAGCATTCAATCACTTTTGTATTCTGGAATAGTTTGAGTAGGGTAGGTGTCAGCTCTTCTCCGAGTGTTTGATGGAATTCTCACTGAAGCCATCTGGGCCAGGACAAATTTTTGTAGGGAGTATTTTTTATTTTAATGATCTGCTCAATTTCTTCTACTTCTATGGTTCTGCTAAAATTTACTGTCTCACATGGGCAGTAAAAACAACAAATATGAACCCCTTTGCAAATACAATACTGAGTTGTCAATGAAAGCAAACATGGGTATAGGGACGGATAGATGGGTGAACAAGCTAA
>NW_006921647.1:2299337-2300612 GCF_000298275.1 Orycteropus afer afer | reverse complement strand
TAGGTAGGTCTTGTGTTTCTGTAAATTTATCTGTTACTTCTAGGTTTTCAAATGTCTTGGAGTACAGTTCTTCAGAGTATTCTGTTATTTTATTTTAGTCAGTTCTGTTGTGATGTTCCCATTTTATTTATTATTCATGTTATTTGCATCTTGTCTCTATTTTCCTTAAAAGAAAGAGTGTGGCACAGTGCCACAGGCATTGGACTGCTAACCTGAAGGTTAGTGGTTCAAACCCAGCAGCTGCTCTGTGGAAGAAAGATGAGCACTCTACTTCCTTAAAGATTTACTTCCTTGGAAACCCAATGGGGGTCACTATGAGTCAAAATTGACTCAATGGCAGTGGGTTTGGTTTTGTTTTTCTTTTTCTTATTATATTTGCAAGTGGCTTGTCAACTTTATCTCTTTGAAGAACCAACTTCTAGTCTTCATTTTTCTGTTATTTTACTGTTTTCTGTGTCATTTGTTTCTGCTGTGATCTTTATTATTTCCTTTCTTCTGGAGACTAGGTTTCTTTTGTTGCTCTTTTTCTAACCATTAGAATTGTTGGGCTAAGGTGTTGATTTTGTTTCTTTCTTCTTGTTTTGATGTGTGCATTTATTGCTGTAAATCTACTTCTGACTATTGCTTTCATTGTGTCCCACTATACATTTTGGTACATTGTAAGTTTTGTTTTGTTTTTTCCATTTGTTTCTAGGATTTTTTTTTTTTTTTTCATTACACACTTTATTTCTTCTGTTACCCAGTGGTTCTCAAGAAGTATGTTATTCAGTTTCCATGAGTTTGATTTTTTTTCCCTCTATTCTTCCTATTATTGATTTCTAATTTTATAGTGTTGTGATATGAGAAGATGCTTTTAGTGTTTGGATGTTTTTAAGTTTTCTAAGGTACGTTTTGTGGTTTAGCATATGGTCTGTTTTGGAGAATGATCCATGTGCATGAGAAAATATTGTACTTTGTGTTTTTGTTGGGTGGAGTGATCATGTCTATGAGGTCAAATTGCTTGATTGTGCTTTTGAGATCTTCTGTATCTTTGTTGAGTTTTTTGTAATTGTTCTTTCCTTCATCAAAACTGATGTTTCTGCTACTACTATTATAGAATTGTCTATTTCTCCTTTCAATTCAGTTAATGTTTGCTTTATGTATTTTGGCAATCATTCATTGAGTGATCGGTATTTGTTATGGATATGTCCTCTCAGTCAATTTACACTTTTGTTTTCATATAATGTCCTTCCTTGTCCCTTTTGCTAATTTTCACCCTGAAGTCTATTATATCAA
>NW_006921647.1:2298298-2298817 GCF_000298275.1 Orycteropus afer afer | reverse complement strand
AGGAGTGGCTGGTGGGTTTGAACCACCAGCCTTCTAGCAGTCAAGTGCCTTAGGCACTATGCTACCAGAGCTCCCTATAGTAGATTTTTATCTTCCTAAGTTTGGAACATTCTGTTCTATATTAATGTTGTCCTTAACTCCTGTTCATTATGAAGTTTACTAATCATACCTTTTATTCCCTATATTTGCTTTGTAGCTGGTGTCATTTACATTTTGATTCCTCTGGTTCTCTACTTTCCATTCTTTAAACTCATTTTAGTTTTGAGAATTCTTTTTCTTGGTTGGTTTCTAGGTAGTGTCATCAAGTTGTCTTCCATTGTTGATTTTCTGTTAGGAGAACTCCCTTTAGCATTTCTTGTAGGGTTGATCTGGCTTTCACAAATTATCTTAACTTTTGTTTGTCTGGGAATGTCCTAATTTCACCCTAATATTCGGCAATCCTACTTCCATAGTGATACTGCCTCGGAAACCCAAGGAGGGGTCGCTATGAGTCGGGGCCGACTCGACGGCACATAACAA
>NW_006921647.1:2295705-2298075 GCF_000298275.1 Orycteropus afer afer | reverse complement strand
TCTACTTCTGTAGTGATACTGCCCCAGAAACCCAAGGAGGGGTCATTATGAGTCGGGTCCAACTTGATGGCACATAACAACAACAACAACAATATTTGATGGACAGTTTTGCTGAATATATAATTCTTGCTAGGCAATTCTTTTCCTTCAAGGTTTGGTCTATCTCATCCCATTGCATTCTTGTATGTATACCTGTATGGGAGGGCTCATTTTAAGCCTAGCAGAATGACAAAACTGACCAACCCCTGTTAGGGTTCCATATACCTTATTTGCATAGTTCTACCCCCTAGAGTATCATGTACCTTACTCACTTTATTATTAAGCTATTTAATCCACTTGGTAGGACACAGGCACTTCACATTTACATAGTTTCACCCAGTCATCTGGTGAAAGTAACAAAGACTATGACTAGAAGAGCCATATCAAGTAATTCACTGCACTGCACAGTGTCATTTGTCACAATAATATTGCACTGCCTTTTCACACATTGCCTCTAATGTATCTAATAGTCTTAACTCTTCTTGATGCTTCTTCATTAAGTTCTTGCTTTCAGTTAATTTCTCATCTATTCTTTGATGCCTCCTGTCTCTCTGGGGTGCTCTCTGGAGCCTGCAAGAACCACCCTCCAAGCTGCCACATTTTTCCAGTGTTACCAATGAAGCAGACGTCCTCATCTTCATGTCATGCTTTCACTAACACCCCAAAATACTAGAAATTTTGAGTGTGAAAATGATAGTTTTCAAATACCATACCAACTGTAATATGGTTACAGTGTCCTTGACCATTATGAGAAGTAGTAAAACCCTTTGAGAGAGAAGACCTCGTCCAAATCCTGTGGCAAGAACTGATCTAAGGTACCTCACTCTTATTTACAGTTATCCTTAGAGGCTTTGAATGGGAAAAGCACAGAACCTGATAGGAAGGATGAAGTGTTCAGACCAAATTCATCGGGGGATAGTTTATGGAAACTGAAATAGTCTGTAAAGTTCTTTTCCCCTTTTGTCTCTGTACTGGCCACACAGGGAAAGCCCTTATCTCCTCATTCATCCATTCACCAGGCAAACATTCCTCAAGTCAGGGGAGTAAGGATACGCTGTAGACACTGTCCTTGTCAGAGGACTAAAAAATATGTATGCTCTCTTGTGCTTGAGTATCTGGATGTGAGTAAGTAAGCAAATCCTTGCCCTTATTCCAGCCCTGGAAGGAGCCTGTACTCTCCCACTGCTCCACTCCCTGTAAATCTCCCCATTTGATTAATATTCTGACATTTTAACCAGCTGTTCCTCTCTTTTCTCTACAAGAACATTCCCCTCACTGAGGTTTCTCTTTGCCCAGAATATCTGTAATAGCTTCCTCTGATTGTTCTTGGACCTGTTCTATGTCTCACCTCAATCAAAGATGCCTCGACTTTTGTAACCAAACCACGTATCTTTCCATCCTAAAGTCACAGGGTATTCCTGTGTCTCTCACTTCCTCCTTTGTAGCTGGATCAATTTAGTTTAAAGTCCCCATGACCCCTTAAGAATGACAGAGAAAAGCCCCATTATTTATGAAAGAGGAAAAAGGAGACAGGGACCAAGGGAGAAAGTAAACTATAATCTACATCCTCTAAAAAATAATGGGGGGATGAGGGAAGAATATTATGTAAACTGGTTGAGAAACATGCACCTATGATACAAATATGCATACTCGCAACAAAGTATAAACAACACAAATACAGAGGTTATTCTCTTCTTCTGCATCATGAAACTTTAAAATGTGAAGATTTCTCTGTTCCAAATCCCATCTGAAAAAAAAAGGTGAATAATTTACTGTCTTGATACTTTACTCCTGAGTTTTCATAAATCTATTCCTCAATGGGCCAACACCCACATGAAGTAAGTAGCATGAGATTAGCTTTAAATTCTTAAACCTACTTACATGATTTGGCAATAAACCACCAGAATGCTGTAAACTGGTGCTAAAACAAAACAAACACGCAAACAAAAAAACTCATTGCTGCCGAGTCAGATCTGACTCGTAGAGATCCTCTTTGTGTTTCTAAGGTGGTATCACTATGGAAGTAGATTGCCCAATCTTCCTTCAGAGGAGAGGCTGGTGAGTGTAATTGGCAGTTTTGTAACTATAATCTACAATGGTAATAACACTTTTGGAATGCTTATAATATGCTAGACACACTTGTAAACACATTATTTATTTTGTCTTATTAATTCTCATTTCAACCTCATAAGTTTGTGTTGCTTCAATTGAGTAAATTGAGGCATAAGTAATTTGAGTATTTGTCCAAGTTTATGAAATGCAACACAGGACAGAACTAGGATTTACCTTCAGGGAATCAAACCACAGACCTAGGACTCTTTTTTTTTTTTT
>NW_006921647.1:2271057-2275999 GCF_000298275.1 Orycteropus afer afer | reverse complement strand
CCAGGCCGTTTGTGTCGTCACGCGTGCTCAGGTCCCTGCCAGACCGCAGCTCCGTATATCTCCTTTTTTGGTATTTTCACGCAAATTCTTCTGCTAGTTTGGGTTTAGTCTACTTCTGAATCCTTCTCTTCAAGGCTCAGGGGTCCAAGAATAACTTCTGTGTCTGTGTCAATTGGTTTTCCCTTTCTTTGTTGAAGAGGGTCTGTGCAGTCCTTCTATCTAGTCCGCCATCTTCCGCTCCCTCCAGACCTAGGACTCTTAACCAAATCTTTCTGCAACTCTTCAATAAACTACACTATCTGTTAATACTCCTTAGCATGACTTCTGTTTACATCAATCTGAGTTTCCCCAGGACAGATACGTTATACAATTCCAGGGGGTACCACAAATAAATACAACATGAGTAGTACCACTTGAAGATGTGAAGCACCAGGACATTTTAGTGTGCCATGACATTTCTATGGGATTATTTTCACCATCATAATACTTCTGAACTTCTAAAGTCTAAAAAAGAAAATAAAACTTTGGTTAAAAAAGTTGATGAATTGTTCTCCAACTTTAGTCTAATATGCAGATGTATGGCTTCAACTCCTAGTTTTCAAGATTTATTTGTTGTTGTTGTTATGTGCCATTGAGTCGGACTCGACTCATAGCGACCCCTCCTTGGGTTTCTGAGGCAGTATCACTAGGGAAGTAGATTGCCCCATCTTCCTTCCGAGGAGTGGCTGGTGGGTTTGAACCACCAACCTTCTGGTTAGCAGTCAAGTGCCTTAGCCACTATGCTCAAGATTTATAGTAAAGCTGATATCTTAGTTATCTAGTGCTACAAAACAGAAATACCATAAGTGGTTGCCTCTAACAAACAGAAATTTATTATCTCACAGTTTATGAGGCTAGAAATCTGAATTTAGGGTTCCAGCTACAGGGGAAGACTTTTTCTCTGTCGGCTCACAGTGTAAGAGTGTCTCCTTTCAGCTTCTGTGGGCTGGGTGTTCCTTGGAGATCTTTATGTGTCTAGGCATCGATCTTCCACTGAGTCTAGGAAGTTCCCACCACAGAGACTGTGAGTCCAAAGAACATGCTCTACTCCCAGCTATTTTTCCTTGGTGGTAGTATGTTCCTTTCCTCTGCTTGCTTCTCTCTCCTTTTATCTCTTGTAAGATAAAAAGTGATGCAGGCCAGATGCCAGGGAAACTTCCCTTACATTGGATCAGGGTTGTGATGTGAGTAAGTGTATTGCATGTCACCCTAATCTTCTTACCACTGATTGGCTGATAACATCAGATCACATCAGGAAGATGATTACATCATTACATAACTGCCAAATTACATCATTATATAACTGTCCAGCCAAGTTAATACATATTTTGGGGGGGACACTGTTCAATGTATGACAGTTGACAAGGATTTGCAGTACTTCTGAAACAGTCCATGAACATGTAAGAGATTCTGAAGTTTGGGGCAGTATGCAGTGGTATTTTCACCTTGTTAGTCCCTCTTTATCTATTCCATCTTGATTAAGCTTATGAACATGCTTTGTTGTCAGACTTGCTTTCCGTCATTCACTGGGTACTGCGTCACCAACAGGAAATAAATCAATAAGCAAATTTTCATCAATTTAACTGCCAAACAGCCTTGACATTTGCATAATCAAGTCACCTCCGATTCATTGTTTCCTTAATGCTTGGGTTGGTCCACTTTACAGGACTGGGGCTCAGTATTTGCTCCTCTTTAAGCCAGTATGCTTTAAGCTTACTCTTCTCCCACAACTTTGGGTCCATGACTTGAATTCTACCCCATACTGTATCCTGGCCTATAGTACCCCATACTATATCCTGGCCTGTGGCTAAGTTTCTTGTTTTATACCTTGCTTCTCCCTGTCTATTGTAGGAGACCTCCTTGATCATGACAGTTCCTCCTGGTGCTGTGTTAATATCTTCACTATCTTGTTTCTAAGCTTTCCTAATATAGCAGGCTCTCTTCACCCTCTGGACTCTTACTCACCCCTCTGATCACTGGGCCTTGTTCTGTTTTTGTGAAAGTGTCAGGCTTCTGGAACCAGTGTCTCCACCACCTAATGTAACTAGAAGAGGCTTACATTATACAGGGAAGCAAAAACTAATTGATTTTATATTTCAATTTGGAATATCTTTTTTATGGACAATTAAAATAGAATTCCAGTGGATCGATGAAGAATACAAGGAGGTATGAAAGGGCTTTGGGGGCAAATATATATGCATATTTACAGGTTCTGCCTCTCAGAGCACCAGTGATGTAGTGATTAAGGCATTTGGCTGCTGCTAATAAAGGCCAGTGGTTCAAATTCACCAGCTGCTTGGTGGAAGAAACATGAGATAGTCTGTTTCCATAAAGATTTACAGCCTTGGGATCCCAACAAGCATCTCTATGAGTCATAATTGACATGATAGCAGTGAGTTCTGCTTCAGTTTGGCCTCTTAGAAAAGGGTTTCTAACTGCAGATAAAAATGAAGTTTCCAGAATAACATACTTGTTTTCTTATTCACTCATGAAGAAAAAAAACAGTATAGTCCAAAGAGAGAGAGAGAGAGACAGAGAGAAAGAGAGAGAGAGAGATTACATGATCTCTACTTTCCATAAACTGAAAAGTCTGAATGAAGGTATATAATTCAACTAGTTAGAAAATAAGAGATGACAAGTGATAAGTACAGATGTCATTCACCACAGGAGTTCAAAGAAGGAATAAAAAAAAACTGTGGTAAGTTAAGAAATGGTTTAGGAAGGACACAAAATTGATTGGACTGTTAAGAATGAAAATTATTTGGGATAAAAAATCTAAGCTATCCTATTTAATTGGCACATAATGTTGCAAACACTAGAGAGCAATTCTACTCTGTCCTAGAGTGTTGCTGTGAGTCAGAATCAACTTGATGGCAATGGGTTTGGTTTGATAACAATTAAATGCAAACTTAAATGGTGTAGGAAGTGAAAATTCTGAAAAAAAGATGGCTAAACAACTTGCTATATGACAGTGCCCAATTATAAATTCTCCTTCCAATCTTCTCGGAGATTCAGACCTGCCAAGGGCTAATTAACTGCTGTGACAGTGGGAAGATATGGCAACATGATTCACAGCTTCTGAATGGCTGGGAAGTATTTAATTTGAACAATACAAAAATTAAAGAGCAGCAGTTAGCAAAAAATATCAGCAAAGAGAGTATGCCTACCTAAGTGGTTCTTAAACAATTTCAAAATTGTCTGCCTGGAGATTTATATTGGATTTTTATTTTTATTATTTTTACTATTGAAGGTCTTATGTGGGAAATACCAGTCAGTGGAGAAATCACTCTCTCAGTCTCTATTGATAAAACTAACATAGTGTTTCTGTTCAGTAGCAATACATGGATGAGGATGACTTGTTTATAGTGCAGGGTCTGAACATAAACATATGCAACTAAAGCAAAAGACAATGCCATTTTGTCTGAAACAACTATCTTCAAATGTTTAGGAATATACTCAGGGTTAATTAAATATCTTCACCACTAACTGTCAACTCTCCACCCAATCCCACCTCTGGTTCCAGGAAATAACTCATTTTGAATTTTTCTTGAATTCCTTCTGAGAGAGATTCAAATGAAGATTCTGTACTGTTCCAGCCCCTCCAAGCCACCCCCAATATTATTGTCTTGAATGGTTTGGAACAAACCTAACTATTATTGAGATATCAAGATCTTCCATATGTTACCTCTTTTAGCCCTGTGAGAATATATCCAAGATGAAAAAATGTGCACCCCAGCATGTTTCAAACCCAGATCAGCCAATTCCAACCAAATCAGAGGTGGGATTGGGTGGCAAGTTGATAGTGATGAAGTGATTTAATAAATCTTGAGTACATTCCTAAACACTTGAAGATAATTGTTGACAGGTAAGATGGCAGGGGACAGATTCTCTTTCAGAGCCCTCAGAAGAAAACAACACAATGAGCACCCTGAATTTGAACTGCTGGCCTTCAGAACTGTAAAGCAATATATTCCAACTGTTGTAACCCACTCAGTTTGTGGTATTTTGTTATGGCAGAACTAGGAAATAAATATATATCTCCATGGCAAGATCTTGAATTTAATCACACCTGCAAAAGAGCCCTGGTGGCACAATGGTTATGTGTTTGGCTGCTAAGTGAGAGTGGTGGTTTGAACCCACCATGCCACTCCACAGGTGAAAGACCTAGAAATATGCTCCTGTAAAGATTAGAGGCTAGAAAACCCTATGGGGCTGTTGTACTCTATCAAACACAGGGTGACTATGAGTCAAACTAGACCCATGAGTCCTAACAACAAGGTCCTTTTTCCTTTGTTGTTGTTGTTGTTATGTGCCGTCGAGTCAGCCCTGACTCATAGCAACCCCTCCTTGGGTTTCTGAGGCAGTATCACTACGGAAGTAGGATTGCCCAACCTTCCTTCCGAGGAGTGGCTGGTGGGTTTGAACCGCCAGCCTTCTGGTGAGCAGGCAAGTGTCTTAGCCACTATGCTACCAGAGCTCCCTTTATAAGGTAACATTTACAGCTTCCAAGGATTAGAACCTGATATCACTGGATGGCCATTGTTCAGACTTTTACCTCCTCCTTCACTCCCTAAAGATGAGTACTGTTCTGAAGCTAGAATAAATGATTCCCATATACTTCCTTGCCTCTCTTCAATAAAAACTGTATTCTTAAAAGATTTAGTGTTATTAAAAATTTAGATCAATTTTATCCTATTTTAATCACTCTTTGCCAGTTTTTTCTGACTCTTCCTCTTTGTCCACCTTAGAGAAGTTATTGTGCATAAGGAGATCTGTACAGGAATGTTTGCCACAGTACGTAAGCATTGCAATAAATTATAAACAAGTTAATTGCCCTTCAGTGAAGAAAACATAAAAAATATTTTATCAAGACAAACAATCCAATTAAAAAATGGGCAGAAAA
>NW_006921647.1:2269296-2269977 GCF_000298275.1 Orycteropus afer afer | reverse complement strand
AAAAGAACAATGCATGTAAAGTGATTTCTCCAAATTCTCTATAATTTTAAAGTCTCTACCTTGAAAATATAAAATACTGAATCTATTGTTCCAAAGAAACTCTTGGTGCTACCACTGTTTTCTCTGCTTAAGTATGTCAAACTCTTCAGCTCATGTGTTGAATCTTATAGTTAGCAAAAAGATGTAGGATGTAGACACTGAAGTAAGCCAACATGTTAACCAAGCCTCATCCCATCCTTGTGATTGATTCTATCAAGAAAAACAAAAAAGAACATTTTAAAAAATTTTCCAATAACTGCTCCCATTTACTATAGCTATGAGCCGTAATCACATCAGTGTTGTTTTTTAGAAGCTTGCTCTCTCCTAGGACTTGGATATCATAATTCTTCAAGGGCTTTACATAACTTGTATTTCCAAATTGACCATTTTAACTACTGCAACATTGAATAACCATACATAGACAACAGTAAATTATTGTCAATATTACCCCCAATGACTAAAGCTATAGTACTATGGAATCAATATCTGTGTGCCTATTTCTACTATCAGTTGCTACCCAATCAATTCAGTGATACTGCTCAGTACTTCACCACAGCAGAGGTCCAATGAGGTAATAGGAAATTGAAATATGTTAATGACTAAATACTCATTGAAACTTTACACCAAAACCTCACTGTCATC
>NW_006921647.1:2257058-2269080 GCF_000298275.1 Orycteropus afer afer | reverse complement strand
AACTGCCGACCTTTTGGTTAGCAGACAAATGCTTTAACAACTACACCATCAGAATTCCTTAACAAAACAAAAAACTTTACACAAGAAAGTAAGTCTCGGTGTGATTCAGGGACTAAATATTATGTTCAGTTGATGGGGCAGAGCAGGGTTCCTTGGACCAGGCAGAATAGGTCCGGTCTGCCTTACTATCCCCAGTGTTCTTCCTTGATAGAATTTGTCACAGTAGTCATGTAGCAATTTGTACTTAATTAAAATTTTTCTCCTCTATCAGACTTTCAGCTACATGAATTCAGGGACCAACTTCTCAGTACATCAGCAAGGAGAGTAAGAGGTAATAAATTGGCTAAAGCTAATGCAAACCAAAGGTGCCAGATAATTATTTGGCAAAGGGTCAGATAGTTTTTATTATTTGCAAAGAGTTAGACAATGCACAGTGAAAAATTATATGAAAGCAGTGGAGACTCTTAAAAACATCACTGATAACAATGTTGTTGTTGTTAGTACTGTTGAGTAGGACTCGACTCATAGTGACCCCTCCTTGGGTTTCTGAAGTGGTATCACTAGGGAAGTAGATTGCCCAACCTTCCTTCCGAGGAGTGGCTGGTGGGTTTGAACCGCCAGCCGTCTGGTTAGCAGGCAAGTGTCTTAGCCACTATGCTACCAGAGCTCCCAGAAATAGCCATAAAGTGTACAAAAACATTCACTGCCATTTCCCAAGGCTGTGTCCTTAGCTGACCTTACCCAGTGATTGTGTTCTGCCCTTGTGGGCCACTATGTGACCTCAAGATCATCTTTCACACAGTGCAGGGGCCTCTTCCCACCAAGTAGACTTTGCACGCAAGAGAGGATATATTCACTTTCCCTGATCTAGGCCATCCATTCTGTATTTAAAAAAGAAGATCCAGGCCTTACTTGTGAAAACCACTTTTCCCCTAAAGTCTCAGAACTTTTTATCACACTTCTCCTGATTAGTAGGTTAACTCCTCTTGTGAGATCCTCATTTCTATGCCTATTATGCTAACTTTACTGTTGTAAGCTAACTAAAACACATTTAAAGAAAATGTCACATATTAAGTAAATAAATACGATTTTTTCTGAATTCACATAACTAGTATTCACATAGTCAGGAGTCTAGTCAAACACAAAATGACTTTACCTATGATTTTGAATAAATAATGTAAGCAATATGAAAAGGAAAACTATTGTGTTAGTTCTTTTCTTTCAAATTCTTTTCAATAGGAGAACAACACTTGAGAATCTTCACTACCTTCCTTTGTTGGGAAGAATATTAAAGAAAAATAAATATATATATATATATAGAGAGAGAGAGAGAAAGAAAGAAGACCTAAGCACAACCCACCTTTAGCAGATTTCTAGAGATATGGACATTCCAAATCATTTTTGCCACATGCTTGTAAATTTTAAGCAATGAAAATAAATGCTAATTGATGTTAAATGCTAGTTATAGTTTTCTGGTTGAATTGAGCTCATGCTTATGATACAACAGATTGTATTTTTTTATATCAAGCAATAAATTTATATATTGATTATACAGAAGTATACTTCAAAATGTTTATAAATGTTTATAATGTCTATATCTTTGCCTGAAAACATTCTCACTCGTGGATGATTTATTTCCTATGAAATTCTTGGTCATAATTTCCTCAAGTATTTTTCTATTAAAATATCATGTATTTGTGATGTACTTTTGGATATATGTGGAAGTTGTACAAACAAAGTGATATGTATAAGTTCTGCCCTATGGTGTTTGAGGATGGAGGAGAAAGAGCCAACTTCCATGTGAAGGGAACAGAGCAAAGGCAAAAGCCACAAGACAAGAATGACTGTCATCTTTTGGAATTAAAAAAAAAAAAAATCTTCCTGTCTATAACACAGTGAACACAGGTGAGCAAGGAAGGTAGTGTGATCTGAGAGATGATTAGCCTGATCATGGCCAGTCATTTAGATTTTAATCTAAACTTACTGGGAAGCCACTGTTTTGAGTGTATGTCTTAGTTATCTAGTGCTGCTATAACAAAAACAGAAATTTAAGAAGCAGAAATTTATTTTGTCACCATTTAGGAGAGTACTGTTGTTAGGTGCCTATGAGTCAGTTCCAACACATGGAGACCCTATATATGATAGAACAAAACACTATCAGTCCCGTGCCAAGCTTACTATCATTTCCATGCTTAAGCCTATCATCACAGACACTGTGTCAATCTATCTTAATGAGGGTCTTCCCCTTTTTCACTAAACCTCTACTTTACAAAGCATGATATCCTTCTCCAGGGACTGGTCTTTTCTGACAACCTGCAAAGTACAAGAGACAAAATCTGGCCATTCTCACTTCTAAGGAGCATTCTAGCTGGACTTCCTCTTCCATGGTATATTCAATATTCTTTACCACCACAATGATTCAAATCCATCAATTATTCTGTGGTCTTCTTTATTCAAAGTCCAGCTCTCACATGTGTATGCAACAAATGCAACACACTACCGTTCAGTCAGATCTGACCCATAGCAACCCTTCCTTGGGTTTCTGAGGAGGTATCACTAAGGAAGTAGATTGTCCAACCTTCCTTCCTAGGAGTGTGTGTGTGAGATTATTGAAAATACCATGGCTTGGGTCAGGAACATCTTAGTCTTCAAAGTGATATTTTTGCTCTTTAATACTTTAAAGAGGTCTTTTGCAGCAGATTTGCCCAATGCAATATATTGTTTGATTTCTTGACTACTGCCTTCCTAGACATTGATTGTGGATCCAAGTAAAATGAAATCCTTGAAAAGTTCAGCCTTTTCTCTGTTTATAATGATATTGCTTATTGGTCCAGTTGTGAACATTTTTTTTTTTCTTTATGTTGAGGTGTAATCCATACTGAAGGCTGTAGTCTCTGATCTTCATCAGTTAGTACTTCAATTCTCTTTCAGCAAGCAAGGTTGCATCAGCCTCATGTCACAGGTTATTAATAAATCTTCCTTCAATCCTGATGCCACATTCTTCTTCATATAGTACAGCTTCTCAGATTATTTCCTCTGCATACAGATTGGATAAGTATGGTGAAAGGACACATTCCTGACACACATCTTTCCTGATTTTAAACCATGCTGTGACACTTTGTTCTTTTAGAATGACTGCTTCTTGGTCCAAGTACAGGTTCCTCTGAAGCACAATTAAGTGTTCTGGAATTCCCATTCTTCACAATATTATCCACAATTTGTTATTATCTACATATAATCATATATACCTTTGCATAGCCAATAAAACACAGGTTAACATCTTTTTGGTATTCTCTGCTTTCAGCCAAGATCCATCTGACATCAACACTATCGCTTGTTCCACATCCTCTTCTGAATCTGGCAGGTCCCTGTCAATATACTGCTTCAATCATTTTTAAATTATCTTTAGCATAATTTTACTTGTGTGTGATATTAACAATATGGTTCGATAATTTCCACGTTCTAGTGGATCACCTTTCTTTGGGAAGGGCACAAATATGGATCTTTTCCAGTCATTTGACCAAATTTCTTGGCATAAAAACAAGTGTGTAGCTGCAGTGTAGCATCCATTTGTTGAAACAGATCAGTGAGTATTCTGTCAATTCCTGAAGCCTTGTTTTCCACCAATTCCTTCAGTGCAACTTGTATCTCTTCCTTCCATACCATTGGTCGTTGATCATATGCTACCTCCCGAAATGGTTGAATTCTTTTTGGTACAGTGATTCTGTATATTCCATCCATCTTCTTTTGATGTTTCCTGAGTCATTCAATATTTTTTCCAGAGAATTCTTCAGTATTGTAACTCAAGGCTTGAATTTTTCTTCAATTCTTTCAGGTTGAAAAATGTCAAACATGTTCTTTTCTTTTGATTTCCTAACTCCAGATCATTGCACATTTCATTATAATACTTTACTTTGTCTTCTTGAGCTGCTTTTCGATTTTATGTTCAGCTCTTTCATTTCATCATTTCTTCCATTCACACTAGCTACTCTCTATTCAAGGGAAAATTTCAGAATCACTTCTGATATCCATTTTGGTCTTTTCTTCATTTCTTGTCTTTTTAATGACCTTTTACTTTGTAGATGTCCTTGATTTATTGTGTGGTCTTTTGCAGTTGATATTCAATGCATCAAATGTATTCTTCAGAATTTCTAAATTCAGGTGGGATATACTCAAAGTTTTATTTTGGTTCTTGTGGACGTGTTTTAATTTTCTTCAATTTCAACTTGCATATGAGCAAATTGATAGTGTGTTCCACAGTCGGTCATTGAACGTCTCCATTGTCTCTTTCCACAGATGTAGTCAATTTGATTCCTGTGTATTTTTCATCAGGTTAGGCCCACATGTATAGCTGCCATCTATATTGTTGAAAAAAAAATGTATTTGTAATGAATATGTCATTGGTCTTGCAAAATTCTATCATGTGATCTCTGGCATCATTTCTATCACCAAGGCCATATTTCCTGATTACAGATGCTTCTTCTTTGTTTCTAACTTTCATATTCTAATCACCAATAATTATAAATACATCTTAATTGCATGTTTTGTCAATTTTGGACCGCAGAAGATGGTAAAAGTCTTAATTTCTTCATCTTTGGCTTTCGTGGTTAGTGCGTAAATTTGAATAATAGTGGTATTTGCTGGTCTTCCTTATAAGTATATACATATTATCCTATTGTTGACAGCATTGCACTTCAGGATAGATCTTGACTTTTTTTTTTTTTTTTTAAACAACAAATGTGATGCTATTCCTCTTCGATTTTTCTTTCCCAGAATAGTAGACCATATGATTGTCTGATTCAAAATGGCCAATACCAGTCCATTTAATCTCACTAAAGCCTAGGATATCAGTCTTTACATGTGTCATTTCATATTTTACAACTTCAAATATTTGTAGATTTATATTTCATACATTCCACATTTTGATTATTAATGAATATTTGCAGCTGTTTCTTTTCATTTTGATTGTGACACATCAGCAAATGAAGGTCCAGAAAGCTTTATGACATCCATGTCATTACAATCTATCCTACTTTGAGGAGGCAGCTCTTCCCATCATATTTTGAGTGGCTTCCAACCTGAAGGTCTCATCTTCTGACACTGTATTAGACAATGTTTCTCTGCTATTCATAAGGTTTTCAGTGGCCAATATTTTCAGAAGTGAACCTGGCCATGTCCTTCTTCTTAATCTTAGTCTGGAAGCTCTGCTGAAACCTATCCACTGTGGGTGGCCATGGTGATATTTTAAATACTGGTGGCATAGCTTCCAGCATCACAGAAATATATAAGGTACTGCAGTACAACAAGCTGACAGATGAGTTGTGGGTAGTAGTCCAGAAGTCCCAATTCAGGATGCTGGCTCCAGGGGAAGGTGTATTCTCTTTTGTCTGTGAAGGAAGATCTTTTTATTTTTTTTAGAACTTCTGTTCCTGGGTGATCTTCAAAAGGGCTTCACTTTCACAACCAATCTTCAACAGTTTACTTGCACTTTTAGACTCACAGAAAATGGGGACGTTATGAATATCCATGGGATTTCTGGAAAGGGGTCATGAAAATGGATCAAAGGTGGAGTAAGGGCAGAGCAGATATGCACACTGCTGTCATGCTTGCACATATGCTCCATGTTCAAAATATTGCAGCCAGTGTGCTCGGCAGGGAGTTTTCATTGGAGACACATCACTAGGTGGTCTCCAGGGGAAGAGCAAGTCTTTCTGCGTTTGCCCACCCTAGTTGGGCTGGTTCTAGCTGGTTCTGGCCCATGAAAGAAGTCCATTCTTGCATCAGTTCAGGGGAACTGTTGTTTAAGCCATTCCTGAAACTACACTAAAGATTGGTGTTAGCCATGAAAAATGTCATCAATGTCCATGAGCTGTATATATGGAAGTTGTTATGGTGGCAAATGTCTTGTGTTTTATATTTTGTGCGTGTGTGTCTTATGTGTTTTATGTGTCTTGCATGTGTTATTATGTTTTCACCAAAATCAAAGTAAAAAAACAAACAACAACAACAACAACAAAAACACTGTTAGCATACACATAAGGGGTGGTTCCCAAAAACTTCCATTGTCAGCTTGATGCTGCATAGTGGCTGTCTCAAAACCAAAGAACCCATGGCTCTACCCTTTGAAATTGAGCCACCCTGTTTCCCATGCTCCTGTCAACAATTCTATTGCTCTCCACACTGTTCTAGGGATGGTCCTTTTCTTTTCTTGGAGGACAATAGATGTAGCTCCTTTAGCCTGTTTCCTTTCAGGTAAAGTTCCAGGAGAGAAATTGTCTCCTTTCTTTTCATCCTATCTTTCAGTCTAGGCTGATGGGGTTTCTGCTCTGGCAGTTGTTTAGATCCATCAGTCACAGGCTTAATCTCTTTAATAAAAAATTGGGTAGCCATGTTTTGGGTGAAAATTCTAGGTCACGTGTCCTTAGTTTGTACAACAGAATTTTCCAAATCTTTTAGTTCAGTTTTCACTTTGATCAGTTCAATTTTAAGGCTATCTTTTTCCTTTCACCTTTTATTATAAGGAGAAACCTCATGACCCATTAAAGGTCTTGCTTAGAAATCTCCTCAGCCAAATATCCAAGTTCATCTCTTAAAAGTTCTACCTTTCACCAGACATTTGAACATAATTCAGACAAGTTCTTTGCTAATGCATATAGAGTATTGCCTTTCCTCCATTCTGTTGCTGGGGCCCATATGTATTCTCTGAGGTGAAAGAAATTTTTTCCATAGCTCTCTACTTCCTTTGAACCCTCACAAGAATGCCCTTTGACCTCCATAATTTTATCAAGTCTTTTCCAGGCAATCTAGACTTTTATTATTGTTGTTGTTATGTGCCATCGAGTTGGACCTGACTCATAGCGACCCTTCCTTGGGTTTCCAAGGCAGTATCACTACGGAAGTAGATTGCCCCAAAACTCTTCCAGATATTACCTAGTTCCCAATTCCCAAATCATTTCCACAGTTTAAGTATATGTTAGTGTAGCACCTCACTCTCAGCACTAAATTCTCTGTCAATTATCTAGAGATGCTATAACAAAAGTACTAAAAATGAGTAGCTTTAACAAACAGAAATTTGTTTTGTCACAGTTTAGGAAGCTAGAAGTCTAAATTCAGTATACTGACTCTAAGAGAAGTTGTCCTCTCTGTATCAGCTGTGAAAGGAGGTTCTTGTTTCTTTTAAGCTTCTGATCCTTGGCAAGCTTCATGTGGCTTGGCAACTCTCTTCCTCTATGTCATAGGAGCTCTGGTGGCACATTGTTAAAATACTTAGCTGGTAGTTGAAAAGTCAGCTGTATAATCCCATCATCCACTCCATGGGAGAAAGACATGGCAGTCTGTTTCTATAATGATTTACCTCCTTGGAAACACTATTGAGAAATTCTACTCTGTCTGTGGGTTCATGATGAGTTGGAATCAACTTGATGGTAACAGATTTGGTGTTTTTGGTTTTCCCATATCTCTGTTTTTTCACTTGTTTAATCTCTTTTTATATCTCAAAATAAATTGGTTCAAGAATACACTACTATAACCCTGCCCATTAACATAAGAAAAACAATACATTTCTGAAAGGGATTGTAACCATGGACATGGAGGTTAAGATCTACAACACCTGTTTTTGGGAAACACAATTCAATCTATAACAGTGGGGAAGTGACTTGACCTGATATATTGTTAAATGACCACATATCTTTTAACTTTGAATTACTATTTGGGTAAATAACTACCTTGAAAACCAGTTAGTAAGAAGCTCAAAGTCAGGAATAGGCTTTGATTAATTTCTGACTCTTTGACTAACAACTGCTCATAATAGAATTATGGCCAGGAAGTATGATCAAGACTAAAAGTTTACTGAATGAATGGATTATTGAGTGAAGAATTGAATACAGGAACAGAAGTATCAATGTGCATAGGATTATAAACTTATATTGGACCAATTTTGGTCACATGTAAATCTGAATGGAAAGGAATATGATTTAAACTAGTATGCATTTATGATTTATTGTTGGAGATGTAATTAGTCCCAGAAATTATCCTTCTTCAGAAGTTTCTTTATTCTTTATTGTGTTAATTTTAATGTTTTACTTAAGTAATTTCTTGTTGATTAGCATGCATTTAAATAGCAAGAATAATTTGTTGAATTACATCTTTATAGAGAGGTTAAATTACACTAATTATACATTTGGAATATATAATTATAACATAAATACAATGATGTTACATGAGAAATAAAAAGATCATAATAATTTAATAAAATATTATAAATGTGAAATATGGAATATTGTTAATTTGTGCTCAAATATTCTAAAGAAAAAATTCAGTAAAGTGATAACTTCTCATTAAATTCTTTGAATATGGCATATATAATCTGCCTAAATGTTTTCCAAATGAATACAATGTGATTTAAAGGTTAAAAAATAAGCCAATAAATTTATCTTCTAAATTTCGTATACTAAAAGATTCTTATTATATTTCAAAATGTGAATGATAGCCTCAGATGTTTTCAAATTTTTATTTTACTGTTTAATAGTATTATAATAATTTACAAATGTATCTTTTTTACCATATGCCAATAATTAAATTATCCTTTTATTCATTTAAACTGTAAACCAAAAAAGCAAATTCACTGCCATCGAGTCAGTCCCAAGTCATAGCGACCCCTCCTTGGGTTTCCGAGGTGGTATCTCTATGGAAGAAGATTGCCCAATCTTCCTTCTGAGGAGTGGCTAGTGAGCTTGAACCACCAGCCTTGTAGTTAGCAGTCAAGTGTCTTAGGCACTACAGCACTTAAACTGTAGCAGAGTATATTTTCCAAAGGTGGCTGCAATGACATCCTCCATGCCACATGCACTTCTGTGATGTGGCCTTGGCATGCCCCCACTCCCATCAAGAGGTGGAGTCTATATCTCCTCCCCTTTGAACTTGGCCAGGCCCTGTGACTACTTTGACCAATAGAACATAGGGGAAGTACTATTGTGTACCAGAAACAAGCATAGACATTTTTTGGCCTGAGACTCCTGCTTTTTGTCTTTTGGGATACTAATCTTTGGGATGCTCCTTCCTAGACACCCTTTTAAATTATCTTAAAGCTTTGCCCCATGGACCTTCTTAGTGAGACAAAGGATTTTAAGAGTCTTAGTGGTGTTGTCCTACAGAATTTTAACTTCTAGTCTATAGCAGATTGGAAATTGTTTCAAAATATTGGGGGAGGTTTTTTTTTTTTTTTTAGAAATTTGCAAAATTCTAAAGCAACTGGTACTTTCTGGACCACCATCAGCTTGGACTAAAAGGAACAGAGCCAAATTCAAAGTAAAACAAACACTTGGGGTCCTCAAGCTTCTATGGAACACATACAGGAAGCAGGCTGAGAAAGCTCTTAACTTTAAACATAGCTCATCTTTCATAAAAAAGGATTGTGGGGTTAATATATACAACATTTATTTTTAGGACTTTTTGAGATATATCAATGCTAGAAAACTTGTTCTATGCCTATCATAGACTTACTATTAGATGTTTGCTTACTTGTTCAGTCAATAAAACTCAATTGGAAATGAGCTCAAATGTTATTATTCATAACACATTTATGTAGATACTGTTACTCTGCTCAGGCACCTTCTTTAGTGTCAGGTAGAATTATAGAGAGCAATAAAATACAATAGTTACCTTTTAGAAGTAATGTGAGATAGAATGTGAGGCATGTCACAAGAATGAAACCCACAAAATGCAGTGGGAACTACGAAGCCACAGCTAGATGGAAGTAGCTATGGACAGTGGGAACTGTTGAGATGAGTTCCACACTTTATAACACAATAGGAGGGCATTCAGAGAAAAATGTCATAAACCAAAGACTGAAGACCCAGATGCTTGTAAGTGTTTGGTACAGGTCAGGAATCTGGCATGTGTAGTTCCTATCTCCTTTAAGGAAGTAAGCTCCTTTTCCTTGTAGCCAGCTGCTCCCAATTCAGGACACAGGTGCAGTTTCTAGTTCCAACAACTAGAATTGTTTTTGCTGTTGAGTTGATTCTGATTCATGGCAAGCCCATCTGTGCAGAGCAGAACTGCACTCCAAAGGATTTTCAAAACCATGACCTTCCAGAAGGAGATCACCAGTCCTCTCTTCTGAGGTGCCACAAAGTGGATTCCTACCACCAACTTTTCAACTAATAGTCAAGTGCTTAGCTGTTTGTGCCACTCAGAGACTTTTAGAAATCCAGATTTTAATGTAAAATATCCTATACTTAAAAATGTTGGCAACTAAAATTGCATTTGAAAAGTTGTGCAGACAAAATACAATGCCTGTTGGTTGGCATCAGTGCACAGGCTATGAATTCTGGATAAACAAAGTCACAGAATATATGAGGAGTAATGTGGAAAGGACCTTCTGGATATAGCTGAACTAGTGTGATAACATTAGGGAAAGGAAGGACACAAAATTGTATACATAAGATACAGACAACAGAGGCTAATACCAATATATGCAAAATACTGCATTACCACTAATACCAAACTCCAGGCTATAGATAAATGCATAGACAACTCAGAAGATCAGATGGGGTCAGTGAGCAGTGAGCAGGAATATACTCTAGACCAATGACAGATTCAGATAAGGATAATCGTACACAGATACTAGTGATACAAAATAACTATAATCATTATAGAAGCAACAGTAGACAGACATGGAGTAATCTCTCAGAGATAGCCAAATACCTTGGGAGAGAGAACTACTGGGTCTACTGACTCAGGACAATAGTATTGGGGGACACCAGGCTCAATTAGCACAACATAATATGTAAAAATTTTGTTCTACAATCTACTTTGGTGAGTAGCAACTGGGGTCTTGAAAGCTTTCGAGTGGACATGTAAGATGCAGCTAATGGTCTCCTCTTCCGAAGTGAAGAAGAGTGAAGAAACCAAGGCTATTTGGAAACAATCAGCCCTAAGACATGATGAACCTTGAGACCAGAAGAACTAGATGGTGCCTGGCTACCAATGTCAACCACTCAGGAAAAGATCAAACCTGGAGATCCTGGATAGAGTGGGAGGAAAAATATGTAACAAAATAAAAAATAAAATAACGACCAGAATTACTGGTTGGATGGAGTGTGGTGGGACACCCTTCCACACAGAACATGGCCCTGGGACACACTTTGGGCCTGGGAAAAGACTCACTCCCAAGGACTGGCTCTCAGCCCAACAGTAGTAAGACTTACTTACAGAACACCCAACTCAAGGCGAGACACTCACCTATTCTATGGAGATACACCCCTTGGAGTAATCGGCCATGGGGCACCAGAGGGGCAGCATTCACATGGAGGAAAAGCTGGATACACAGGAGTGCATAACCAAGAAGGGCACAGGGATAACGGGGTCACAAGGAAGGGAGAGGAGGAGAGTGGGTTAGGGCTGGGGATGGTAATCGGGGAGTGAAACCAAATGTACACGAACTGTTGCATGTAAAACAAATTCTGCATTGTAAATTTTCTCCCAAAGCACAATAAAATAAATAAACAAAATAAAATTGAGCCAGACCATAATCTGTCAGCAATAATTAGAGGTGACAACAGAATCTTTGCCCAAAGTACTAAAATTTAAGAGTTGTGAAAACTTAAGTTTATGACAAATGTTTACCAGAGGTGCTGCTGTCATGTCTATTCCAACTAATAGTGATCCTACAGGACAGAGTAGAATTGCCACATAGGATTTCTAAGGCTACATTTTTACAGAAGCAGCCTGCTTCATCTCGCTCCTGTGCAGAGGCTGGTGAGTTTGAACTACTGACCTTTTGAGTAGTAGCCGAAGGCTTTACCTGTGCTACCAGAGCTCCTTGCCAAAACTTACTATCTGGTAAAAGAAAAGATGTTATGTTAGAGGCAGGGCAAGATGGCAGACTAGGCAGAAGGATTGCACAGACCCTCTTCAACAAAGAAAATGGAAACCAATTAACACAGACACAGAAGATAATCTTGGACCCCTGAGCCTTGAAGGAAAGGATGCAGATTTGGACTAAACCCCAACTAGCAGAAGA
>NW_006921647.1:2247445-2252626 GCF_000298275.1 Orycteropus afer afer | reverse complement strand
GATGTTATGTTAGAAAGCTAATAGATACTATACATTTCTAACAGCTCTGACCAATGAGCCACACTGGGCATTATAGAGTCAATTTGAGGTCAGTGCTACTTGACTCCACAAAAATTCCTTGTAATTTTTTTTTTTTCCCAACACATCCATAGTTCTTATTGCACTCACCCTTAGCCAGAGTTGATAGTCTAGCATCTAAATTTGGTGGAAAAAAAAAAAATAGAATCATCAAGAAAAAAAATTTCCACATTTTTCTCTACCAGACTCACTACCATCCTTGCATTTTTAGCTACATAGTCTGCTGTCCCTCCTTTCACAATGGATAATATGTACTCCTACCAATGGCTAACTCCTTTGTCTAGGCACTGATCCTTTCCTTTCTTACCTGCTCATGGACTTCTTCCTGACATGATCTATCTTGCTCCAAAATTATTTCCTCCTCAACAGGACCACTCTCATAAGCACACAATTTGCTATGATGGTTCTAATTTCTAGTGTAGTGCTTTAGATATTGGACTGCTAACCAGAAGCCTGATGATTCAAACCCACCAGCCACTCCTCAGAAGGAAGATTGGGCTATCTACTTCTGTAGAGATACCACCTTGGAAACTCAAGGAGGTTTTGCTATGAGTCGGAAAATGACTTGACAGCAGTGAGTTTGGTTTGGTTTTTCACATTGTTTTTATATTTCACTTTACAGAAAACCTCCTGAATAGTTATGTATATTCTCTAGCTCTAGTTCCTCTACTTCAATTCTTTCTTGAAAGAACTTCAATAAGTTTTCCACCAAAATCGCTCATGAAGGTCAATTCTCAATACTCATCTTACTCACCTGACAGCAACATTTAATGCAGCTGCTCATTCCCAGTCTGAAATTATATTTTATCTTAGTTCTCTAGTGCTGCTATAACAGAAATACCACAAATGGATGACTTCAACAAACAGGATCTTATTCTCTTACTGTGTACAAGGCTAGAAGTCTGAATTCAGAGTACCAGCTCTAGGGTCTGGATGAAGGCCACTTGACCTTAGGCTTCAATTCTTTCTCTTTTTGTAGGCCCACTGGAGCTGTAGGCTTCTCCTAATTCCTGCAGTTGCTGCGGAGGCTGATGAACCCAAGATTGCAGGTAAAATGGCACAATCACAAGACAAGCAGACGACACCACAGGCCACTGGTTCAAGTCCAGGAACTGGAGATGAAGACTGAACAAAATGCAAGACCCTTTCTATATATACTGGAAACAGGCCACACACTGAAGGTAACTCTCTTTCAATTGATTAACTGCTCACAGTGGATTCCACCATGGAGGTAATTACATAACATCCAATCTTATCATGGGGAATAATTACATCCAGTTTCCAAGTCACTCAAGTCACAGCCCAGCTAAGTTGACACACAGCCTTAACTACCACACAGTTCCACGTCACACTCACCTTATCCAACTGTCTCCATGCAATGTCTATTAGAATTCTCTAATTTACTGTGTCCAAAAGTTAACCCTGTATTTTCTTTCCCAAAATGTGCTCTCTCTATGTTGTTGTTGGGTCATTTCCATATATTCAGAGTAGAACTGCTCCATACAGATGTCAATGCTGTGACCTTTCAGAAGCAGATCATCAGGCCTGTCCTTGGAAGCACCTATGGCCCAGGTAATGGTGGTGATGGCCCTCGTGGCATGAGTGGCACTGTGGTTAAGTGTTCAGCTGCTAATTAAAAGGTCAATTGTTTGAACCCACCAGCTGTTCTGTGGGAGAAAGATGTGACAGTCTGCTTCCATAAAGATTACAGCCTTAGTAACCCTACGGGGAAGTTCTACTGCATTGTATAAGGTGTCTATGAGTCAGAGTTGACTCAACAGCAACAATTTTCTGGATGGGTTGGAACTGCTAACCTTTCAGTTAGTACATAATGGAGTTCTTAAAGTGTTTGCACCACTCAGCCACCTTTGCTCCCTCTAGAGCCTTCCTATTAGTAAAGGTAAATCCATTACTCCAGTTTGCTTCAAGCACAGCTTTGGAGTCATTCTAGACTCTTCTCATACCCTATCCAATCTATCAAACATCCAGTGAGCTCTACCTTTTAATTATATCCAGAATCCAATGATTTCCTAACATCTCTACAAATATCATCCTAATCCTAGTTGTTTTAGTTTCTTAGTGTTGCTATAACAAAATTATGAGTGACTTTAGCAAAAGGAAAATTATTTTCTTATAGCTGAGGAGGCTGTTGTTTTATTGTTAGGTGCCATTGAATTGGTTCTGGCTCATAGCAATCCTATATACAACAGAATGAAACATTGCTAGGTCTTGCGCCATCCTCACAGTTGTTGCTATACTCAAGCTCATTATAGCAGCCACTGTGTCAATCCATCTTGTTGAAAGTCTTCCTCTTTTTTGCTGAACAACTATTTTACTAAATTATCTGTTTAGTTCTTTTGTTCCATCTTTTCTTCCTTTTGCTTTAGCTACTCTATGTTCAAGAGCAAGCTTCAGAGTCTCTTCTAACATCCATTTAGGTCTTTTTTTTTTTTTTTCCATTTGTCTGTTTAGTGACCTTTTTGCTTTCTTCATGTTTAATATTCTTAATGTCATCCCACAACTTGTCTATTCTTCAGTCATCTGTACTCAATGCATCAAATCTCTTCTTGAGATGTTCTCTAAATTCTGGTTTGATATACTGCAGACTATACTTTGGCTCCTGTTGGCTTGTTTTAATTTTCTTCAGCTTCAACTTCAACTTGCATATGAGCAATCGATGGTCTTTTCCGTAGTCAGCCCCTGCTGTTGTTCTGACTGATGATAGTGAGCTTCTTTACTGTCTCTTTCACAGTTATAGTTGATTTGATTCCTGTGTATTCCATCTGATAAGGCCCAGGTGTACAGTCACCATTTACATTGTTGACAAAAGACATTTTCAAAGAACAAGTCATTGGTCTAGCAAAATTTTACATTGCAATCTCTTGTGTCATTTCTACAACTAAGGTCATATTTTACAGTTACTAATTCTTCTTAGTTTCCAATTCTTGAATTCCAACCACCAGTAATTATCAGTGCATTTTGATTGTATGTCTGATCAATTTCAGACTGCAGAAGTTAGTACAAATCTTTAATTTCTTCATCTTTAGTATTAGTGGTTGGTGCATAAATGTGAATAATACTCATATAAACTGGTCTTCCTTGTAAGTGTATGGGGATTATCACTGACAACACTATATTTTTTTACAATAAATGTGACACCATACCTCTTCACAATTGATTGTTCAATTCAAAATGGCCAATTTCTGTTTCAGTGTTTCCTTCTGTTGCACATGAAGTTGCTATGAGTTGAAACCAACCTGACAGTACCTAACAACAATGCCTAGGATATTGTTCAAGTGCACCATTTCATTTTTTACAACTTCCAATTTTCTTGATTCATACTTCATACATTCTATGTTCTAGTTATTAATGGGTCCTTACAGCTGCATTCTTATTTTGAATCAAGCCATATTAGCAAATGAAGGTCCCAAAAGCTTTACTCCATCCACATCATTAAGGTCAACTCCACTCCGAGGAGGCAGTTTTTCCTCAGTTGTATTTTGAGTGCCTTCCAACCTGAGTAGCTTATCTTCTGGCACTACATCAACAATGTTCTTCTGCCTTCCCTAAGGTTTTCACTGGCCAATTTTTTGAGACATAGATAGCCATATTCTTCTTCCTAGTCTGGCTTAGTGTGGAAGCTCCACTGAAACCTGTCCACCATGGGTAACCCTGCTAATATTTGAAATACTGGTGCCATTGCTTCCAGCATTACCACAATACAAAAGCTCCCATAGTATGACAAACTGACAGACAAATGGTAGACTGTAGATACAGTTAACATAAATGGGCATTTCTATCCTAAAATCCATGGGTTAGGGCTGTGTGTGTGAAGTAGATCATTCTGACAGACTTAAGTGCTCCATAGACTTTAAATAATTTATACCTTTCCTATTTGTTAATGAGGAGCTCTGGTAGCATAGTGCCTAAGGTACTTGACTGCTCACCAGAAGGTTGGTGGTTCAAACCCACAAGCCACTCCTCGGAAGGAAGGTTGGGCAATCCTACTTCCATAGTGATACTGCCTCGGAAACCCAAGGAGGGGTTGCTATGAGTCGCGGCTGACTCGACAGCAAACAACAACAACAAATTTGTTAATGTATTCAGGAAAAACAATTATAAATTGAAATACAGCAGGTTATCTGTTCAACTTTAATCTGTCCTTATCATAGAAAATCTAATGTGACCAGAATACATAAAGTAAAAGTTGTAAGACCCCTTTGACTACCCCTAGCCTCCCAACCAGAAAACAATTGTTAAAATGTGGCATACAGTGTTCTGAGGTTTTTATATGCATATAATAATGTTGTTTTTGTTTGATGCCCTCAAGTTGATTCTGACACATAGTGACTTTATGCACAAAATAGAACAAAACGATGTCTAGTCTGGCACCATTCTCACAATCATTGTCATGTTTGAGTCCATTGTTGCAGTTACTATGTCAGGCCATTTTGTTGAGAAGCCTTCTCTTTTTCATTGACCCTCTACCTCACCAACATGATGCCTTTCATGATGACATTCTGATAGAATGTCCAAAGTACATGAGAAAAAAATCTCACCATCCTTGTTTCTAAGGAGCATTCTGGCTGTACTTCTTCTAAGATAGAATTGTTCATTTCTCTGGAAGTCCATGGTATATTCAATATTATTCATCAACACTATAATTTAAATGCATCAGTTCTTTGGTCTTTCTTATTAATTGTCCAGCTTTTGTGTGTATGTGAGGCATTTGAAAATACCATGGCTTGGGTCAGGTGCACATTAATCCTCAAAGTGACATCATTGCTTTTTCACATTTTAAAGAGATCTTTCACACCAGATTTGCACAATGTAAAACACTGCTTAACTTCTTGACTACTGCTTCCATGGGCATTAATTGTGGATACAAGTAAATAGTACTGGGCGAGTGTTAATTTCCTAGTTCAGAAAATTGAGCTAAGTTTATGTAAGTTGATAACATCAGAGAAACTGAATGAAGGGTACATGTGGGCTTTCTGGACTATTTTGCATGTCTAAAATTATTTCCAACATAAAATTTAAAAATATAAAAGAGATGTTTTGGCCCTAATATAAAAAACCTATATGATATATTATTAGATGAAA
>NW_006921647.1:2222824-2246905 GCF_000298275.1 Orycteropus afer afer | reverse complement strand
CGTAAGGCACTTGACTGCTAACCAGAAGGCTGGTGGTTCAAACCCACCAGCCACTCCTCGTAAGGAAGATGGGGCAATGTGTCAGGTCCAACTTGACGGCACATAACAACAACAACAATATATCTCTTACATGAAGGAGAACATACTGTAGACACTCTATTCTCACTTCACTTTTTTCACTGAACAATGTATCCTGAAATTTATTCTCTATCTGTTCATAGTTATAGTCTTCATTTACTTTTTATAGTTACATAGTATTGATATACCATAATTTACTCAAGCACTTTACAGTGTACAGACATTGAGGTTGTTTCCAATACTTGTAACCACAATATTGTAATGGATAACTTTTTTCATCTGCACTTTGATATTGTTGGAGATAAATCTTTTGGATAGAATCCTCGAAGGGAATTTGCAGTATTAAAAGATAATCACATATGGAACAAGAGACTAATCTGTAAAATTTATAGAAAACTTGAACACTTCAACAACAAAAAAGACAAATAATGCAGTTAAAAATGGTCCAAGGACATGAACAGGCACTTCACCAAATAAGACATTGAGGTAATCAACAAACACATAAAGAAATGCTCATGATCATTAGATGTTGTTGTTGTTGTTAGGTGTTGTGGACCAGGTTGGTTTGACTCACAAGGACCCCATGTAGAACAGGATGAAACACTGCCTGGTCCTGCACCATCCTCAGAATTGTGCTGTGCTAAAGTCCATTGTTGCAGTCACTATGGGAATCCACTTCATTGAGGGTCTTCCCCCTTTTTTTGCTAACTCTTTACCAAGTATGATATCTTTCTCCAAGGACTGATCCCTTCTCACAACAAGACCAAGATGTGGGAGATGAAGTCTGGACATTCTTACTTCTAAGGAGCATTCTGGATGTGTTTATTCCAAGACAGATTTGTTGATTCCTTTGGCAGTCCATGGTATATTCAATATTCTTTGTCAACACAGTAATTCAAATACATCAATTCTTCGGCTATCTTCCTTATTCACTGTCCACCTTTCACATGCATATGAGCTATTAAAAAGACAATGGCTTGAGTTAGGCACACCTTAGTCTTCAAAGTATCCTCTTTGCTCTTTAACAGTTTAACTCAACTCACTGCTGTCCAGTCGGAGCTGATTCATAGTGACCCCTCCTTGGGTTTCTGAGGGTGTATCACTACGAAAATAGATTGCCCAATCTTCCTTCTGAGGAGTGGCTGGTGGGTTTGAACCACCAGGTTTCTGGTTAGCAGTCAAATGCCTTAGACACTGCACCATCAGAGCCCCCCTTTAACACTTTGTTGTTGTGGTGGTTATGTACCATCAAGTCGCACCCGACTCATAGTGACCCCTCCTTGGGTTTCCAAGGCCATATTACTACGGAAGTAGATTGCCCCATCTTCCTTTCGAGGAGTGGCTGGTGGGTTTGAACTGCCAGACTTCTGGTTAGCAGTCAAGTGCCTTACGCACTATGCTGCCGGAGCTCCTTTTAACACTTTAAGGAGATGTAAATCAAAACAACAATGAGAAATCATCTCACCCCGGCATTAATAGCAAAGTTCAGAAAACAATAAATGTTGGTGTGGGTGTGGAGAGACTGGACCCTTCATGTGCAGCCGGTAGGACTGTAAAATGATACAACCATTGTCGAAATAGAAATGTCATATATATCCTAAATACATTGACACAGTGGTTACAATGATAGGCTCAAGCATAGCAAGGATTTTCAGGTTGTTGCAGGACCAGGCAGTGTTTCATTCTGTTGTACATAGGGTTTCTACAAATCAGAGCTGACTTGACAGCACCTAAAAATAACACCCGAGAGAAATAAGAATCATGACACAAACAGATATATGCACAGCCATCTTCATTGCAGCAATATTCACAATAAAAAACAAAACAAAAGGAAACAACCCAAGTGTCCATCAAAGGATGAATGGATAAACAAACTATGGTACAAACATACAATGGAATACTGTGCAACGTTAAAGAGTAAAGAGGACCTGTGAAACACCTCATAACGTCAATGAACCTAGAGGGGATTATGCTGAGTGAAATTGGTCAATCACAAAAGGACAAATATTGTATGAGACCACTACTATAAAAAGCCAAGAAAAGGTTTATTGATAAAAAGAAACATTCTTTGAAGACTACCAAGGGTGGAGCATAAACCACTAACTAGAGGTAGACAGCTATTGGTTTATGTAGGTAAGGAGCTCTGGTAGCATAGTGTGTAAGGCACTTGATTGCTAACCAGAAGGCTGGTGGTTCAAACCCATCAGCCACTCTTCAGAAGAAAACTTGGATAATCTACTTCCACAGTGATACCACCTAGGAAACCCAAGGAAGGGTCACTATGATTTGGGTCTGACTCAACGGCACATAACAACAACAACAACAGAGGTAGACACATATTAACTTGGGCGAAGAGAAAGGCTATATATAATAAGGAGGAGTTCAGCACAAAGTGGTTATAGCAAAGGAAGACACAGGGAGGAGCACAAGAGTTAAAGGTCATAAAGATGAATGTTATTATGTATACAATCCTACAATAATAGTAATAACAATAATTTATGAGTGGATACATATATAAACACAGAAGCTAAAAAGGACTGGGAAGGTGAATGGAACTCCACCCATGAATATACATAGATTCGATAGAGGATTTTTCTACATATGTATTTACATGTGCTGCAAAATATTCATGAATATATTGGAGCATATGGGGCAAAGTTATGAAAACTTCTTAGTCATAACCAAACACCTTGAGGGAATAAGTCCTTGGGCCTAGGGGCTCAGGGCTGTAGTCTCAAGGTACATCAAGGTCAATTGGCAAATAACATAGTCTACAAAGTTGATGTCTACATCCTACTATGTTGGGTCTTAAAAAACTTGCGTACTGTCATCTAAAGCACAGCTGCTGATCTCTTCCTATCCAGAAAATAGAAGAGGGAAGATAATCAAAGACACATGGAAACAGTTAGTCCAAAGAAATAATGGACTATGTGAACTCCAGCTTCTATGACATTGGGACTAGATGAACTAGATGGTATGTGGCTACCACCACTGATCACTTTAGAAGGGATCACATTAAGAGGTCCTGGATAGAATGGAGGAAAAAAAAAGACTAATCTTTCTGGTCGGTCTTACAGGGATTGATATCACTCTTTAATCCTGAAACCAAACTCACCCCCATGGCTCGACTCTCTGCCAAACATTACATAATGTGAACAAAATCACCAGGAAGCATCCATCCATAAGAGATCAAGAGGGCAGGGATTTGCCCAGGGATAAACCTTAAAAGGCAGGAAAGGATAGGAAAGAAGGATGAATGTGAATGATAATCACAGAGAAGTGAGCAGAGTGTTGTTACATTGTAGGGATGATCAAAATGTACATGAATTATTGAATGGAAAACAATTTACTCTGCAAACTTACACCCAAATCCAATAAAATGTTAAGGAAAAAAAGAGAGAGAGAGGGATCATTTCATCTGTATTTTATTTTATTTTTCCAGAAATCAAAAGCTAAACCCACTGTTGTGGAGTTGGTTCCAACTCATAGCAACCCTAGAGGTCAAAGTGGACTATCCCATAGAATTTCCAAGGCTATATATACTTACAGAAATACCATGGAATACCAGAAAAATGAACAAATCTGTCCTGGAAGAAATGCAGACTGAATGCTCCCTGGAACCAAGAATGGCCATCTCACCTCCTGGATGAACCTGTTGTTACAGCAAGCACTAGTGAACTAAGACAAACTGTAAATGTCAGACAGGGAATGAACAGCTGCATCAAATGTTGCTGTTAGGTGAGTAAGAAGAGTGATGAGAATTGACCTTCCTGAGCAATTTTCGTGGGAACCTTATTGGAGTGCTTTCTAGAGAGAATTGAAGGAGAGGAACTAGAGCTAGAGAACATAGATAACTATTCAGGAGGTTTTCTGTAAAGCAAAATACAAAAGCAATGTCAGAAGGGGCCATTCTCTGGAGAAGGGTATCTTGCTTAGTGGAGTGTCAACAAAAAAGCAGAAGACCTCAATGAGAGGGATTGACACAAAGACTTCAACAATGGGTGCAAGCATAACAAAGATTGAAAGGATGGTGTAGGACCGGGCAGTGTTTCATTCTGCTATTTTTTGTCTCTGAATATAGGCTACACTTTCTTGGTTTTTTACATGTATCTTGATTTTTGGTTGAAAACTGTACATGACATTTTAGTTAATATACCAGAGCAACCCTGGATTCTGATTCTCTTCTGCATTATTTTTGTTTGATTGTTTATTTGCTAGTTTTCATTTGTTTGTTTAATGACTTGCCAGCATTAAATCTTTAGAAATTTCTCTTCCACTCAGTGTGCAGTCATTCATGTCTCTGTTTGATTTTTTTTTTCCCAAACCTAGCTTACTTGTTTCAAATGATTGAATACAGTTTGATCTTAAAAATTTTAATCAATAAGATTTCCATTATTCAGTTATAGCTCTGTGTGTGGATAGGTGAATGCATTCAAATTCCATCAGTTTACAGTTCTTCCCCTGTCTTTATTTTCAGCTGGTGCAACATATCATGTTCAATGTAGGATTAGATCTAAGGGGCCCTCTCTGACTTTTTCTGAGCATGCATATAGTCTTAGAAAAGAACAGAATTTCACTAGGAATATCATGGAGCTCTTCAAGATTCCCTAGGTCTATCTCATTCTTCAGGTCTCCCAATGACATTCTAGGTGATTTGTTCCTTGTCCCAAGCAATGCTGAAGCCTTGGGGATCTGCAGTGTTGTCCTTCTCAATTGTTTGTTATGGTTTTGTCAATATCCCTGGATATGTAGTATTTCCTCATGCTTCCCCAAATCAAGCTAATTCCTTCCAACAGTAGATTGCCTACTTTCACAGCCTATCTTACTTTGGTAAAATTACTGCACCATAGAGCTGGGAGAAGTGCAGGAATTGCCCCAAGATATAACATCTGAGATGCCTATCATTCTTACAGAAGTTCAGTAGTTCTTTTCTTGTATAAACATTTCTCATTTTATTAGATACACACACACACACACACACACACATATATAGGTCAACAGAATCCTAGAATGGCTGCTTTTGACTTTTTTTTTCAGTATTATTATTGTTTAGAGAAGATATGTCTTTTTCAATTCTATAATTTGCCTTTTGTTTCTGTTTTAGAGTTTCATGAATTCTGTTTTAGATGAATTAATAAAATAATACAGAAAACTGAATTGTTTTTATTAATTTATCTTGTTAGTATACCAATTTTCCTGTATCTTTTAACATATTTAAGGTAATTGTATATACATATCCTTATCTACTAAAAGCAAATATATATATATAATATATATATATATAAAGAGAGAGAGAGAGAGCAGATTTAATGCAAAAACATTGTTGGAACTAGACTCCTGGTAAAATGGCAGATTAGGCACAAGCTACACAGACCCTCTTCAACAAAGAAAAGATAATCCAATTGACAGAGATACAGGAGATATTTATTCTTGGAGCCCTGAGCTTTGAAAAGAAGTATGCAGAAATGGATTAGGCACCAACTGGTGGAAAAACCTGAACAAAAACAATGAGTATGGAGATGGTTGGAGCAATGGACTATTAGTTACTCTGATGGGATCAACAGCCTGAATATTTTCAAGTGGTGTTGAGACCTGAGAATTGGCCTAAAAATCAGCCCTGGTCACCAAGAGCTACAGGGATGACTGCACTGGTGGTTTATGACTAGGAATGGAAACAGCAAGGAGGGAGACAATCTGAGCTGTGGACTTTCAGCTGTCTGGAGGGTGCAGCCATTTTGATTGCTCACACGTGATGGCTATTTTGGATATTTAAAGTGACCAAGGGTGCAGGTATTCTGAATCTTTACAAGTGGTGGCCATTTTGGATATTTAAAGTGATTGAGGGTACAGGCATTCTGAATCTTTACAAGTGGTAGCTATTTTGGATTTTAAAGTGACACCATTCTCATTCATATTCCAGTGATCTAAGAATAAGCTCCTTTTGCCAAAGACAGCAGAGACATATGGGAGGTTGACAACAGGAAAGGAGACAGGGAGTGAGAGTATAAGTGCTTCTAACTAGCAAATAGAGGAGCACAGCACAGTACCCTGCTTATGTAGATAACATACAAAGAAAACAAAAATCATGGGCAAGTCACTCCAACATACAACCACCAATTAAATATAAACACAAAAATGTCACAATGCTTCAGAGACATTACAGTCCACACAAAGAAGCAAGATAAAGCAAGAGAAACAAGGGACCAGGATACAGACCCAAAATACATCCCTGAGGAAGATGCAGCATTGGAACCCCTTAATAAAGAATTCAAAAGAATTATATTTAGGTGTCTTCAATGAATTGAGAGACAGATCAAGGAAAACACTGACAAAATTGAGGAAAACACAGAGAAGACCCTAGAACAATTTCAAAGACAATACAAGAACAAAATCACAAAATAAATGAAAAGTTAAAAATGATACAAAATCTACACACAGAAATCCAGAAGATTAATACAAAATTTTCAGAAATAGATAACACATTGAATGGGTAAAAGAGTAGAACTGAATCAATGGAAGACAGAAATAGTGAGATTGAAAGCAAATACCTCAATACTTCTTTGGAAAGGGATCAATCAGAAAAAAGATCAAAACAAAATGAAGAAAGCCTAAGGTTCATGTGGGATACCATCAAAAGGAATAACCTATGTGTCATCAGAATTCCAGAACAGGAAGGAAAAAAAAAAAAATAGAATATTGTTGAAGATTTGTTGGAAGAGAAATTTCCTAGTATGATGAAAGATGAGAATGTATCCATTCAAGAAGCCCAATGAACCCCAAACTGGATAGACTCCAAAAGAAAATCACCAAGACATATCATCATCAAACTCGCCAAAACCAAAGACAAAGAAAGAATCCTGACTGCAGCATGGGAAAAATGAAAAGTTACCTACTAGGGACAACCAATAAGACTAAGCTCAGATTTCTTGGCAGAAACCATGCAGATGAGAAGACAATGGGATGGTATATATAAAACCCTGAAAGAGAAAAATTTCCAACCAAGAATTATATACCCAGTAAAATTGTCCCTCAAATATGATAGTGAAATTAGGACATTTCCTGATAAGCAGAAATTAAGGGAATTTGTTAAAAACAGAGCAACATTACAAGAGACACTAAAAGGAATCCTTTGGACAGAGAACCAACAACAGCGAACAACAACTGAACATTAATACACATGATGACATAACCCAGAAATCAACCCAGTTATAGAAGTACCCAAAGTAAATAAGCCTACATGTTTGTAAACAGGGAACCAGAGTCATCAATTGGCAAATGAGGACAACTACAAACCTAAAAGAGGGAAAAACTGTGTAGTTACAGAACTTCTAAATGGTAGAGAAGTCAAGACAACTACAAGATAGAACAGACTGTTCTAAACTTGGGAAGAAAACTATAAATCACAGGGTAACCTCAAAGGAAAATGATAAGCCTTCACATCAAAATAAAAAAAGAGAAACCCAGCACAAATATTTAGCAAATACACCAACAGCAATGAAGGAAGTGATAACACAATTCATAAGCAAAATGAGCTCAGTACAGAAAATTATATGGAACAAAGAAATCAACACCATGAAAAAGCACATAATAAAATGACAGCAAAAAATTCATATTTATTAACTACATATCTGGCAAGGGACTTAGCTCTAAGATTTATAGAAAACTCCAATGCCTCAACAGCAAAGGGATTAAAAATCCACTTGAAAAATGGGCAGAAGACATGAATAGACACTGCACTAAGAAGGATATTCAGGGACCCAGCAAATACATGAAGAGATGCTCATGATCATTGGCCATCAGAAAGGTGCAAATCAAAACAACAATAAGATACCATCTAACTCCAGCACTGATGGCAAGGTTCAATGTGACAGAAAATGACAAATGCTGGTGAGGATGTGGAGAGATTGGACTCTCATACACTGCTGGTGGGATTGTGAAGTGATTCAACCACTGTGGAAAGCAGTATGGTGATTCTTTAGAAAGCTGGAATTGGAGATACCATTTGACCCAGCAATCTCATTACTAAGTATATATCCTAAAGAGGTGAGAGCCAGGAAAGGAAGAGATATATGCACACCCATGTTCATTGTAGCACTATTTACAATAGCAAAAAGATGGAAACAACCTATATTCTCATCAAAAGAAGAGTGGATGACCAAACTATGATATGTACACATAATGGAATGCTATGCAGCACTAAAGAATAATGTAGAGTCTGCAAAACACCACATATCATGTATGAATTTGGAGGACATTATGCTGAGTGAAATAAGCCAATCACAGAAAGACAAATATAATATTAGTTCATTGTAGAAAGTTAAGGAAAAGTTTATACATGGAAAGAAGCTTTCTTTGTTGCTTGCCTAGGGTGGGAGGGAAGAGGAGGGAACATTGCAAAAAAAAAAAAAAAGCATTGACCCATGTCACTTTAATTTTTTTGTACGTTTCACTGTACATAAATTATATTTCAATAAAATGCATTAAATAGAATTGTTGGAACAAAAAGTTTTTTTTTTAATAGAAGTACTTTTATGCTGTGAAGAAAAAGTCCTTCTTAGCACAGGTATATGCCCAAATCTCTACAACAAGCACAGATTCTTTTTCTAATGACTGTACCATATTTTCAGTGGCAATTATTGTACTATGCAAATTTACTGAGAAAACTGTGACAAGAAAATGACTTTGATAACATCTGTCTGAAAGTATTCAGATCATTCAACATTTGAATCAATATGGGGAAGAACAAAAGTTAATGTTTCTGAATTAGACTGCAGGATTATTGAGATTGCCAAGTCTGACATGAAGAATACAATATGAGAGGAAACAATCTGTGTGCAGAATATCCTTCCCGAAAATGAATACTGTATGCAGAGACCTTTGAGGTAAATGTGTTTCTTAGACATACAGTGGTATTTGTGTTTTAATTTAGACTCTTTTTTTTTAATTGTTAATCCTTGACAAATGTGGATGTTTTATGAACTGAATAGGATGGGCTGGATGAGGTTAAAATAATAATTAACAAAAGAGGTGGAACTGATGATAATTGCTCCAATAGTCTTCCAAAAATGTACTATCTTTCATATTACTAATTTTATGAATTCATTGCACTTAATTGAGCCTTTCTTATGGAAAGAAAATACATTTTAGAAACCAGTGGGCCTTGAATAAAAACTTTTCACATCCCTTACCAGTTGCATTATTTTCAGTCACATGCACATATTCTCCTTCTTCTAACTTAAAATTTTTCCAGAGATTCCTACTGAGTGTTCCTAAAATGGCCTACAAGGTCACGTGTACCTCACTAATCTAACAACTGCTTAACTTCCATAGCCCATACTCATTAGCTTTCAGTTTCTCAAATCTCAGCTGTTCTCCAGCATTCTAAGGAAAGGAAATCTTGCAAATACTAAAAAATACCACTCCGACAACAGAAAATGATCTTCTCACAATGGTCATCTATAACCATCTATAACAGCAAAGGTACTTCTGCCACTGCTCTTTTATTTTAATTTAATTTTATTTTTTATAAACTCAATTAGTGGGAGATGAAGGAGGAGAGAGATACTGTGGTAGGTGCCCTGAAGTAATGCTGACTGATAGATAAGTCTGGAAACTAAGAGAATTTAAACTAACTGATGTACTCATGAGCACAGAAACAATTAAATGGGAGTGTTCACAGAACTGCAATGTGGCATAAATATTAATATTACCCTAATTAATATCACAGGAGATGTACAAAGAAAACCTAGATTATAAGTATAAAACCTTTATCTATTGCCATAGAGTCAATTCCTACTCATAGAGACCCTGTAGAACAGAGGAAAGTTGCCCCATAGTGTTTCCAATCTGTAAATCTTTACAAAAGCAGGCTGTCTCATCTTCTCCACTGGAGCAGCAGATAGTTTTGAATGGCTAATCTTTTGGTTAGCAGCTAAATGCTTTAACTATGTCACCCAGCCCCTTTGACAAGTATAAAAATATTGCTAAAACTTAAAGTAAAATAGATTTCCGTTTCAGCTCTGACATATAAAAACCTCAGAAGTCATTATTGTCCTTATACAAGAAACAACAGAACAAACTGAAAATCAGTAACTTTGCTGGGACCCATCAGAACAGAGACAAGACAATTTGCCACCCTGAAATATGGAGAGAGAGATGAAACCAAGCCATAACTGAGAGTAGAAAGCATAAAGTTCTTACCTACAGCAGAAACTGCTGGAGACATAAAATGGTAGAAGCATTTAAATTATAATTTTAATGAATTTATGGAGTCTCAGTATGGACTAGCTTGGGAGTGAGCAACTCCTTAAACCACAATCTTAGAAGATTCTTTTCTGGATTTGGCCTCCAGGAAACCCAACAAGTTCTCATGGTGATGGGCCAAAAGCGATCTCTTCTTGGCTCTTATACGGGAAGGAGGATATTAATCATTGTGAAATATGGCCAGAGAATTCTCAATAATGAAGGTCAACTATTTGGGGAAAAATACTTTAGAAGATGTTTATTCCACCTGAAAAAATGGTATTTCTCTGTCATCATTCTCTAGCCTTACTGTTTCACTGAAGGGGCAAAAAAGCTAAGAAACACTTATGAAAGCTATAGTTTGGGGACACAGTTCTACTAAAGGACTAAGATTGAATCATGAGGTTATAGAACACTTTCCCTCCCTCACAGTTTACCACTCCACCAACAGAGTGCCAGGCTTAAATTTCAAGTGTGATAGATCACTTGATATTGTACCACACACCTCTGTCCTGCTATCTGTTTTTGATTCTTGTAACAATGGGTTACAGTTGAAAGGGCTGCAAGACGCAAACTCTGAGTAGAGGTTCATAGGAAATCCCAAAGGCAACAGAGGAGACAAAATCAAGAGCATTAGAGGAGCTCTGGTAGCATAGTGGTTAAGGCACTTGACTGCTAACCAGAAGGCTGGCGGTTCAAACCCACCAGCCACTCCTCAGAAGGAAGGTTGGGCAATCCTACTTCGGTAGTGATACTGCCTCGGAAACCCAAGGAGGGGTCGCTATGAGTCGGGGCCGACTCGACGGCAAACAACAAAGGAAGAAAAGCCTCTGCACTTATAGTCACAGAAAACGTTAAGCAGTCTGACTCCTAGACAGATTGACATAAAACCTCACACTGGTGGACAATTTACTCCAGTAACAATTACTCAATATATCTTACCTGGTTTTCAAGAAAAAAGTACAAGACATGTTAAAAGAAAAGAAAAACAGAAGAGAGAAAGAAAGCATCAGAATGAGACTCAAACATGATACAGATTTTGGAATTGCCAGACAGGGAATCCAGAATAACTATTATGAATGTGTTAAGGGGTCTAAAGGAAAAAGTAGACAATGTGTAAGAACAAATGGATAGTGAAGGCAAAGCAATAGAAGTTATAAGAAAGAATCTAAAGGAAATGCTAGAAACACAAAACACAGTAACAGAAATGAATGCGTTCAATGAGCTCATCAGGAGTCTTGAAATGGCTGAGGAAAGAAGCAGTGATTGAAGACATGACAATAGAAACATTCTAAACTCTAATACAAGGAGATAAATGAATGAAAAAAAAAGAACAATTTCAAAATGTGTAACATATGTGTAATTGAAGTACCAAAAGGAAAAAGAAAGAACAGAGCAGAAGAAACATTTGAAGTAATAATGGCTGAGATCTTTCCAAAATTAATGGCAGACACAAACCATAGATGCTGGAAGCCCAAAGAACATAAGCATGACAAATACCAATAAATCTATGCGTAGTCATATCATATTCAAACTTATAAAAACAGAAAATTTTGAAGGAAGTTTGGAGAGGAAGGCTTAATAATTGATTCAATTTCTTTAGTAGTATTGACCTCCCTCCCTCTAGCATCTACTCATGGGAAACAATATATTTTAACGTTAGAGACTTTGGGTTATAAAAACAATATATATTCCTTAGAGAATATTCAGAAAATCAGCAAAGTGAGAAGAAAGGAGAATGTCTAATATTTCAAAATCAAAAATGTCAAACTCACTGCCCTGGAGTCAGATCCGACTCATAAGGACCCCCTTCTTGTGTTTCCGAGGCAGTATCACTACATCACTATGGAAGTAGATTGCTCAATCTTCCTTTTAAGGAGTGGCTGGTGGGTTTGAACCACCACTTTTCTTGTTAGTAGTCAAATGCCTTAGGCACTATGCTATCAGATATTTACATATATTCCACATACCCTAATATTCCACATACCCTAAATAACTATTGCTATATTTTTGTAGTTGCAAATGACTTTTGTTTTCTTATATTACTTCAGCCTTCTTTTGGAGGTCTGTGAATATGATATCTTAAGTTATATGTACTTTTGTGTTCTTCTCTTGTTATAGCATTTTCCTCAGGTTATAACCACATTTTCCTAAAATTATTTTTGAATCACTAAATTTATTTGTCTTGGTTGTTACACCATTATGTATTAACCAAATCATCTTCTTTGTATTTTAATTATTTTCAGTTTTTCATACATATAAATACTTTCTGTGATAATTATTTTTGTGATCATATGTGGTTGTGAAGGACTACTTGAAAATTTCAAATGTTTTATTAATTCCCTCAGTGAGGCTAGTAACTTGAGCTTTTCTGTTGTTGTTGTTGTTGTTCGATGCCGTTGAGTTGTCTCCAACTCATGGTGACCTATATACAACAGAATGAAATACTGGCCAGTCCCGTGCCAGCCACGTGACCCTTGCCATACGTGAGCCCATTGTTGCAGCCACTGTGTCAATCCATTTGGCTGAGGGCCTTCCCCTTTTTCATTGACCCTCCACTTTACCAAGTATGATATCCTTCTCCAGAGAATGGTGTGTTCTGACAACATGACCAAAATAGGTAAGACAAAGTCTAGCCATTCTCGTTTCCAAGGAGAATTCTGGCTGCACTTCTTCCAGGACAACTTGTTAGTTCTTTTAGCAGTCCATGGTACTTTCAGTATTCTTCTCCAACACCACAACTCAAAAGCAGCAACTCTTCTTTGGTCCCCCTTGTTCATTGTTCAGCTCTCACATGCATGTGAGGTAATTGAAAATACCATGGCCTGGGTTAGGTTCACCTTAGTCTTCAAGGAGACATCTTTGCTCTTCAGCACTTGAAGAGGTCTTTTGCAGCAGATTTGCCCAGTGCAATACATCATCTGATGTCTTGACTGCAGCTTCCATTAGTGTTGATTGCAGAACCAATTGACAATGTCAATCTTTCCTCTATTTTTCATGATGCTGCTTATTGGTCCAGTAGTGAGGATTTTTGTTTTCTTTATATTGAGGAGTAATCTATACTGCAGATTGTAGTCTTCAATCTTCATCAGTAAGTGCTTCAAGTCATTTTCACTTTCAGCAAGCAAAGTTGTATCATTTTCATATCATAGGATGTTAATGAGTCCTCCTCTAATTCTGATGCCACATTCTTCTTCATAAAGTTCAGCTTCTCAGATTATTTGCTCAGCATACAGATTGAATAAGTATGGTGGAAGGATACAATGCCGATGCACCCTCTTCTTGATGTTAAACCAAGCAGTATCCACTTACCCTGTTTGAACAGCAACCTCCTGATCTATGTACAGGTACCTTATGACTATAATTAAGTATTCTAGAATTTCCATTCTTCTCAATGTTATCCATAATTTGTTATGATCCACACAATCAAACAATTTTGCACAGGCAATAAAACACAAGTAAACATCTTTCTGGTATTCTTTGCTTTGAACCAAGATCCATCTGACATCAGCAATGATATCCCTCATTCCACATCCTCTTCTGAATTCAGCTTCCATTTCAGGAAGTTCTCTGTCAATATATTGCTGTAACCATTTTTGAATTATCTTCAGTAAGATTTTATTGTGTGTGATATTAATGATATTGTTCAATAATTTCCACATTCTGTGGGATCACCTTTGTTTGGAATGGGTACAAATATGGATCTGTTCCAGTCAGTGGGCCAGGTAACTGTCTTCTAAATCTCTTGGCATAGTTGAGTGAGTGCCTTCAGTGCAACATCCATTTGTTGAAACATCTCAATGGATATTCTGTCAATCCCTGGAACCTTGTTCTTTGCCAATTTCTTTAGTGCAGCTTTGACTTCTTCCTTCAATATCATTGGTTCTTGATCATATGCCACCTCCTGAAAGGGATGAACATAGACCAATTCTTTTTGGTACAGTGGCTCTGTATTCCTTCCATCTTCTTTTGATGTTTCCTGCATCATTCAATATATATATATCTCAGATGGAAGGTTGGGCAATCGTACTTCCATAGTGATACTGCCTCGGAAACCCAAGGAGGGGTCGCCATGCATCGGGTTTGACTCGATGGCACATAACAACAACAACAAATATATATAATTGTGATTTGGGTGAAGATTTACTAAGCAAATTCACTTTCCATACAGTGGTTCACATATACTTTGTCTCTTGCCATTGACCACAGTTTACCACAATGAAACAGCTCCCCTCCCACTTCCTCCCCATAGTTACCTCTTCCCAGCATCCAGTCCTCCATACACTCCTGCCCCCTGAGCTGTCTCCCTGTGGATAAGCAGCCCTTCTTTCTTCCATGATTGTTCTCTCCAAGAAGTGTATTTACTTGAGGTAAATGTTCAACTCATATGACTGTCTTTTGTTTGGCTGGCAACCACAGATGTGGGTTCAATTCCAGACCTGAAGAGCAGCTAAGGGCTATAGTCTCAGTGGTTCCACCATGCTCTATCAGACCAGCAAACCTGGTATCATTCAATATTTTGCCCATAGTATCTGTCAATGTTCCAATTTGAGGCATAATTTTTTTTTTTCTGCAGTTCTTTCAGCTTGAGAAATGCTGAGAGTGTTCTTCCCTTTTGGTTCTCTAACTCCAGGTCTTTGCACATTTCATTATAGTAATTGGCTTTGTCTGCTCAAGCTGCTTTTTGAATCTTCTGTTCAGCTCTTTTATCTTCTCATTTCTCCCATTTGCTTTAACTACTCTCTTTTCAAGGACAATCAGAGACTCTTCTGACATCCATTTTCATCTTTTCTTCCTTTCCTGTCTTTTTAATGACATTTTGATTTCTTCATGGATGATGTTCTTGATGTCATTCCACAATTCCTTGGGTTTTCAATCATTGTGTTCCATGTGTCAAATATATTCTTCAGATGGTCTCTAAATTCAGAAGGGATACAATCAAGTTCATATTTTGGTTCTCTTGGACTTCTTTTAATTATCTTCAGCTTCAACTAGAACTTGCATATGAGAAGTTGATGGTCTGTTCCACAATCAGCTCCTGGCCTTGTTTTGGCTGAAGATACTGAGCTTCTCCTTTGCCTCTTGCCACAGATGTAGTCAATCAGATTCCTGTGTACATCATCTGGCAAAGTTCACATGTATAGCCTCCATTTGTGTTGTTGATAAAAGGTATTTGCAATGCATAAGTCATTGGTCTTGCAAAATTCTATCATGTGATCTCCAGCATCATTTCTATCACCAAGGCCATATTTTCCAACTACTGCTAATTCTTCTTTGTTTCCAACTTTTGCATTCCAATCACCAGTGATGATCAACACACCTTGATTGAATGTTCAGTCAATTTCAGACTGCAGAAGTTGGTAAAAATCTTCAATGCCCGCATCTTTGGCTTTGGTGGTTGATGTGTAAATTTGAATAATAGTAGTATTAACTGGTCTTCCATGCAGGCATATGGATATTTTTCTAGCATTGTACTTCAAGATATATCTTGATGCATTCTTTGTGATGATGTATGGCATACCATTCCTCTTCAATTTGTCATTCCCAGCATAGTAGATCATATGATTGTCTGATTCATAATGGCCAAAACCAGTCCATTTCAGCTCACTAATGCCTAGGATATCAATCTATATGCATCCTACTTCATTTTTGACAACTTCCAATTTTCCTAGATTCATACTTTGTACATTTCATGTTCCAATTATTAATGGATGTTTGCTACTGTTTCTTCTTATCTTGATTCATGCCACATCAGCAAATTGTAGTTGTTATCTGCCATCGAGTTGGACCTGACTCATAGTGACCCCTCCTTGGGTTTCTGAGACAGTATCACTACGGAAGTAGCTTGCCCAACCTTCCTTCCGAGGAGTGGTTGGTGGGTTTGAACCACCAGCCTTCTGTTTAGCAGTCAAGTGCCTTAGGCACTATACTACCAGAGCTCCTCATCAGCAAATGGAGATCCCAAAAGCTTTATCCACATCATTAAGGTTGGTTCTGCTCTGAGTAAGCAGCTCTTCCCCAGTCATATTTTGAGTACTTCTAACCTGAGGGGCTCATCTTTTGGCACTGTATTCGACAATGTTTCAGGGTTATTCATAAAATTTTCCAGAAACATATCAGTGTCTCACTGTTATTCATAAGGTTTTTACTGGACCATTCTTTGAGAAGTGGATGACCTCTTTCTTCTTCTGAGTCTGTCTTAGTCAGGAAGTTCTGCTGAAACCTGGCCTTTCCTAGGATCTATCAAATGCACTAGACAAATATATTTATTCCTAAAGCAACTGTAAGAAATTTTCTCTTGGAAGTTAAATCAACTAATCAGTAATAATCAACATTTTAGGCTTTTAATATTTATGTGAATAAATGCTTTATCTGAAACAAATGCTTTATCTGCATATACTTGAGTGCCTTTTTTTTTTTTTTTTGGTAAAGCAGGTGTGATTTTCCTTTCTTTAGGCAGGCATGTTGAAACTCTTTTGAATATTTTAACCTTTGCTGTGGAAATTTCATCATGGTAGTAAACATGAAAATAAGTTAAAATCCTATAGCTTTTCCTTTTAGAGGTTATGATTATGATCCTTATGATATTATGGAACATTTTCCCTGCATTCTTTCCTCTATTGCCTTTCTTGTTAATTTTTATGTATTTGATCTCCATGTTCCAAAATAAAGCTATAATACTTTTCTACTGTAGGAAATTTTATTATTAATAATGTAACTTCTCAACTTCCTGATTCATTAGTAACTAGTTTAACCTTATAGGAAAACAAATAGGTTTAGGAAGACAATGTGATTATGAATATAAGATAAACTTACGTTTCCTTTGGCATATTTTCTTTAAATTTAAGTATGAAAAATTAATAATTCATTTGAATAAACAGTTTCTTGATGAATTTCTTGCCTCCAAATTACATTTTAGTTTTTTTATATATTTTCAATTTGTATTTCTATTTGTGAGAATTTTAATACTTTTGTAGAAAAAATATCTGCCAAGATATTTTGCATCTTTCCTGTACTATTTTCCTCTCCAAAGAGTTGAATTTATTCATAAAAACATGTATTTTTAATTATTGAAAATGTGAAATTTGAGTTTATTAATTAATATAGTTCTATATGTCAGGAGCTCTAGTAGCATAGTGCCTAAAGCACTTGACTGCTAACCAGAAGACTGGTGGTTCAAACCCACCAGCCTCTCCTCAGAAGGAAGGTTGGGTAATCTACTTCCATAGTGATACTGCATCAGAAACCCAAGGAGTCCTCATGAGTCAGGTCCAACTTGAAGGCACATAACAACAACAACAATATATCATAGAGGAGCTTTGGTAGTGTAGTGTCTAAGGAACTTGACTGCTAACCAGAAGGCTGGCAGTTCAAACCCACCAGCCACTCCTCAAAAGTAAGGTTGGGCAATCTACTTCCGTAGTGATACTACTTTGGAAACACAAAGAGAAGTCACTATGAGTCAGGTCCAACTCAATGGCACATAACAACAACAACATATATCATAGAATAGGTAAACTGTATTTTTTCAACTACGGCATATCTGTAACTGTATTGCTTTAATCTAAAGTCAAGCCAAAATAACTTCTACTTAAGTGAACATAAAATTTCTAAAAAGAGGAAAGTTTTCAAAATTCATTGTTAGAATAATTGATTTTTGTCTATGGGAAAATTAATGGCAGAAAAAAAGGATGACTGTTGATTGCATTTAAAATAAAAGTGCTTTAGTTATAATAGTGTTGTTTTCGATCAAATCAATATTGCCTTCATAGAGTAAGTTGAACTGAATTAAATTTCTGAAAATGTTTATGAAAGATGAGTATTATTTTTGCCTTAAATATTGGAACAAATTCACAATTGGATCCCTCTGGACATGGAATTATCTTTTTCTTCTTTCATCAGTTCAGGTAATTTGTGTTTTTTTTTTTTTTTAATTCCATTTTCATCTAACTTGTTAAATACATTGGCATGAAATTGTTTGAAATATTTTCTAAGTATATGAATTTTGTATTTATGTTTATTATTTCAATCTTTCTAATTGTATTAGATTGAATTTCCTCTATTTTGTAACATTTTAAGATGAAACTGTTTATCATTAATTTTAAAGTTTCTTTATTTCTAAATAATAAAATTCTGTGTTTCAAAAATTATAATATGTTGTGCTTCAATTATCACTCATTTCCAATATTTTCAAATTTTTCTTGGGATTTATTTTTTGAGAAATGTTATTTAAAGGTGTTTAGTTTCCTAGTATCTTTATATTATTTATTTCTAACTTACTAAGTTGTTAAACAACCTATTTTGTATGATTTAACTCCTTAGAATATATAGAGTTTATTACTTTTTTATGAACTTACATATTTTCTTTCTTGGTAAATGTTCCAACAGCAGGTGAAAAAATGTGAATTGTGCCTTTGTTGAGTGTTCATTAAAATATCAATTAGGTCAAGTTAGTCGATAGAGATGTTCAGGTCTTCTAGATTGTTACTGATTTTCTGTCTACTTATTTTATCCATTACTAACAGAGATAAGCATTAAAGTCTACTACTGTAAGTGTGAATTTGTGTATTTTCTTCAGTTTTATCAATATTTGGTCATTCATTTTAAAGTTCAATTATAAGATGCATACCCATTTGATATTGTTATGTCTTCTTGACAAATTTATACTTTTTATCATTATGATATATACCTCTTTTTCCTGGTAATATTGTTTTTCTTCCAAAGTCTATTTTACCATTTACATAGTCATTACAGCTTTGGTATGATTAATGATTGTGTGGTATAACATTTCTAGTTTTCTTCTTTTAAACTATGTCCATATTTTTTTATAAAAAAAAAAAAAGTTTTATGGTGCTTTGGGTATAAATTTACAGAATATATTTGCTTTTACATTCAATAGTTCATGTACATTTGCTTTCATGCCCTAATTACCATCCCTGACCATAACAAACTCCCCTCCCCTCTCCTACCCTCCCTGTGACTACCCACTCCTTGTGCCCTTCTTAACTATGCATTTCTGTCTGTCAAGCTTACCCTCTATGTGAATGCTGCACCTCTGGTGTCTCATGGCTGATTGATCTAAGGGGTGCATCTTCCTAGAGTAGGTGGGTGCATCACCCTGGGGTACATGTCCTGCATGTAGGTCTTTCTACTGTTGGGCTGAGAGCCAATCCATGGGAGTGAGTCCATTTCTAGGCCTGAAGGGTAACCTGGGGCCATAACCTTAGGGATTCCACCAATCTCTATCTGACTAGTAATTCTGGTCATTTTTGTGCTTTTGAATTTTGTTCCACATTTTTCCTCCCACTCTACCCAGGATCTCTAATTTTGATCACTTTCTGAGAGGTTGGCATTGGTAGCTGGGCACCTTCTAGTTCTTCTGGTCTTAGGGTCATGAAGGCAGAGGTCCTCATGGTCCATTTGATCTGTGGATTAGTTGTTTCCAGATGCCTTTGATTTTTTTCACTCCTCTGCTCCAGATGAGAGGAGACCAACAGTTTCATCTTAGATGGCCCCTCAAAAGCTTCTAAGTAAACTATGTCTGTGTTATTAAAGGCTTTTGCTACCTGGCATTTAGATCAATCTTGGTTTTCCATCTAGTATAGTAACTTCTACCTTTTACTTGGAGTGTCACTGTTGTCCAATAGAACTTCCTGCAATGATAGTATTGCTCCATAACTGTTCTACTTAACATCACAGCCTCTAGCTACAAGTGGCTATTGACCATTTGGAATGTGGTTAGACAAATAAGAAACAAATTTTTAAATATTATTTAACTTTAATTAATTTAAACAGCCACATTTGGCCAATGATTATCATATGAAACAGCACAGGTTTAGAAAATGTATACTTAATTAATGATATGGTTGTTTAAATCTACTATTTCACTATTTGTTTCTGCCCATGTTATTTATGTCTTTTTTGTGCCTTTGTTTCTCCTTTCCAACTGTCTATGAAGTTTGGGTAATCTACTTCCATAGTGATACTGCCTTGGAAATCCAAGGAGGGGTCTTTATGAGTCAAGGCTGACTCGACAGCATATAACAACAACAACATCTTTAAATAAGGGTTCCTGGGTGGCACAAATAGTTAAGCACTTGATTACTAGCTGAAAGTTTGTTGGTTTGAACCCACCTAGAAATGCCTCAGAAGAAAGGCCTGGGAATCTACTTCTAAAAGGTCATAGCCCTGAAATCCCTATGGAGCAATTCTACACTGCACATATGAAAATGCTATGAATCTGAATCAAGTGAAGAGCAACTAACAACAGAAAAAACAAAAAAAAATTAATTATACTTTTCATGTATAAGAAATAACTTCACATTTTACTTATGCAGATATTAGAAACACCAAAACTATTATTAGTTTTGTTTAAAAAACTGCTTTATCTTTTAAAATTTTTATATATCTATTTATTTAATAGTACTTTGGGTACAAATTTACAGATCAGAATTTGTTTTGTATTCAACAGTTTATGTACATTTGGTCTCACTCCCCAATTACCATCCCCAACTCTAACCTACTCCCCTCCTCTCCCTTCCCAGTGACCCCACCATCCCTGTGTCCTTCTTAATTATGCACTCCTATCTGTCCAGTTTTACCTCTGTGTGACTGCTGCCCCTCTGGTCCCCATGACCGATTGCTCCAAGGGGTATATCTCCGTAAAGTGGATACATTGCCCTGGGTTGGGTGTTCTGCATGTAAGTCTTACTACTGTTGGGCTGACAGTCAGTCCTTGGGATTGAGTTTTTATCCCAGGCCCTGAAGTGTATTCCAGGGCCATAGTATTGGGGGTCCCACAAGACTCTATCTGACCAGTAATTCTGGTCGTTATTGTATTTTTGAATTTTGTTCCACGTTTTTCCTCCCACTCTATCCTGCATTACCACTAACACTAAACACCAGCCTACAAATAAATGCATAGACAACTGAGAAGATCAGATGGGGATTGGTGAACAGGAATATACTCCATACCAATGATAGACTCATCTGAGGATAATCTTGCACAGATACTAGTGATACAAAATAACCACAATCATTACAAAAGCAACAGAAGACAGACTTGGAGTAATCCCTCAAAGACAGCCAGACACGTTAGGAGAGAGAACCACTGGATCTGCTGACTCAGGACCATGTTACTTAGGGAGACCAGGCTCAACTGGCACAACAAAATGCATAAAAATCTTGTTCCACAACCTACATTGGTGAGTAACCAGTGTGGTCTTAGAAGGTTTCGAGTGGCCATCTAAGATGCATCTAATGGTCTCCTCTCATCTGAAGTGAAGAAGAGTGAAGAAAATCAAGGGCATTTGGAAACAATCAGCCCTAGGATATGATGGACCTCAAGACCAGAAGAACTAGATGGTGCCCAGTACCAATGCCAACCACTCGGGAAGGGATCAAAAGTGCTTTATCTTTTTTTAAAATAATTTATTTTATTTGTTGTTTTTGAGAGTACACAGAGTTTCTCATGTTACTTTGATGCACAAGCCCTTAATTCACATCAATATCACAGAGATTATTTTGGGTGACAGTCTTCTCTTCTTCGGCAGAAGAGTTCATTGAAAGAATTCTATAGTAACGAGTACATTTTCGACTCATGTGCACTGAGAAGTGCATTCCTGTGGACTGTTCTAGGTAATTTGGTATCATCTAAGGAAGACTAATCAAAGGAAATAAAATAAATTATCAAATTAAATTATATACCTTTTAAGGAAATCACATGTTAGCTGTTAGGTTCTGAAATAGTTCCTGTCTTGATTGTCTCTCATCTATCAAACAACCTAAAGATTTCTGATGTGAGTTAACTATACTTTAGTTAGACTTTACTTGGGAACTCTCGTGGCATAGTGACTAGGGCATTTGACTGCTAACCATAAGGCTGGTAGGTCAAACCCACCAGCTGCTCCTCAGAAGGAAGATTGGGCAATCTACTTCTGTAGAGATAACAGCTCAGAAACCCAAGGAGGGGTCACTGTGAGTTGGATCAACTCGAGGCAGTGAGTTTGGTTGTTTTGTTTTACTTGGATGGGTCTAGCACTTTGGACAAGTTAATTAACTTTTTCCTTCTTTTTAGCCTTTCTTTCAGTTGTTTTCAGAGGGTCTCAAAAAGATAATTAAGCATGCTCTAATATACTTTAATTGGGCAATCTACTTCTGTAGAGATACCACCTCAGAAACCCAAGGAGGGGTCGCTATGAGTTGAGTCCGACTCGACAGCAAATAACAACAACAACAACAAAGATACTGTAAACGGGCTCTATTACCATCAATTTCTAGCAAAACTTAGCAAAAAATAGTTCACTTTTTTTCTTTTTTGTGTCACCAGGATATTTCTTTTAAAAATCTTTATTATTTTTGAGTATAATAAAATCAATGACTATCATAATAATTCCTTTCAGATGCAAGCTTGAGTTAGAGCAAATGCAGAGATGCTATTTTCTGTTGTTAGATTTGAGTCTAGTTGTCAATAGGTCCATGTGCATGAAATTAGGAGTATTTCCTCACCATTCATATTTCAGGACTCACAAGCTTAAACAAAATATTGGTTTATAGTTTGTTTTATGTCTTAACAAATTTAACATAAATCAGTTCAGCCTGAGCCTCTGATATAAAAAAAGAATATGATTGCCTCAGGAAAACAAGCAAACTGCATTATTGGTATTTTCTCTATTTTGAATTCTGTGCAAACTACATTTAACCGGAGAATGGAAATTTTTAGTACAAAAGCTGTTTGCTGCATTTACATTAATTCATGATGAGTTTTCCTACAAGAATTCTAACAGATTCAATAAAAATACTCACATATTTAGAAGAATTTTTTTAAATTAGTAACCATGAAAATATTTATGAATGTAGAATGTGTCCCTTTAGTAAATTAAGAGTAGACTTTTTAATTACTTCCCTTTAATTTTTCTCATTTAACATTGTTGTTGTCATTAGGAGCCCTAGAGCTCGCTCCAATTCATAGCAACCATGTGTGTAGAGAATGAAACACTGCCAGATTGCCAGATCCTTTGCCATCCTCACAACCGTTATGATGCTTGAATCCATCTTCACAGCCACTGTGTCAATCCATCTTATTGAGGGTCTCCCCCTTTTTCACTGACCCTCTACTTTATCAAGCATGATATCCTTTTCCAGGGACTGGTCTCTTCTTACAACATGACCAAAGTGTGTGAGATGAAGTCTGGCCATTCTATGTTCTAAGGAACATTCCAGATGCACTTCTTTCAAGACAGATTTGTTTATTCTTCTGTCAGTCCATGGTTTTTTCAGTATTCTTCTCCAACACCACAATTCAAATACATCAATTCTTCTCAATCTTCCTTATTTATTGGCCAGCTTTCACATGCGTATGAGGTCATTGAAAATATCATGGCTTGGGTTAGGTGTGCCTTAGTCTTCAAAGTCACATCTTTGCTTTTTCACACTTTTGAAGAGGCCTTTTGCAGCACATTTGCTGAGTGCAATGTCGTCTGATTTCTTGACTGCTGCTTCCATGGGTATTGCTTGTAACTTGTTAATCTGTATATGCGACTGCAGGTTCTCTGCTACTACAGTGCCTAAGGCATTTGACTGCTAACCAGAAGGCTGGAGGTCCAAACCCACCAGCCACTCCTCAGAAGGAAGAGGAGTCGGGATCAGGCAGTGTCTCTTGTTGTGCAGAGGATGTTGTTGTTGTTGTTATGTGCCATCGAATCAGCCTCGACTCATTGCGACCCCTCCTTGGGTTTCCAAGGCAGTATCACTACAGAAGTA
>NW_006921647.1:2216353-2220617 GCF_000298275.1 Orycteropus afer afer | reverse complement strand
TTTAATATATATAAATAAAAGAGCCAAAGATTTATCTAACAAGATCATAAATTCATACGCATAGATGCACACAGGCATACAGGCATACCTTGTTTTCTTGTACTTTGCTTTATTGTGGTTTGCTTATACTGAATTATTAACAAATTGAAAGTTTGTAGCAACCTTGTGTCAAGCAAGTCTATCAGTAACCCTGTATCATGCAAATCTATCAGTGCCTTCCTTCCAATTGTGTGTGCTCACTTTGTCTTTGTGTTAAAAACCAAAACCAAACTCACTGCCGTGGAGTCAATCTGAGTCATGGCGACCCCTCTTGAGTTTCCGAGGTGGTTTCACTACAGAACTAGATTGCCCAATCTTCCTTCCAAGGAGTGGCTGGTGGGTTTGAATCGCCAGCCTTCTGGTTAGCAGTCAAATGCCTTAGGCACTATGCAATTCTCACAATATTTCAAAGTTTTTCATAATGCTATTGTATACTTAATAGACTACCATATAGTGTAAACGTAAGTCTTGTATATATTGGAAAAAATCTTTATTTCAATACTCGCTTTATTATGATGGTCTAGAATCGAACCCACAATGTCTCTGAGGTATGCCTGTGTACCTATATCTTAAAGAGGTTTGGACAGATCTACACAAAATCCACTACTGACACTTGGTTATCAGTAGGTGGTGTCATAATGCCTTTCTATCTTTCTAAATTTTCTGCAATTAATTGGAATGCCTTTTGCCAAGAAAACAGTTGAGTAACCACTTGGAATATGACCTTTAATACTGCATAGATCAGGGTTCTAGTACTTAAGGAAGCTCACACCATTTATTCTAATCCTCATGAGGGGAATTATGCCAGCTTGCTCTGCAGTCAAGGAGGTTTAATCCTTCAGTGGATTTCGTCTCTGTGACATCTTTGTGGAGTCACAGAATTATCCAATCAGGTAGGACTAAAAGATGCTGAGTCTAGTAATAATAGTAACCTCTCATTTTACTTGCAAATAACAAACTGGTTGTACTAATGCTGCACATTCCTGCAAAGGAATTGACAATAGCTTGCCTGGGACCAGGGAGCTAGGAGAACAGGCCCAATTCATAAGAAAAATGATTCTACCTTCTGGAAGGAATTGACAACTTTGCTACCTGGACACCTTCAGTTCTGACTCTATCTATCTGTGGTAAGTTTTCTAGCTAGATAGACAGGGCTGTTTGCCTGAACATGGTAAGTGTATCATTCACCATATTTTAATGCCTGTGGCTACAGTCAAAGGTGTATTGATTAAAAAAGCATTTAACTCTAAGCATAAACCACAGCAAATATCAGCATTTTTTTGTAGCATTGGAGCAAAGGGAAAACTGTCCACGCTAAAGTTTCACTTTATAAAATTGCAGGTGGGTAAAACCCAACAGACTCATCTGATGAAGTGATAAAATATGCCCCTTGATGTTTATGCTAAAGTTTCTGATCTCTGAAGAACAACAACAAAAACGGAGTCGTAGAAAATCACATCATAAGAGTTTTTTTTTTTTTAATTGTGCTTTGGGTGAAAATTTACAAAATAAATTTGTTTTACATTCAACAGTTCATACACATTTGATTTCATGGCTCAATTACTATCCCTAACCATAACAAACTTTCCTCCCCTCCACTTACCTCCACTCCCCTCCCTGTGATTACTACCTCCCTGTGTCCTTCTTAAATAGGCATTCCTGTCTGTCCAACTTTCCCTCTATGTGAATACTGCCCCTCTGGTGTCTCATGGCTGATTGATCTAAGGGGTGCATCTTCCTAGACTAAGTGGGTGAAGCACACTGGAGTAGATATCTTGCATGTAGCTCTTTTGACTGTTGGACTGAGAGCCAATCCATAGAAATGAGTCCATGTCTAGGCCCAAAGGGTAACCCAGGGCCATACTCCTGGGTGGTCTACCAGTCTTTATCTGACCAGTAATTCTAGTCATTTTTGTGTTTTTGGATTTTGTTGCACATTTTTCTTCCCACTCTATCCAGGATCTCCAGTTTTGACCCTTTTCCAAATGGTTGGCATTGGCAGCCAGGCACCATCTAGTTATTCTAGTCTTGGGGTCATGAAGGCTAAGGTCCTCAAGATCCATCTTGTGCTTGTACTAGTTGTTTCCAGATGCCTTTGATTTTCTTCACTCTTCTTTGATTCAGATGAGAGAAGACCAATAGTTGTATCTTAGATAGCTGCTTGAATGCTTTTAAGACCCCAGTGGCTACTCACCAAAGTAGGTTGTAGAACAAGATTTTTAAGTAGTATTTTGTGCCAATTGAGCATGATGTCCCCCAAGACTATGGTCCCAAGTACCCAGTGATTTTCTCTCTCAAAGTGTTTGGTTGTGTCTGAGAAGTTACTCCAACTTTGTCTTCTGTTGCTTCTGTAATGTATGTAGCTAATTTTGTACACAAGTGCATATGAGAGCTTATCTTCAGCCGAATCTAACCTTCCTCTAGGGATTTTTGTTAAGGACTACTCTGTAAATTAATTAATATAAAAATAATAAGTAATGAATGATGCATATAGTGATGATGAATGAGGAATACAGAATTAACTACCATTTACTGCTTTTATTCTTGTGTCCGATGCTTTATAATACATAGTCATCCAGTCTATAGGTATTTACTGAGCATTAACTATGAGGGGAAGCCATGAACAGTACTGACATGACACCTGCTCTGATAAACAGACTAATGAGATGAGAGACAGGAAACAATAATTGCCATTAATAAATTTTTACTGTGGTCAAGACTATATAGGATGACTGCAAGTGATAAGGAAAGACTTTACTAAAAAAATTGTTATTGATTCTATGAACTGCAGAGTGAAAGGTAAGCAGGGACAGAGATGTTCCTGGTGAAGAATATAGCATTTGGTGAAGGTTACAACCAGACAAATTAAATGATGTTCCCATTTTAGAGAAAAACAGAGAAATTTGGCAATATAAGAAGGCCTAGTTTTTCACAAATGGAAGAGTCAGAATTTAAACCTGAATTTACCTGAAATAAAAGTCCTCTTTTTAAATAAATTTATTTTATAAAAACTTATTTAATTGCATCCGAGAAATAATCCCATAATTCTTGGTCTCGGTTTAGTTCACATAATTCCTGTTTTAAGTGTTTTTTTTTTTCAAATTTGTAAGTTTTTTCTTCTTCTAGACTATTTATTTATTTACTTATAAGTGTATTTATTTATAAATAATATTTTATTGCATTTTTGGCGATTTTTATCACAGAGTGGATTAGGTTGCCATTTGACAATTTCTACACAAATTGTTCAGTGACATTTGTTACATTATTCACAATGTGTCACTATTCTCTTTAAGTATTCTGGTTGTTCTCTTTCCAGTAAGTACTCTAGCTTCTCCATCCCATCTCTTCTTATTTTTGTTTTAGAGTAATTATTGATTTGGGGGGCTCATATAGATGGATTTTTAATGGAGCTCTGTTATTTTGTGTGCCAATCTGTTATTTCACTAGAAGTGACTTCTAGAGATAGCTTCAGCTCAAGGTTTAAAGAGTGGCTCAGGGCAATAGCCTCAGGGAGCCTACTAGTTGCAACCAGTTCAGTTAGGTCTGAACATTTTAAGAAATAGAGTTCTATTCCATGTTTTTCTCCCATTTTATCAGGGCCCATTTTTGTGACCCTAACCAGAACAGTTGGTGGTAACTAGGCACTATCTAGTTCTTCACGTCTCAAGATAGATGAGATAGTGACTTGTATAGGTCATTAACTCTGTAAACTAGTTTCTTCTCTGAGACTTTGGTTTTCTTTTTTTCTTTTGCACCTGACATTTTGAGACCAATAGTTATATCTTAAATGGCTGCTCATACATAAGATTTTTTTTTTTTTTCCTTTTAAATTGTGATTTGGGTGAAGATTTACAGAGCAAATTCACTTTCCATACAGCAGTTCATATATACTTTGTCTAATAACATTGACCACAGTTTACCACAATGCAACAGCTTCCCTCCCACTTCTTCCCCATAGTTACCTCTTCCTAGTGTCCATCCCTCCATGGACTCGTGCCCACTGAGCTCTCTCCCTGTGAAGAGGCAGCCCTTCTTTCTCAATGATTGTTCTCTCCAAGGAGTGTATCTACCTCAAGTAAATGTTCAACTCATATGCCTGTCTTCTCTTTTGGCTGGAAACCACAGATGTGGGTTCAATTCCAGACCTGAAGGGCAGTTAGGGGCCATAGTCTCAGTTGCTCCATCAGGCTCTATTGGACCAGCAAACCTGGTCCCCACCTTTTTT
>NW_006921647.1:2212303-2212772 GCF_000298275.1 Orycteropus afer afer | reverse complement strand
GTGATGTTGTTGTATTTAGATCTCTGTTAACTGTTTGTGAAGAGCAATTAAGGGTGATTCTGGCTCTTCTTGGTGGTTTTTTATCATTGGCCTGTTGGTGGAGAAGGAGGTAATGGCTCTCGTTCAGTAAGTGAAGTTGTAGGAGGTGGTGGGTGTAGTTGTGTCTTATGAAGACTGTTTTTGTCTCCCTCTCAATTAGACACAAATTATAATTGAATAACCTTCAAAAAGCTAAAGGCATATGGACAGAAAACATGCCATGTAATCACACAGGAACAGTAACCAAAAAAAAGAAAAAAGGGAAAAAGAAGAAGGAGAAGAAAAAAAAAAAGAAAACCTGCAATATCTGGGGATAGGGCATTAAGAGAAAAAAAGTACAGAAGGAGAATAATGAAGGAAAAAAAAATGGGAAAAATGCATAAAGAAAAATAAGGAATGGGGTTATCCATGATAAAAAAAGGGGGGAAAA
>NW_006921647.1:2206160-2211513 GCF_000298275.1 Orycteropus afer afer | reverse complement strand
ATTGGTTTCCCTTTTTTTGTTGAAGAGGGTCTGTGCAGTCTTTCTGACTAGTCCGCCATCTTGCTGGCTCATACATAAGCTTTTAAGACTCCAGAGTCTATTCACCTTATTGGGATGCAGAATATGAACTTTGGGATGCCAAGTGAATGAATTGTTCCCTAAGACTAAGGGCCTAAGCCTTCAAACCCAAGAGTTTGGATAGGTCTGAAAATTTTCTGTTTCCTGTGTCCTGTATGAATATATATGTATGGACACACATGTCATATGTACACATGTGTATAGCTACTGTGTACACATATGTACTCATCTGTACCGACATGCATACCTACATGTCTATTTTCCACTGTATGTGACCATACATTCTTTTTTGGTTTATTGCTGAGGTAATTGCCAAATTATGTATGTCATATTTTTTAACACAAACATCCTTTCGTACACTTCTTAGTGGCTTTGTTTACAAACCTCATTACACCCATTTTCTGTGCTACTTTTCCTATCACAAAAACCAATAAGTATCTATAATCTACAGAGTGATTCCTCCCTTCCTCCCTACCCATCTCTGGTAACAACTAATGAGCATTGTTCTCTGTATATTCTTGTCTTTCTATTAAAATGGGATCATACTTTCTTCTTCAGTAGCACTTGGTTATTTGGGGCCATTTTTTCCTTTCCACATAAAGCTGGTCATTAGTTTTCCCATTCCGGTTGGAGTTTGTGTCAGGATTTCATTTTATCTGTATATTTCCTTAGGTAGTATTGATGTTTTCACTATTTAAGTCTTCCAATCCATGAACACAGAATATCCTTTCATGTATGTAGGTCTCTTTCAGACTTTTGTAAAAGTGCTTTGTAGCTTTTATTGTATAAGTTTTTTATATTCTTGATTAGGTCAATTCCTAGACATTTTATCATTTTTGAGGGCTATTTTAATGGTATTGTTTTCACGATTTCCTTTTCTAAATACTCCTTGTCAGTGTAAAGGAAACTAAATGGTTTGTATGTGTGTGTATTGATCTTGTACACTGCAACATTGCTAACTTTTTCTATTAGATCCAGTAGTATTTTTGTGGGATCTTTATGGTTTTCTATGCATAGGATCTAGTCATTTGAAAATAAATATAGTTTTACTACTTCCTTTCTAATTGGACAACTTTTATTTCTTTTCTGGCTTTATTGCTCTGGGGAAGATTTCTAGTATGATATTGAATAAGAGTGGGCATCCTTGTCTCATTCCCATTCTCAAGGGGAAGGCTGTCAGTCTTTCTGCACTGAGAATAATGTTGGGTTTTGCGTACATGAAGTGATTATGTTGAGAAATTTTCTTCTATTCCTATTTTGCTTAAATTTTTTATCTGGAAAGGATTTTAAGTTTTATCAAATGCTTTTTCTGTGTCAATTGATATGATCATGTTATTATTTCCCTTTGTTTTATTTATGTGGTGAAGTACACTGATTGATTGTCTAATATTGAACCATCCTTGCATTGCTAGTGTGAATTCTACTTGATTATTTCATATGATTTTTTGATGTTATTAAATTCTGTTGGCTAGAATTATGTTGAAAATCTGTGCATCTATGTTCCTTATGTTCATAAGGATCATTGATCTCTATTTATTTATTTTCTGATGCCTTTGCCTGGTTTTGGTATCAGGGTGATACTGGCTTCATAGAATGAGTTACAGAGTATTCCTTCATCTTCTATATTTTGAGATATTTCAAGAATTGGAATAGAATTGATGTCAGCTTTCTCTGAATGTTTGATAAAATTCTCCAGTGAAACCATTTGATGCTTTGTTTTGTCAATTTTTTAGCTCTTTTCTTCTTCAATATCTTCTTTTGTTATGGGTCTCTTTAGATTTTTTATCTCCACTTGTATTAGTTTAGGAAGATAGTGTGTTTCTAACAATATGTCCATTTCATATACATTTTCAAATTTGTTGGAGTTTAATTTTTCATAATCCAGATATACATTGCTTAATGTTCATTTGGACAACATCTTGCTGCATATACATTCATGACCCCTAAGTTTTTATTTTGTCAAAATGGACAGCAACTCTCCTTTTGTTATTATTTCCCCCTTATGATGTTAAAGACCAAACACAGACGCTTGCAGCACTGAACCACAGATGGAAAACAAGCAGGTGAGGCAGAGGACACAGCTCTGGGCATGGGTTCTTGGGATTTTTCAAGACAGGTAGTGGCACTGTGCTGTTCCTGCTGCTCAAGCAGGTGGAGCAATAGGAGGGAAACATGCTCTCCTCACTCCCTGCTTGTTTCCTCTCACACTGCTCCCATTAGTGCAGTCAGTTCTTCCAGCATCTGTCAGTAATTCTAGAGGTTGTGGTAGTGGCAGTTGCAGCAGTGGTGGCCGCAGTGGCAGTGGTGACAAGGATGACTGGAAGCCGGCTCCCATAAGGTTTCAATATGGTGCTTGTACAACATCCAAATCACATAATGTCCATCCTATCAAAGAATATATTCCACAATACATTAAATGATCCATGCTGATATTTTGTTATTATCTTTATCTCAGTTGAATCTGTTGTAATCACTCCAGTTTCACTTTTTATTTTGCTTATTTGACTCTTTTCAGTTTTTTCTTCTACCAGTCTAGCCAATGGTTAGTCCATTGCATTGCTTCTTTCAGAGAATCAACTTCTGATTTTGTTTATTTTTTCTATTGTTTTTCTGTTTTCTATTTCAATTATTTCTACTTTAGTTTTTATTATTATTTTTCTTCTGGGAGCTTTGGGCTTATTTTGTTTTTCTTTTTCTATTCAAGTTGTCCACTTAAGTCATTGACTTTTTTTTCTATCTTTCTTACTTTTATTCAGGCATTTATTGCTATGAATTTTCCTCTGAGCACTGCTTTTGCTATGTCCCAAAGGTTTTGACATATTTTCATTTTCCTTTGGTTCTAAGTATTTTCTAAATTTCTCTTTTCATTTCTTCTATGACCCAATAGTTTTTCAGTTTCCATATAATTTTTTTTTTTTCTTTCTTCTTGTTCTGCATTTCTAGCTTCACACCATTATGGTCATAGAAGATGCTTTGTATGATTTTAATCTCTTAATATTTATTGAAATTCATTTTGTGGTCTACCAAGTAGTCTATTCTGGAAAATAATTCATGAGCCTTGGTGTAAATATTTACCATTCTGATGATGGCTGTAGTGTCCCTATAATCAAAATGACTTATGGTTTTAAGTCTTCAGTGTCCTGATCTTTTTAGATGTTTTGTCTAGAACTGAAAGTAGTGTGTTGAAATCCCCAATTATAATTGTGATGTTATCTATTTCTCTTTTCATATTAGTTAGTATTTGTTTTATGTATGTTGGAGCATTGATGTTAAGTGCATATAAATTTACAATCGTTATGTCTTGATAGATTGACCTTTTTATTATTATGTAATGTAGTTCTTTATCTCTTATAACAGATTTTGATTTAAAGTCTGTTTTATCTGATATCAATATGGGCCCATCCTGTTCTTTTCTTTTTGTTGCTGGTTGCTTAGAATATTATTTTCCATTCATTTTCAGTCTTTATGTGTCCTTATGTCTAACGTGTGATTGTTGTAGGCAGAAAAAGAATGGGTCATATATTTTTTGTCCATTCTGTCACTCTCTGCAATTTGCATGGGAAATTTAGAACATTTTCATTTAAGTTTATTACTGAAAACAAACTATCTACTTCATTCATTGTGCTTACTATTTTTTGAATGTCTTATATCTTATTTGAATTTTAATTCTACTTTTTCTGTTATTTTTTATATTTGCCTGCCTTTTTGTGGTGAGGCTTTTTGAGTTCTTCTTTTGTTCTCTGTATTTTTTTCTAGGGTTTTCTTTTTCCCCAGTGTTTACAATAAACATTACTTTATACAACTTGCAAATGCAATACCATTAGCATACAAATGATGAGTAATATGCAACCTTAACATTCTAAAACTATAATTACTTTGCTCCTCCCTACTGTGTTCCTATTGGTGAGTCTCCATTGACATTATTTTACTTCCTATAGCCAATAAGCTTGATTTGTGTTTATTTCTTACACACTTTATGTTGTATTGCTTGAGGAGGTTAACTATTAAGCTTATTTTCTGAAAATATTGTATACTTGGCTCTTATATTTGTGATATTGTTATGTTTTATTTTTATTTGTATTGTTGTTTAATGCTTTTAACTGTCTATTTGGAAAACTCCATTAAGTAATACTTGTAGAGCTAGTCAGATAGCGACAAATTCCCAGAGCTTCTATATATTGGGGGATATATTGATTTCCCCCTCATTTTTGAATGAAAACTTTGCTGGGTAAAGAATTCTTAGTTGAAAATTTTTTTCCTTCAATATTTTATATATTTTGCTCCATTGTATTCTGGACTGCAGTATTTATGGAGAAAGAGCCACACTAATTCTTATGGTGAATTTCTCTTCTTTATTTTGATATTCAAAAATTTTATGATGGTAGGTTGGTGGATGGACCTCATTTCATTTCTCCTATTTAGTGTTCATGTGGCTTCCTATATCTGCAGGCTTGTGTTCTTATTATTGAAATTCTCTATGTATTTTGGAAAAATATTTCTATACCTTTATTTTTATTGTGATAGTCTAGAATTCTAAAAATTTTAATGTTAGATTTCTTATTTGAATCTCTTATTTCCACTTGACTTTTTACACTTTATTTTCTCTTGTTTTTCTTGAGATTTAGTAGTTCAGTTATTCTGACTTCTAGTTCACTTATTCTATCTTCTGTCTGCTCTAATCTATTGTTGAATCTTTCTCTTTGATTTTTTAATTCAATTATTTTATTCTGCAGTTCTGTATTTCTCTCTATTTTATTTTAATATTTTCAATCTCTTATAGAGTTTCTCATTTTGTTCTTCATCATGTTTCCTGATGTCCTTTAGTTTGTTTTCTAATTGTCCTTTGCATTCTTTAAATATATTTAACACTACTATTTGGAATTCTAGTTTTAATTATCCTAGTCACTATAGGAGATATTTCCTCACTATATTTATACATACACACACACACGTATATATGTACATATATATATGTATACACACACACACACACACACACACACACACTTATATATGTGAGCTCTGGTGGCATAGTGCCTAAGGCATTTGACTACTAACCAGAAGGCTAGAAGTTCAAACAACCAGCCACTCCTCAAAAGGACTGGGCAATCTACTTCCATAAAGATTCTGCCTCAGAACCCTATGAGTTGTAATCGATTTCATGACAGTAAATTTGGTTTTGGTTTGGTAGATAGATAAATAGATATCTAGGAGCTCTGGTAGCATAGTGCCTATGGCACTTGACTGGTAACCAGAAGGCTGATGGTTCAAACCC
>NW_006921647.1:2203021-2206060 GCF_000298275.1 Orycteropus afer afer | reverse complement strand
TGGGTTGCCAAGGAGTATCACTATGGAAGTAGATTGCCCAAACTTCCTTCCAAGGAGGGGCTGGTGGGTTTGAACCACCAGCCTTCTGGTTAGCAGTCAAGTGCCTTAGGCACTATGCTACCAGAGCTCCTATGTGTATATATACACACACATATATACATATGCATATACACATACATATACATATACATATATATATATATATATATATATATATACACATACACACACATACATATACATATACGCATACACACACACACACATACATATATATATACATATACCTATACACACATATACATACACACATACACACATATATACATATACCTATACACACACACACACACACACACACGTGTCTGAAGTCTTCAGGACTTTTCTTATAATGTATCTGAGTGTAGATTTCTTTGAACTAATCCTGGTTGAGGATCGCTGAGATCCTTATTTTTTTTTTTTTGTGCAATGTTTAATTTTTCTTTTTTTGTTGTTGAACATGGGGCATTTTAATATGGTGACATTCTGGAATTTGGAGATTTTTGTGTTTCGAGCAATTATTTTTCTCAGGTTTACTCTACTTTCTTCTCCTAAGTTCCACTGGCCCTTTGCTTCTTCTAGGATGGATTCAGCAGTTCTGTCTAAAAATTTATCACTGTTACTTTCAGTTTCTAGTCTTTTTCCACAGGTTTTAGGTATTTTGGAATGTCCTAAGTCTCTTAGTGATTACTCTGATTGGTTTTCCCTAAGGTGGCTGACTTAACTGATATGTGAGAATCCCTCTGTCTTCTGAGGATTTGGCTTTAGTCTCCACCAGATGGCTGCCCTCCTGGGTCTGGATTCCTTTGATTTCCTTTGTAGGATAGGGACATAGATTTCCCTCTGTGACTAATTGCACTTGTGGGACTTTTCTGCTGTCCACTGGTGGAACTGATGCTATTTAGCTTTTCTGAGGCAAAGATGGGGAATATTGTATGTCTTTGGTGACATAGTGTCTAAGGCATTTGACTGATAAACAGAAGGCTGGTGCTTCAAACCCACAAGCCACTCCTCAGAAGGAAGGTTGGGCACTTCCATAGTGATACTGCCTCAGAAACCCAAGGAGGGGTCGCTATGTATTGGATCTAACTCAACAGCAGTGTGTTGGGTTGCATTGTTTTCCTAACAGATGACCCTGAGCAAGCTTTGCCATGGTACCTAGTTGTCATTAGGGTGCATGTTGTTTCTGGCTGATGAATGAGTCCTGCAGCTCTTTAGTGGCCCTGGGTCCTTTTGCTCCTTTGTTTCAAGTATCAGTGAGATTCAATAACGCTCATTCACAGCATCTCAACATCTCCATGTCCCTTCCCAAGCATGTGGATTGTGAATTGCCATAGTCAATCTCTGCCACCTTATTCAGATAATACTTTCCTCAGTTTAGCTCCTGTCCTATGTTCTTTGTTCAGGGTATTTCTGTCTCCTCCCTAAAATGGCTGTGATGAGCCACGTACTCCGGGTGCCAGTGGCCAGAAAATCCTAGCTTCTCTTGTTGCTCCTCCCTCTTATTTCTGGACTCATCTCAGCTCTCCAACATTTCAATTGTCATCTGGAGCACTGAGATCTCAGTCTGTACTTGTTTTTATTCATTGTTAAGTGGGTTATTTGCAGGACAATAAATGGCAGTGACTATTTACTCCAGGAGGATATTGCCCTACCTCCTCCTCCTTTCATTTAATATTTCTCTAAAAATTGGGCTAATTTTAATTAATGCTTTAATCTTTGGATGTAAATTTAGGATAATTTTATCATCAGAAACTACTCAAAGTGAGTAAAAATTGAATAATTAATTTTTAAAATATTTAAATGGCCCTTACAGAGATATTTAAGGCCAAAGGTCTTAGGTGGAAAATCCAAAACTTTTCTTCAGATTTTTTTTTTCCAGTTTGTTTCATTATACTGGTTCTTAATAAAATATTAAAAGACAAAATATTGAAATCTGACTCAGAAATTTTATTTCTATAATTCTTACATCAAAGAAAGTCTACAAATAGCACATTAATAAATGTGACATCTGATCATATGTTCCTGGTTATAATTCCATGATAATTTATGCAGTTATATAAGTGTTATAAAATCTGCTTATGATGATGAAAAACATTCTCAGTCATCACCCAAAAAATAACTTCAAATTCAAAAGAGGTAGCAATATTCTTTGGAAACTAAGTGGATAATGTATATGATTTTCATGAATATTCCATTTTATTGCCCCAATATATGACAATTTTATTTAGTATAGTATTAAGCTTTTAAGGTATCTTGCTATATAACTGCTAATTTCTGTTGCTTTGAATATAATCTTATAACAAAACAATTTTTGATTAATGACAAAAATACATAAAGACCTGGAATTTTATTGTTAAGACATTACTTTTGTAAAGAAAATAGAAATTTTACATTTGGGCATAATTCTAGATGGATATCCACACTGGAAATTGGTGACAATTTTAAAATAATGTTCTGTGAGAGAACTGAATCTGCAATTATAGATTATACTCTGCTTATATACAAAGGCTCTTCTATGATTACTGTGTCAGTTTTTCCAACACTTGGAGAAACAGTCCTATTATTTCCAACATCCCTATCACCCATGCTTTTGTATTTCTTTCTTTACATTGTTGTTGTTTTTAGGTGCCATCGAGTCATTTCCGACTCATAGAGACCCCATGCACAGGAGAACGAAACACCACCTGATCCTGCGCCAGCTCCATGATCTTTGCTATACTTGACCCCATTGTCACAATCACCATGTCAATCCATCTCTTCAAAGGCCTTCCCCTCTTTCATTGACCCTCCACCTTACAAAGCATGACGTCCTTCTCTAGGGAATGGTCCCCTCTGACACCATGACAAAACTAGGTGAGATGAAGTCTTGCAATAAGCATCTCGGTTGCACTTCCTCAAGGACAGATCTGTTAGTTCTTTTAGCAGTCCATGGTACCTTCAGCATTCTTCACCAGCACCACAACTCAAAAGCATCAACTCTTCTTCAGTCTTCCTTAT
>NW_006921647.1:2195015-2202026 GCF_000298275.1 Orycteropus afer afer | reverse complement strand
TCTGTGGGATCACCTTTCTTTGGAATGGGTACAAATATGGATCTCTTCCAGTCAGTTGGCCAGGTAGCTGTCTTCCAAGTCTCTTGGCATAACTGAGTGAGTGCCTCCAATGGGGCATCCGTTTGTTGAAATGTCTCGATGGGTATTCCGTCAATTCCCGGAGCCTTGTTCTTCACCAATTCCTTCATTGCAGCTTAGACTTCCTGTTTCATTACCATTGGTTCCAGATCATATGCCACCTCCTGAAATGGATGAAGATTGACCAGTTCTTTTTGGTACAGTAACTCTGTGTATTCCTGCCATCTTCTTTTGATATTCCCTGCATCATTCAATATTTTGCCCTTAGAATCTTTCAATATTGCAACTCAAGGCTTAATTTTTTTTCCTCAATTCTTTCAACTTGAAAAATGCCAAGAGTGCTCTTCTTTTTGGTTTTCTAATTCCAGGTCTTTGCACATTTCATTATAGTAATTGACTTTGTCTTATCCAGCTGCTCTTTGAAATCTGTTCAGCTCTTTTATCTTGTCATTTCTTCCATTTGCTTTAGCTACTCTCCACTCAAGGACAAGTTTCAGAGTCTCTTCTGTCATCCATTTTGGTCTTCTCTTTTGTTTTCTTTATAGCGACCTCTTGCTTTCTTCATGGATGATACTCTTGATGTCATCTCACAATTCTTCTGGTTTTCAGTCATTGGTGTTCAATCCATCAAACCTATTCTTTAGATGGTCTCTAAATTCAGGAGGGATATATTCTAGATCATATTTTGGCTCCCATGAACTTATTTTAATTGTCCTTAATTTCAAGTTGAACATGCATATGAGCAGTTGATGGTCTTTTTCACAATCTGCTCTTGGCCTGGTTTTGGCTGAAGATATTGAGGTTCTCTATCTCCTCTTGCCACAGATGTAGTCAATCTGATTCATATTTGTTCCATCTGGTGAAGTCCACGTGTACAGCCACCATTTGTGTTGTTGAAAAAAAGGTGTTTACAATGAACAAGTCATTGTTCTTGCAAAATTCTACCATGTGAGTTCCAGCAACATTTCTGTCACAAAGGCCAAATTTTCCAACTACTGGTGATTCTTCTTTGTTTCCAACTTTTGCATTCCAATCACCAGTGATAAGCAAGCAACACATCTTGATTGCATGTTTGGTCAATTTCAGACAGCACAAGTTGATAAAAATCTTCAATTTCCTCATCTTTAGCTTTTGTGGTTGGTGCATAAATTTGAATAATAATCATATTAGTAGGTCTTCCTTGTAGGCTTATGCCTATTATCCTATTACTGACAGCATTGTACTTCAGGACAGATCTTGAGACATCCTTTGTGATGATGAATGTCATGACATTTCTCTTTAAACTGTCATTCCCAGCATAGTAGATAATATGGTTGTCTGACTCAAAATGGCCAAAACCAATCCATTTCAGCTCACTAATGACTAGGATATCAATCTTTATGCATTCTGTTTCATTTTTGACAACTTCCAATTCTCCTAGATTCCCACTTCATACATTCCATGTTCTGATTATTAATGGATGTTTGCTGTTGTTTCTCCTCAATTTGAGTGGAGCTCTGGTAGCATAGTGCCTAAGGCACTTGACTGCTAACCAGAAGGCTGGCGGTTCAAACCCACCAGCCACTCCTCGGAAGAAAGGTTGGGCAATCCTACTTCCATAGTGATACTGCCTCGGAAACCCAAGGAGGGGTCGCTATGAGTCGGGGCCGACTCGACGGCAAATAACAACAACAACACAACGTATCAGCAAATTGAAGTCTAGAAAGCTTTACCTTATCCATATAAGTAAGGCTGATTTTACTCTGATAATGCAGCTCTTGCCCAGTCCTACTTTGAGAGCTTTCTAAGCTAAGCAACTCATCTTCCTCCACTATGTTGTACAATGTTTCCAGACTATTCATAAAATGGGGCAGTAATGTATCAGGTAGTGTTTCTCTGCTATTCATAAGGTTTTTCCTGGCCAAATCTTTGAGAAGTGGGTGGCCTCCTCCTTATTTCTAGTCTCTCTCAGTCTGAAAGCTGGGCTGATACCCGTGCACCATGTGCACCCCACTTGGTTTGAAACTCCAGTCGTGCAGCCTCAAGACTCACAGCAACACGTCACCACAGGAGGACAAACTGACAGACAAGGTTGTTTCCCTTAGCTGTTGGAAACCTCTCCAACCACCCTTACCTGGATCCCTCCAGCTGACTCCTCGATCTGTCCCATCCCCTTTGCCTTTTTTCTCCTCTCCCTGCCTTCCCACCTCGCTGCGTGTGGGGCATGGCCTGGGTTCCTTCTCCTCACCTGGGTCCCTGCAGCTGACTCCTCGATCTGTTCTGGTCCCCTTTTTCTTTACATTACACCAGTAAAATCTTTTAACCTCAATATCTTTAAATGTAGAACATCTTTGATTGCAAATTATAGTCATTCAACCACATTAACTTCCAAATGCACTCACTCACACATTAATGTAGCATTAGTACATTAGTTGTACTAATGTAGTAAGTGCACCCACATCAATAATTTTGGTCTGATACTGTGTCATGTTGTATTCTCCTTTGTCTAAAACCCTAGAATCAATCTCCATATATAATCCTCATTTTTTTGCAATGTTTTTATTGTAGTAATTTCCTCTTGATTCAGACTTTGACTTGTTTGCCTGAGACATACTGACATAGATACAAGTATCAGCCAGTCATGTTGACCTCTTCATTGGTTAGAGTCCCAAAGTAAAGTTCCTTCCCCCAAGCTCAGGGATACAATAATCATCTAAAGAGAACCACTTTCTTCTCAGAGGTTTAAGTTTCAACTTGATGCAGCTCTTTTCCAGGGCTTCTAAGTTTTAATGACTCCAACCCATTCCTTTGATTTCCTCTTCCTTAGGATATTAGATGCTTCCTTTAGTAACTGTCTTCATGATGCCTTAATGCACTATTTTATTCTTTGTTTTGTTTGCATTTTCTGTTACCTTAGTAACAATTCCGTTTACCAAGTTAACACTTCTTCATATTAATTTCTCTCTATCACTCTACTGTCAGTTTGTCATACTGGGGGGGCTTGCATGTTGCTCTGAGGCTGTAACTATGCCACCAATATTTCAAATACTAGCAGGGCCCCCAAGGTGGACAGGTTTCAGTGGAGCTTCCAGAAGAAAGACTGAGGAGAAAGAAGGGGCTATCTTCTTCTGAAAAAAATAACCACTGAAATCTTTAAGAATAACAGTGAAACACTGTCTGATATATCACTGGAAAACTATGAATAGCTGTGAAACATTGTCTGCTATAGTGCTGGAAGATGAGCCCCTCAGGTTGGAAGACACTCAAAATATGACTCTAGTGGAGCTGCCTCCTCAAAATAAAGTCAACCATTATGATGAGAATGGAATAAAGCTGTTAGGATCTTCCCTTGCTGTTGGTGCACAACTCAAAATGGGAAGAAACAACTGCAAACATTCATTAATAATCTGAACATGGAATGTAGAACATATGAAACTAGGAAAATTGGAAGTTGTCAAAAATGAAATGGAACCCATAAAGATTGATATCCTAGGTATTAGGGAGCTAAAATGGGCTGGTATTATCATCCTCTACCCCCTTTTTTCATAATTGTTAAAAATTTTATAATTTTTTTTTTTTTTTATAATTTGCTTAGGGTACAAATTTACAAGGCAAATTTGATTTACATTTAGCAGTTCATGCACATTTGATTTCATGGCCCCAATTACCATTCCCAACCATAAAAAACTCTCCTCCCCTCCCCTCCCTGGGACTATCCCCTCCCTTGCCCTTCTTAACTTTGCATTTTTGTCTTACTAGTTTTCCCTTTATGTGAATGCTACTCCTTTGGTGTCATGGCTGATTGATCTAAGGGGTGCATCTCCCTAGAATAGGTGGATGCATCATCCCCGGATAGGTGTTCTGCATGTAGGTCTTTCTACTATTGGTCTGAGAGCCAATCAATGGGAGTAAGTCCATTTCTAGGCCCAAAGAGTATTCCAGGGCCATATTCTTGGGAGTTCCACCAATCTCTACACAACCAGTAATTCTGGTCATTTTTTGTGTTTTTGAATTTTGTTCCACATTTTTTTCTCCCACTCTTTCCAGTATCTCCAGTTATGATCCCTTTCCAAGTGGTTGGCATTGATAGCTGGCATCATCTAGTTCTTCTGTTCTTGAGGTCATGAGGGATGAGGCCCCATTGGTCCATCTTATGCTTGGACTAATTGTTGCCATGTGCCTTTGGTTTTCTTCACTCTTCTTTGCTCTAGATGAGAGGAGACCCATAGTTGCATCTTTGATGGCTGCTTGAAAGTATTTAAGACTCCAGTGGCTACTCACCAAAGTAGGTTGTAGAACAAGATTTTTATATACTATGTTGTACCAATTGAGCATGATGTCCGTGAGGACTAGGGTCTCATGTCTATAGGCCCAGTGATTCTCTCTCTCAAGGTGTTTGGTTGTCTCTGAGAAGTTAATCCAACTCTGTCTTCTGTTGCTCTGTAATGTATGTAGCTAATTTCACAGCCCAAGTGCATATGTAAGATTATCTTCAGGGAAATCTATCCTTTGACCGGGGTATATATATTCTTGTTTGGCTACCCCCACCTGATCTTCTCACCTGTCTATTCATTTATCCATAGCCTGGTGTTTTGTGCTAGTGGTTATGCAATATTATGCTTGTACTAGTATTTGCCTCTGCTGTCTATATCTTATGTGCACATTTCAGTGTCCTTCCTTTCCCCAGTGTCATCATGCTGGTCACAGACACTTTCCATGCCATCCCTAACCTCAACCAAATCAACATGTGACCCCCAACTAGTCCAAAATTTTCCCTCCCCTTCCCTCCCATCCCTGATAACCAACAAAGTGAATTTCTTTCTCTGAGTAAACCTTTCCTTGACTTTTTACAATAATGGGCTCTTATATTATTTTTTCTTCTGTGATTGACTTAATATCAATCAAAATAATATCCTCAAAATTCATCCACATTGTGAGATAATTTGTGTATTTAATGTTGCAGAGTATTCCATTGTATGAATGTACCTTAGTTTTGTTATTCATTCATCTGTTAATGGGCATTTATGTTGTTTCTATCTCTTTGTTATAGTAAATTGTGCTGCAATCAACATCAGTGTGCATATGTCTGTCTCTCAACTCTTTAGGATATATTCTTAGTGATGGAATTGCTGGATCAAATGGTATTTGTATTTTCATTTTTTAGGAAACAACATACCATTTTCCACAATGGTTGTACCACTTTTGCATTCCCATCAGCATTGTATGAGAGTTCTAATTTCTGTGCACCCTCACCAGCATTTATTTTCTGTCTGGTTGAATTTAATTAGTATTATCATTACTATTATTACTGGGGTGAGATGATATCTCATTGTTGTTTTGATTTGCTTCTCTATAATGGCTAATGATTGTGAACATTTCCTCATGTTGGCAACTAGTATATCTGCTTTAGTGAAGTGTCTGTTCACGTCCTTGCCCATCTTTGAATTGGATTGTTTGTCTTTTTGGTGTTAAGGTGTTGAAGTTTTCTTTTTTCTAAATTTTGGAGATAAGTCCCTTGTCATATATGTCACAGCCAAATATTTTTTCCCTTTATAGGTTCTTTTACTCTTTTGGAGAAGCCTTTTGATGCACATAAGAATTTAGTTTTTAAAAGGTGAATCATTTAGCTTCTTTTCTGCTGTCTGTGTGTGAATTTTGGGTTATGCTTGATAGTCTACTTATGACATAGATTAGTACCCCTAGATTTGCCCCTATTTTATCTTTGATGAGTTTTATAATTTTTAGTTTTACATTTAAGTCTTTGATCCAGCTTGAGTTCATTTTTGTGTATGGGTTCAGATATGGGTCTTGTTTCATTTTTCTTCAAGTGGATATCCAATTTTGCCAGCACCATTTGTTGAAGAGGCTATCTCTTCCCCATTTCATGGGTTTTGGCCTATTGTCAAAGATCAGTTGTCCATAAATGGATGGGTCTATTTCTGGGTTTTTGATTCTGCTGTGTTTCAGTCTATCTGTCTATCATTGTACCAATAGTTCACTGTTTTAAATATTATGGCTGTATTGTAGGTTTTGAGATCTGGAGTACTTTATTTTTCTTCTTCATCAATGGTTTGCTTATCTGAAGTCTCTTTCCTTTCCATATGAAATTACTGATTTGTTTTTCCATGTCCTTAAAAAATGTTAGTAGAATCTGGATCAGGATTGCATTGAATGTGTAGATTGCTTTGGATAGTTTTGATATTTGCTCAATATTCAGTCTTCCTATCCATGAATAAAGCGTGTTCTTCTATTTATGTAGATCCTTTGTAGTTTCTTATAGTAGTGTTTTATAGTTTTATTTGTATAGGTCTTTTGTGCCCCTGATAAGATATATTCTTACATATTTTATCTTTCTGGTAGCTACTGTAAAAAGTATTGTTTTCCTTATTTCCTTTTCAGAGAACTCTTTGTTGTTATAGAGGAATCCAGCTTATTTTTGTATGTTGACCTTGTATCCTGCCAGTTTGTTGAACATTTCTATTAGTTCCAGTAATTTTTTTTTTTTTTTTTTCCGAGTCTCTTGTGTTTTCTAAGTGTAGGATCATGTCATCTGCAAATGGAGATTGCTTTACTTCTTCGTTGCCAATTTGGATGCCTTTTATTTGTCTTTCTTGCCTTATTTCCCTGGTTAGGACTTCCAATATAATGCTAAATAGAAGTGGTGATAGAGGGCATCCTTGTCTGGTTCCCTTTCACAAGGGGAAAGCTTTAAGTCTTTCTCTGTTAATAATGTTGGCTGTTGGTTTTGTTCATATGCCCTTTATTATGTTGAGGATATTCCCTTCTATCCCTGTTTCCTTGCATACCTGTTGTGAATCCCACTTGGTCATGATGTATTATTTTTTTGATATGTGGTTGGATTCTGTTGGCTAGGATTTTGTTGAATTTTTTTTTTTTTTTTTTGCATCTATATTCATGAGAGATATTGATCTGTAGTTTTCCTTTTTAGTGGTG
>NW_006921647.1:2192845-2194594 GCF_000298275.1 Orycteropus afer afer | reverse complement strand
GGACAAAAAATCCTTTCATCCTTAATTTTCTGCTTCATTTATTTCTGCTCTGATCTTTATTATTTCCTTACATCTGGATACTGTAGGTTTCTTTTGTTGCTCTTTTTCTAATTGTTGGAACTGTTGATTTAAGCTGTTAACTGTTGATTTTGATTCTTTCCTCTTTTTTGATGTGTGTGTTTATTGTTATAATTGACCTCTGAGTACTGCTTTCATTTTGTCCTAACCAAAAAAAAAAAAAAAAAAACCACTGCCATTGACTTGATTACAACTCATAGCAACCTCCGTTAAGGTTCTGAGGTGGTATATCTTTCCAGAAGATTTCCCAGTCTTCCTTCCATGGAGTGGCTGATGGATTTGAACCACTACTCTGCTGGTTGTTAGTCAAATGTCTTAGCCACACTGGTTTTGGTAATTCTATCTTCATTCTTGTTTGTTTCTAGGAATTTATTTATTTAACACTTTATTACTTCTGATATCCAGTAGATTTTGAGTAGTGTATTATTCAGTTTCCACATATTTGATTTTTTTTTACCTGGTCTTCCTATTATTGGTTTCTAATTTTATAGCATTGTGGTCTGAGAAGATGCTTTGTAGTTTTCAAATTTACTGAGGCTTGTTTTGGGTCCTAATATATGGTCTATTCTGGAGAATGGTCCATGTGCCCTGGAGAAGAAAGTGTATTGACCTTTTGTTGGGTGGAGTGCTCTGTATGTGTTTATGAAGGCAAGTTGGTTGTTGAGTTCCTCTGTCTCTTTGTTGACAGATAACAATTCTAGTTGTTCTGCGCCTCCTTGAAAGTCATGTGTTAAAGTCTCCTACTACTATTGTAGAGTTGTCTATTTTTCATTTCATTTCAGTTAATATTTATGTTATGTATTTTGGAGATATTTCATTTGGTGCATAGTTTTTATTATGGTAATGTCTTCTTGGTCAATTGACCCTATTAGTATCATATAGTGTTCTTTGTCTCTTATGCTATTTTTCACCTTGAAATCTATTTTGTCAGAAATTAATATTGTCACTCCTGCTTGTTTTTGGTTGCCATTAGCTTGATGTATTTTTTTCCACCCTTTAATTTTTAATTTGTTTTTATCTTTGTGTCTAAAGTGGGTATTTTGTAGGCAGCATATCAGTGGGTCTTCTTTTCTTATGCAATCTGCCATTCTCTTTTTTGACTGGTGTACATTTAGTCCATTCTCATTGAGTGTAATTAGTGATAGGAATTAATTTATTGCTGTCATTTTATTGTGCTTTTTTTTTGTGTTGTTGGTGATTTCCTTGTTCCAAATATTTTTCGTACTGAGTTCATTTTTTTAATCAAGTATTATGCCTTTTTTTCTTCATTATTGTTGGTCTTGTGCTTACTAAGTCCCTGTGTTTTCCTTCTTTCTGAGTTTGCTTAGGAGGATTGCTAACTTTCTTTGTGGTTACCCTGAAGTCTAATTCTTATCTCTCTCAGTTTGGAACAGTCTTTTCTATAAGGACATTGTCCTGTCTTCCTCTTCCTTTGGAAATTTAGTATTTAAAAATTTTATTCCCTTTATTTGCTTTGTTGCTGATGTCGTTTGCAGATTTACTCCCTTATTTCTCTATGTACATTTCTTATTAACTTATTTTGAGCATCTATTTCTGGTTTGGTTTCTAAGTGGTGATGTTAAGTGTCTTGGATTTAATTTGTTGCTCTCTGTTGTGGTTTCTCTGTTAGAAAGACTCCCTTTTGCTAACCAGAAGGCTGGCGGTTCAAAC
>NW_006921647.1:2188081-2192680 GCF_000298275.1 Orycteropus afer afer | reverse complement strand
TTTATATATGCCATCCCTTGCCTTCTTGCTCTTATTTATTGTTCATTGTAGGTGATATTTCATTTTTCCTGAGCTGCTCCCGAGATTCTTTCTTTGTCTTTCGTTTTGGAAAGTTTGATTATGATATGTCTTGGTGACTTTCTCTTGGGATCTGTCCCATATGGGGTTCATTGAGCTTCTTGGAAGGATATCTTTTCTTCTTTCATGATACATGGGAAATTTTCTATTAGGAAATCTTCAACAAATTTCTCAGGGTTTTTTGGTTTTGCTTCCTCTTGTTCTGGTATTCCAATCAGACATTTGTTATTTCATTTCATGTCATCCCATATAACACTTAGGTTCTCTTCATTTCTCTTTATTCTTTGTTCTGATTTTTCTTCACACAGGCTGGCATCAAGGGATTTGTTTTCTATCTATGAAATGGGTTCTTCAGCCAGTTCTAGTCTACTCTTTTGTCCTTCCACTGTGTTATCTATCTCTGTAATTTTAGTGTTCATTGTCTGGATTCTAATTGCTGTTTTGTATGAATTCTAATTGTGTATTTATCTTCTTATTCTTTTCTTGAATAATTTTCCTGAATTCTTCCAGGGGACTGTCTGTCTTCTTGTTGTTTCTGTTTATGGTTTCCTTGAGCTCTTGGAGGGTCCTATATATGTATGAATTGCTTCCCCAATAGTTCTTTTTCTTGTTCTTCTTCCATGATAGATAATTCTTTAATCTGGGCTTTTATTTCTATTTTCTTGACTTTTTTTTTTTTTTTCATTTGTTTGATTCGAAGTTACCTGTTGTTTCCTAGACATTTTAAAGTTCCTTTAATTGTTAGCTGCACATTGATTTGTTTCACCCTGATTTTATGTTTTACTATATCTGAAAGTGTGGAGCAGCTGTACTTTGTTGGTTATTAACTTGGCTGTACTGGCTCATTCTCCAGCTTTCTCTGTGTTGGTGGAATAGCTGATGGTGATGTGGGTTCAGGTCTCTGCTCATTGTGAAGATAATTTGGAGTTGAGATGAACAGATGTTGTGCACCATCTGTCATTGATCCTTTGGCATAGAAGCTATTGGTGTTACCTGTCTATTTGGTGAGGTGGGCAGTGTAACAGCTCTGATTGCCTAAGGAGGTTTAATACATTCCTCCTATTGGATGAAATGGGAGAGAAAAGGGAGAGAAAAAAAGGTACCAGAAGCAACTCCTAGGATAGGAAGTAGAAGGGGTTTTCCACATTTGGGGCAAGATAATTGAGTCAGCCATGCAAGGACAGGTAGGGGAGCCTGGGTCCTTTTGAGGCCCTGTCTGCTGATGATGACACCCTGCTGTCAATCAAAGATCCCCAGTTCCAAACCAACAGATTCTTCAAAGGATAAAGGGCCACCACATTCTGTGTATATTGACAAGCCACAAAATCTCAGTACACAGATCTACTCTGCACCAAAAAGGGTCACCAAGAGTGGACCTGTGCCCACTGCCTTGCACCCATTCTGGGTCTGTATCAAAAAGAACTGGTCAATGTTCACTAGTCACAATGTTCACTTTTCAGGAGGTAGAATACTATCAAGAACCAATGGTATTGAAGGAAGAAGTCAAAACTGCACTGAAAGTATTGGCAAAAAACAAGGCTCCAGGAATTGACAGACTACCCATTGAGATATGTCCACAAAAGGATGCAGCATTAGAGATGCACACTCATTTATGCCAAGATATTTGGAAGACATTACCTGGCCAACTGACTGGAAGAGATCCGTATCTGTGCCCATTCCAAGGAAAGGTGATCCAACAGAATGTGGAAATTATCAAATAATATCAATATCACACCAGGGCGAGAGAACCGCAGAACAGAGACTAATAGGCCTGGGGACCAGGACTGATGGGAGTGAGTCACAGGGATCCAGGTGAGGAGAGGGAACTGAGGCATGCCCAAAGCAGCAGGGTGGGAGAACTGGAGAGAGGAGATGATTCAAAAGTGGTTGCAACAGTATATTGATAGAACTTTAAGCTGGATTCAGAAGAGGATGTGGAATGATGGTTATTATTGCTGATATCAGATGGATTTTGGCTTGAAGTAAAAAAAAACACTAGAAAGATGTTTACCTGTGATTTATTGACCATGCAAAGGCACTGGACTGTACGGACCATAAAAAATTATGGGTAACATTGTGAAGAATGGAAATTCCAGAGCATTTAATTGTGCTCATGAGTAACCTGTACATAGACTAAGTGGCTGTAATTTGAACAGAACAAGGGGATACTGCATGGTTTAAAATCAGGATGTGTGTGCATCAGGGTTGTATCCTTTCACCATTTAATCTGCATATTGAGCAAATAATCCAAGGAGTTGTACTGTATGAAGAAACACACAACATCAGGATTGGAGGAAGACTCATTACCAACCTGCTATATGCAGATGAGATAACCTTGCTTATTGAATGTGAAGATGACTTGAAGCACTTACTGATGACCATCAAAGACTACAGCCTTCAGTATGGATTACAATTCCAGCATAAAGAAAACAAAAATCCTCACAACTGGATCAATAAGGAAGCTCATGATAAATGGAGAAATGATTGAAGTTGTCAGGAATTTTATTTTACTTGGATCCACATCAACATGCATAGAACCAGCAGTCAACAAATCAGATGTCATATGGCACTGGGAAAATCTGCTGCAAAAATCCTTTTTAAAGTGTTAAGAAGCAAAGATGACACTTTGAAGACTAAGGTACACCTGCCCAAGCCATGGTATTTTCAATCACCCCATATGCATGTGAAAGCTGAACAGTGACTAAACCAAACCAAACCAAACTCATTGCCATCAAGTCAGATCCGACTCATAGTGACCCCTCCTTGGGTTTCCTAGGTGGTATCACTACAGAAGTAGATTGCCCAACTTTCTTTCTGAGGAGTGGCTGGTGGATTTGAACCCCAGTGAATAAAGAAGCCCAAAAAGAGTTGATGCCTTTGAATTGTCATGTTGTAGAAGAAAACTGAAAATACTATGTACTGGCAGAAGAACAAACAAACTTGTCCTGGAAGAAGTACAGCTGGACTGCTCCTTGGAAGCAATGGCTCTATTTTGTCTCATCTACCTTGGTCATGTTGTCAGAAAGGACCAGTCCCTGGAGAAAGATTTTGTGCTTGGTAAAATGGAGGATCAGCAAAAAAGAGAAAGACCTTCAATGAGATGGATTGATGTAGTGCCTGCAATGATGGGCTCAGATACAGCAAGGATTGTGAGGCTGGCACAGGACTGGGCAGTGTTTTGTTCTGTTGTACATAGGGTTGCTATGAGTCAAAGCTGACTCAATGAAACCTAACAACAACATATTAACTTCACTAAAATAACTGCTGTAATTTCTGTCTCTTGAATAGACACTAACTGATGTAAAAATTTTTACCGAGATTGGTTCCAGGAAATGATCCCTCATGAGTCAGATTCAGGAATTGACTTGGTCACATCTCAGGGTTGAACACAATTCCAGGCTCCTTACCAATGGAAAATGGGATGTTAGTCATGGAATAGTATGAAATTATGAATAATCACCTGTGGTTGATCTTGACAAAGTGTCTTCTCAAGCAAATGCCTTGGGAACTATGAGAGTTCTGCACCGAACTTTATTTCAGTAATATTGACTGTGAAAAAAATGACATAAAATCAGTGTTATGATAGTATATGTTTAATAACTAATTCTCAAAAGCAAAACAAATTAAAAAAAAAAAAAAAACCTGATTTACAGTCTTGGACAATATCCTTGGTATAAAAATTCCCATCATGGCCAATTTCAACCTATTAATGTGATGTCACTGAACAAAGAGTTGTGAAAAAATCTTCCATTAGCTGTCTTGCGTCTGCTCTAGCATTTGCCTGTATCAGATGGAATTTTGTCTTTGTGACATCACTGGAGCTCTCACCAATAAAGTGACAAACACAAGCATATAAGTTCTCAGAACAAGTTGTGATCAGACAACCAGAAGGTTTCTATAGTAGCCCTTAAGGAATCTCTTATTTCTTGTAACCATAGGGATATTTTTCTGAAACGTAACATAAAACTTAATTATGTAAACTGTATAATTACAACATACATTGAATTCACAGTCTTATCAAGTTCTTCATGTAAAATTAAATCATTGATTGGGATTGTGTGGAATTCTGCAACTTACAGTAGGGACATTTGGTGAACTCAGGTAAAGCTGAGTCCCTATAGTCACTCTGATCCTTCCTTGCCAGTGAAAACACCTTTCCCCATTATTTCAGAGAAAATTAGCCTTTCTTTCTTTGACTACCTTGCCTTGAATAAAATAATGCTGAATATTTATCCCTTGTATGTTTTCTGTCTTCATCCAGTATGGTACTACGAGCATGTTTGGGGGAGTGACAGAGGTAGTTAGTTTTTCTCTTTAAGAGAAATAATCCTTTACATAATTGGTCCTTAAAGTGTGTTCATAGGACCATCTGCATCATTAGAAAACAGATATTGACATTTCTGGGCCCTATATCACACCTATTAAATCAAACTCTCTCAGAATGGGCCCAGCAATTTGTTTAATAAGCTCTCCAGGTGATTATGATTCATATGTATTTCCTAGACCAGGTAAAGAAAAAAA
>NW_006921647.1:2174157-2187956 GCF_000298275.1 Orycteropus afer afer | reverse complement strand
ATATATATGTTACAGGCTAAAGGCAATTGCACTCTTTTGCAAGGAACACCATTATCCCTTTTAGTTATTAAAAATATATGCAATAAAATTATTTACATGTTTACCTTGTCAAATCAAGAATTTACCCAATACCTCATACATATGATGACAAATGCTAGGCACTAGGGAACACAGAGTAGGATAAACATATCTTCCCTAAGAAAGACAACAATATGACATTTTATCTATCATTTGTGATGACTGAGATATATCTTCTCTAGTTATACTCTAGTAAGTCCCATTGATTGAAGATCTTACAATCATATTGGGGAAATGAGGCTTACAAACTGGAAACATTTAGTAATTAGTACAAAATGTTTTCCAGTCAAGTGACATCTTGTATAGTATAAATTATTAATGTTTCATTAGTTAGGAAAATAGAAAATCATTGTGAATTAAAAGAGTAGAAAAGCTTCCTCAGAAATACTTGAACTGAGCATTAATATATGAACAAAACTGAAACATAGAAAGGTTAGGATGGAGGGTTTAGCTATGGAAGAGCATGTAAATAAAGATAGAGATGAAGGTGAGCAAATGTGGAAGACAAAGAAAATGTGTGTTTAGAGTACTAGAAGAAAGAGCTGGATCAAATAAGAGTTTAATGATGTTAGAAGTTAACATAATTTAGGCATACTTATATTAGCAATTTAACCTGCATTAATACTGTTGAGTCCATCCATCACTGGGAATTTGCAAGTATGACCTGAATTAAATGGATATGTGCTAATTAGTCTGAGGCTGGGAAAAATCAGTGGAAATCTGGCCAGGGAAATGAAATAAGACAAGAGAAAGAATTAGAGTCATATAGGAGCTCTGGTAGCATAGTGGCTAAAAGCACTTGACTGCTAACCAGAAGGCTGGTGGTTCAAACCCACCAGCCACTCCTTGGAAGGAAGGTTGGGCAATCCTACTTCCGTAGTGATACTGCCTCGGAAACCCAAGGAGGGGTCGCTATGAGTCAGGGCCAACTCGACGGCACATAACAACAACAACAACAACAGGATAGATGTAGCATTTGACCCTTGATTTGGTCAACAAGAGGTAAAATTAGGGCATGGGAATACCTTCAAGAAAAAAGAAAACAAAGTAGCACATCTAAGTCCTGCACCCGCCTTACAGTCCTTGCTATACTTGAGGCCATCATTGCAGCCACTGTGTCAATCCATCCCATTGAGGGCCTTCCCCTTTTTTGCTGACCCATCACTTTACCAAGCATGAAAGTGCTCCAGGAAATGGTCCCTTCTGACAACATGACCAAAGTAGGTGAGATGAAGTCTGGCCATTCTCTCTTCCAAAGAGCGTTCTGGTTGTACTTCTTCCAGGACAGATATGGTGGTTCTTCTGACAATCTGTAGCTCTTTCAGTATTCTAGGTCAACACCACAACTCAAAAGCGTCAACTCATCTTCAGTCTTCCTTATTCAGTGTCCAGCTTTTACATGCACATGAGACTGTTGAAAAGACATCTTTGCTCTTAGCACTTGAAAGAGGTCTTTTACAGCTGATTTTCTCAGTGCAATATGATGTCTTATTTCTTGACTTGTGGAACCAAATAATATGAAATCTTTGACAACTTCAATCTTTTGTTAATTTATCAGGATGCTGCTTATTTGGCTCAGTTGTGAGGATTTTTGCTTTCTTTATGTTGGAGTTGTAATTCATACTGCAGAGTGTAGTCTTTAATCTTCATCAATAAGTGCTTCAAATCATCTTCACTTTCAGCAAGTAAGGTTGTTTCTGCATATCGCAGGCTGTTAATGAGTTTCTTCCAATCCTGATACCATGTTCTTCTCTTCTTATAGTCTAGTTTCTCAGATTATTTCCTCATCATACATATTAAGTAAGTATGGTGAAAGGGTACAACCCTGACACACTCTTCCTGATTTTAAACCATGAAGTATCCCCTTGTTCTGTTCAAATAACAGCCTATGTACCGGTTCCTCATTAGCCCAATTAAGTGTCCTGGAATTCCCATTCTTCTCACTGTTATCCACAATGTGTTATGATCCACACAGTCAAATGCTTTTACATAGTTAATACAACAAAAGTAAACATCTTGCTGGTATTCTTTGCTTTCAGCCAAGATCCATCTGGCATCAATAATAATATCCCTTGGTCCATGTCCTCTTCTGAATCCAGGTTGCATTTCTGGAATTCCTTGTCAATATACTACTGTAACATTTTTGGAATTCTCTTCAGCAAAATTTTACTTGTGTATGATATTAATGATATTGTTTGATACTTTCTGCATTCTGTTGTATCTCCTTTCTTTGGACTGGGTACAAATATGAATTTCTTCCAGGCAGTTGCCAAGTAGCTGTCTTCCAAGTTTCTCATCATAGATGAGTAAATGTCTCCAGTGTCATCCATTTGTTGAAACATCTCATTGGGTATTTGGTCAATTCCTGGAGACTTGTTCTTTGCTAATTCCTTCATTGCAGCTTTGACTTCTTCCTTCAATACCATTGGTTCTTGCTCATATGCCACCTCCTGAAACGGATGAACATCGACCAATTCTTTTTGGTACAGTGACTCTGTGTATTCCTTCCATCTTCTTTCAATGTTTCCTGTATCATTAAATATTTTGACCATATAATCTTTCAATATTGCAACTCAAGGCTTGAATTTTTTCTTCAGTTCTTTCAGCTTGAGAAATGCTGAGCATATTCTTCCTTTTTGTTTTTCTAATCCAGGTCTTTGCACATTTCATTATAATTGAGTGTGTCTTTTTGAGCAGCTCTTTGAAATCTGTTCAGCTCTTTTATCTTGTAATTTCTTCCACTTGTTTTAGTTATTCTCCATTTAAGAGCAAGTTTCAGAATCTCTTCTTACATCCATTTTGATCTTAGCAATAGTGCTAAGATTGAGAAAATGTGATTGAATTTAAGCTTTTCTCTTTGCATGTTTTTAAAATCAAATATAAAAAATTATTTCAATATATATGGATCAATACCTCTCTTTCATCTTTCACATTCAAAGTATCAGAGGGCACTAGAACTATATTTCCAAAAAAAAGATCATAAATCTTGCAAATTATCACTCTAAATCTTTGAAAAACCTTCATCATTTATGTTTCCACTCTTGTCCCTCAAATTTCATTCTTTTTGTTGTTGTTAGGTACAAAAGAGTCACTCTCAGCACACCTATGTGCACCAGAACAAAGCACTGCTCTGTCCTGTGACATCCCCAAAATCATTGCTATGTTTGAGTCCATTGCTGCAGCCACTGTGTTAATTCATCTCACAGAGTATCATCCTTTTTTAAGCTGACCTTCCACTTTATCAAGCATTATGTCCCTCTCCAGGGATTGATTCCTTCTGATAGCATGCCCAAAATATCATACATGATGTCTCATTATCCTTACTTTTAAGGAACATTCTAGTGGTACTTCTTCCAACATAGATTAGTTCATTATTCTGGCAGCCATGGTATATCCAAAATTCTTTGTCAACAAAGAGTAATTAATAATTCAAAGACATCAATTCTTCTTCAGTCTTCCTTATTCATAGTTCAGCTTTTGCATGCGTATGAAGTTATTGGAAATACCATGGCTTGAATCAGGTGCATCTTAGCCCTCAAATTGACATCTTTGATTTTTAACTCTTTAAAGAGATCTTTTGTAGCTGATTTGCCAAATACAATATGTCATTTGATTTCCTGACTGCAATTTCCATGGACATTGATTATAGATCTAAGTAAAATGAAATCATCAACAACTTCAATCCTATTTCTATTTATCATGATATTGCTTATTAGTCCATTTGTGAGGACTTTTGTTTTCTTTACAGTGAAGTGTAATCCATGCTGAAGACTGTACTCTTTAATCTTCATCAGAAATTTCATCAAGTCCTCTTCCCTTTCACCAAGTGAGGGTGTGTCATCTGCATATCCCAGGTTGTTAATGAGTTTCCCCTGCCCTGATGCTGTTTTCTTCATCATACTTCTGTGAGGTGGTCAAACTTAATTATACATTTTATATTATAGATTTTTACTGTTTTGTTTTGTTTTGCTTGGCATGGAGGAGGAGCAAAGCATATACCTGTGGAATGGAAGTAAATGGAAATAAATGTCTTTTTTCCTCTGGCAATCATTTAGCTATTAGATTTGACTGTTAGGCAGTTTACTTAAATTTCTATGAAACCTCATATTGAAAACTGATTCCACTTTATAATGTCCCCACACCAGTTAGCAAATTTGATATTTACACAATCAGTTTTACTGTTATTTTCCCTTTTCAAATGTACCTTTTTCAGTTATTTTCACCACATGAACACCTGCGATTCCCCAGTGATTAGCATTTGTAAAACCAAGAAAATCTTGTTTGTACATTAATTATTCACATGTTGTTCCACCTCTCAATTTTACTGACATTGAAATGTGGACCATCTAATGCATATCGTTATTAACATTAAAATAATGTAAAACTAGGACAGGAGTTTGTTTTGCATTAATAAAGTCTTTATGCAAACTATTTTCCCACTGTCAAATTAGCAATGCAGCAATGTAAATATGGTTCTCTGAGGATTCTTGAACTTGAATGCATGGTAATGCTGGCATTATAATATGCAATTACACAGTTTTTTTTTTCACTGAAAATATATTCTTAGCAATTTTTTTCTACATAGAAATAATATTTCAATTATATGGTAAGCAGATATGAAAAATAAAGAAGATTGAAATAAAATAAAATGGAAAGTTCCAAAATTCAAAGCAGAGCAAAATGTTTGTTTTTTTTCCTTCATTTGTTTCACTAAATGATTGATAATACATAACTTATTTGAAGCTTTATTTAAAGCATTAAAACCCAAAACCAAACTCACTGCCGTTGAGTCAGATCCAACTCATAGCGACCCCTACTTGGGTTTCTGAGGCAGTATCACTACAGAAGTAGTTCGCCCAATCTTCCTTCCGAGGAGTGGTTGGTGGGTTTGAACCTCCAGCCTTCTGATTAGCAGTCAAATGTCTTAGGCATTACGCCACTAAAGCTCCTATTTAAAGCATTACATCATGGAAATATTAATAAGACATAATACCTATCAACATAATACCTAATTGTAACTAAGTTTCTTAGAGAAATTAAACATATAATGAATTGTGAATTATGATTTTTTCAGCATCTAAGATATAAGTGGGAGCTCTCGTGGTTTAATGCCTAAAGCATTGGACTGCTAACCAGAGGGTTGGTGGCTCAAACCCACCAATCACTTCTCAGAAGGAAGATTGGGCAATCTACTTCTGTAGTTATACTGCCTCAGAAACCCAAGGAGGAGTCCCTATGAGTCAGATCGACTGATGGCAGTGAGTTAAGATATAAGTGCAAAATAATTAATTTAGATAAAACAGAAATAAACGTAGTAGGACATCTTATGATTAAAGGGAGCTCTGGTGGTATAGTGCTTAAGGCATTTGGCAGCTAACCAAAGTGTTCATGGCATGAACCCACCAGCCATTCTGTGGAAGAGAGATGAGGCACTCTGCTTTTGTAGTAAAGATTTACAGCATTTGAAACCCAATGGGGGTTGCTATGAGTTGGAATCCACTTGATGGCAGTGAATTTGCTTTTTTATTTTTTGACACCTTATGATTACAGTAAACAAACTATAATTTGCATACTCTTTCTAATTTAACAGCTAAATGTTAGATCTATACCAATATACATATTGTACTTTTAAAATTTTAATTTATAAAAGGAAGAGGATTGTCTTGGTTCTCCAGTGCTGCTATGAAAGAAATACCACAAGCGGATGGCTTCAACAAACAGGAATTTATTCTTTTACAGTTTTGGAGGTTGAAAGTCCAAATTCAGAGTGCTGGCTGTTGGGGCTGCATGAAGGCCCCTCGCCCTTGGTCTTCAGCTCTGCCTCTTTGTTCCAGGTGCACCGGAGCAAGCTAGAAGCTTCTGACTCAGAGAACTGCAGGCTGCTGAGGCTTATGAACCCAAAGTTGGCAGGAAAAATGGCACAATCCCAAAATCAGTAGACAAATCAATAGACATGGCAGACCACGGGTTATCCAAATGTGCCAAAAAGCTAGAGACCTTTCTCAAAACTTGTCCATCTATACTGGAAGTAAGCCATACCTGGGGAGCTCTGGTAGCATAGTGCCTAAGGCATTTGACTGCTAACCAGAAGGCTGGCGTTTCAAACCCACCAGCCACTCCTGGTAAGGAAGATGGGGCAATCTACTTCTGTAGTGATAATGCCTGGGAAATCCGAGGAGGGGTCGCTGAGTCATTCTGACTCAATGGCACACAAAAACAACAACAAGCCATACCCTGAAGGCAACTCCCCTTCCATTGATTAAAGTCTCACAGCAGATTCTTCCATGAAGGTGACTACAATCTCATCGGGGGAATAACTATATCCAGCTGCCAAGCTATGCAAACACAAGGCCCAGTCAAGCTGACACACAACATTAACTACCACAGGACTAAAACATCAACCATCTTTAATCAAGAAAAACATTAAAATCATTATTGATTATTTTGTTGAAGCTTTTTCTTGGCTTATTATCTATAGATATATTTTTAAAGATCTATCTTATTATTGTTGTTGTTATGTGCCATCAAGTCAGACCTAACTCATAGCGACTCCTCCTTGGGTTTCCAAGGCAGTATCACTATGGAAGTAGATTTCCCAACCTTCCTTCTTAGGAGTGGCTTGTGGATTTGAACCACTGGCCTTCTGGTTAGCAGTCAAGTGCCTTAGGCATTATGCTACCAGAGCTCCCACCTTATTATTATTATTTTTTAATTTGCACTGACTTCTTATCTCTCTGCTTTCTTCTCTTCCTGTTTTTGTGATCTATATATTGAAAATCTCTTACTGATTCATGTTGTTGTTGTTGTGTGCCATTGAGTCGGTCTCGACTCATAAGGACCCCTCCTTGGGTTTCCGAGGCAGTATCACTGCAGAAGTAGATTGCCCAAACTTCCTTCTGAGGAGTGACATAATAGTATTCCTTTTACCCCAAGTTCTACTTAGAATCTGGGTGATACCAGTGGTCATGTAATGACCCATCCTATACTGTGGTTCCATGTCTCAACTGGGGACTAACTACCCAGTGTTTTTCCTCATACCTGGTCTATGCTGCCTAGCATGGTTAAAAGAAAACCCACACTCTGCAGATCAGGGATGACAAGAAATAAGTTCCCTAATTTCCAGGGAAATTCTAATACTCCTGGCAATTCTATTACATTTCCCAGTCCATTCACTCTCCACATTTTACAGTAATTATTCAAGTGATTCTCAGCAAAGACCTAATTTGTAGAAAAATACAGAACCTAAAGTATAAGAACTCACTCAAGTGACTGCGCCAAGATGCCTTAATTGTGAGGAGCCCTTTATCCTTCACTGTTGGTAGAACGTCGGAATTTTCCTTGTCTTAAAAAAATAGTTGGCAAGTTGACTCTGACTCTTGGCAACCTCCATGTGTGTCAGAACAGAACTGAGCTCCATAGGATTTTCAATGGCTGATTTTTTGGAAGTAGATCACAAGGCCTTTTCTTCTTCTTTTTTTTTTTAATTGTGATTTGGGTGCAAATTTACAAAGCAGATTTGTTTTACCCTCAACACTTCATGTACATTTGATATCATGCTCCAATTACAATCCCCAAACATAAAATCTCTCCTCCCTTCTCCTACTTGTGACCACCCCTTCCATGTGCCCTTCTTATCTATGCATTCCTGTCTGTCCAGCTTTCCCTTTATGTGAATGCTGCCCCTCTGATGTTTCATGGCTGATCAATCTAAGGGGTGCATCTCCCCATACAAGGCCTTTTTTCAAGGTAACTTGATGGACTTGGAACTCCAACCTTTTGGCTAGAAGTTGAGCACATTTGTTCATTTGCACCACCCAGGCACACATACAAACCAAACCAAAATTACTGCCGTCAAGTCGATCCCAACTCATAGTGACCCCTCCTTGGGTTTTTGTGGTGGTATCTCTATGGAAGTAGATTGCCCAGTCTTCCTTCCAAGGAGTGGCTGGTGGGTTTGAACCACCAACCTTCTGGTTAGCAGTTAAATGCCTTAGGAACATATGTTGTTGTTGTTGTTGTTATTTGCTGTCAAGTCGGCCCCGACTCATAGCGACCCCTCCTTGGGTTTCCGAGGCAGTATCACTACGGAAGTAGGATTGCCCAACCTTCCTTCCAAGGAGTGGCTGGTGGGTTTGAACCGCCAGCCTTCTGGTTAGCAGTCAAGTGCCTTAGGCACTATGCTACCAGAGCTCCCTAGGCACATATACATGAGGCTAATTCTTCTACCTTTGCTTGAAGTCTTATCCCTTCCCGTCTCCTCAGAAAACTCTCTATCAATAATCCCACTCTTGTCATCAATAATCCCTCACTTGTGCTCTCTATTGATTCTGGAATGTATATATTTTTTTCCTTTTACAGATGTCTAATAATTCTTTATTCAATATTGAAATTTAAGAATGCTATGTTGTTGAGTGCCCAGATCATTGGTTTTCCTCATCAGGAGTGTTGGATTTTGTTTTGACAAGCAGGTTGCTTTTTGTGGGTTGGATTAAAGCTTTAAAGGCTTGTCTGGCAAAGCTTTGATAATGTGGACAAGGACCAGCTTCATGGGCATTCAACCTGTGCAGTCTCATGGTGTCAGTCTCAGAAGACCTCAAGGTCATGGGCAAGTCAGTCAGTGAAGGAGCTAGATAAATGTACACGTGGCCATTGCAGTGAAGTATATTGAAGAGTTTAGAATCTCTTAATTAAAAACTGCTGTAAAATTGTATTACAATTTCTGACAATAACTCCAGATAATTTTTCCACATTAATATATTTTTTTTTCAATAACAATAATAATAATAAAGTGCATGATGCTACAACCCAAATGACCTCTATCAGAACAGGAAATGAATATGCAGTTTTAAGATGGATGTCAAAATAGGAATTGATTAAACATGTACATCCAAAATCATTAAATTCTAAAAAAAAAACTGAACTAAACAGTTAAATGTACTAAATCCACACAATCTGTCTAATAATCCCAAATTCATTTCTTGGCTCACTAAGTTGGGATAATATGTGTACTTAGCTTTTCAATGCCAAGTAGTTGGCATTGTCTCACTTTTTGTTACATTTCTTTGCATAAAGAAGGTGGGAACAAAGAGGATGTATTCCAAAATAAACAAAAGCAATTTCGACAACAAGATAATATTATAAAAGCACTATCAACTGTTTTTACTTAAGTGTAGAGAAAGCCTAATGTAAAAATTACTTGCTTGTTTATCGTAAAAGATAATGTTTAAAAGGAGCATTATTTAATATATATAAAGAATGAATTCACTTAAAGTCTACTTTATTTCCATAGTCATTCTTAATTTTAATTAAACTACAGAGAATTTTAGAGGCAAAATGGTTAGCACAGAAATAAAAAAATAATAATAACCAAAAAAGGTATCACTATGGAACCAGATTGCTCAACCTTCCTTCCAAGGAGTGGCTGGTGGGTTTGAAACGTCAGCCTTCTGGTTAGCAGTCAAGTGTCTTAGGGTCTATGCCACCAGAGCTCCCACACCTAAAGAATATACCACATGATAAAAAAGTACTAGTATTTTGAAGCTAATCAAGCATCTAATCAAAGTGGATTTACATACAATAACACTATGTTTATGTAAACTGTGAGAAAAAACTTAATAACAAGGAGCATAATTCTGCCCCAGGTGTTTGTTTTGGTGTTGATAAGCACAATAATTTATGAGAATGTTGTTTTTCTTCTGTCTTTGAAAGCTATCTTCATTTTATTGCCTCTCTCAATGTTGGCATGGATAATTTATTTATTTCATCCAGTTGTCATCTACACCACCACTTTATTTTTCACAAGACCTGAGTAAAAGCCCTTAAGGAACATTCTAAACTTCTCATTTCGATAGTGATAAGCATTTAATAAATAACCCATATTAAATATTTAAAATGCCAATTGTAGGACTTGAAAAACTTGCTGACTCTTTCAAGCCATATGTATGTGTGCATGTGCGTAAATAGTTTGGTGACCTATCTCTTTTCCCTTTCTTCTATACTAAGTGAATTGTTAACTGATCATAATGGACTAGAATAAGATCCTCATGTTTTAGCCTCCCCTGAAGGAAACTGTGGCCATAGGACAAAATTTTGAGGGATGAATTTTGAGCTAAAGTATCTGTAAGTTATAGGATTGCCTTTCCTTTCCCCTCCTATTTCCTACTATCTTCAGGTCTGAATGCTGAACTGGTGGGCAGGGAGGCATCTTGGATCATAGACTCCCTTGGGATAACAGAGGAATCAGAGACGAGGCTAGACACCTGAAGATTTTAGCCACCATAACAGCTTCCTTTTACAAGAGAAAAATAAATTTAAATTTTGTTTACGAAAAACCCAGTTGCCATCAATTCTAACTCATATGTGTCAGAGTACAACTGAGCTCCATGGAATTTTCAATGGCCAAGTTTTCCAAAGTAGATCTCCAGACTTTTCTTCTGAGGTGCACCTGGATACACTACAATAGCCAACAGTTTGTTTAGTAGCCAAGCATATTAACCCTTAACACCAACCCAGCTTCCAAACCAAACACACCACCATTGAGTTAATTCCAAATCATAGCAAATCCCCATAGAGTTTTCCAAGGCTGTAAATCTTTATGGAAGCAGACTACACATCTTTCTTCTGTGGAGTGGCTGGTGGGTTTAAACCACCAACTTTTTGGTTAGCAACCAAACACCTTAACCAACCACTGCACCACCAGAGCTCCTTCCCACCCAGTTTCCAAAATCAAACTCACTGTCCTCAAGTTGATTCCAGCTCAGAGCAACTAAGTCCCATTGGATTTCCAAGGCTATAAATCTTTATGGAAGCAGACTGCCTCAACTTTTTTCTGTGAAGCAGCTGAGGGGTTTGAACCACCAACCTTTCGTTAGCAACCAAATGCCTTAACCACTATACCACCAGAGCTTCTTTCCAGTCCAATTTATTTACTGTTATTTTAGGACTCTGTTACACTCAAATGAACTTATTTCTTAGCTAACAACAACAACAACAACAATAAAAAACCATACCTGTAAGTTTCTTTTTGCTTAATTCAAATGAAATTATATGTGTGTGCTATTTCACACCAACATAGTAACACCTCTGTTTGCATGATCAGGATGAAGAAGTGTGTAACATTTTGGACCTGCTGATGTTGCAGCTCAGGTAAGCATCTGCATCTTGCTGAATATGAAATTAATTTTCATAACTTGTAATTTATTAGCAGCATTGTTGGAGAAAATGGGTATCAAATTTTCAAGTAATTCTAATTAGCATCATTTAAAGAGGACAACCATACATGAACTATCATGGATGATAAAAGAAAGACAATTACAAAAAGTTGCTGCTTCTCCTTCCATCTTGGCAAGCAGATGCAGAGCTTGGCAATTCATCTCCTTAGGTGTTTTTTTTTTTTTTTTTTTTATATTGTTTGTTTTTCCTCCTATATCTACCTAATTCCTAGTTGATCAATTAATTTTCATGGCTAACTGAACTCTCATTTAATAGTTCAGTAAATACAATAAATTTGTATTTTTGTTGCATAATCAAGAGATACAGTAAGTAAATTAACTTTTTTTTACATTTATATACTCACAGGATCCAAAAACAACTCAAATATTTTTATATTTCCATTAATATTATTAATAAAGTTGCATTACAAATTCTCTCTATAAATGTGTAAATTAGCTCTAAAAATAACTTTATTCCACAGGGAAAATATTTTTAATGGTACATACATATTTTTAAAATATTATACAGCTATAAAAATTCACTTACAATCAGGAAAAAAATCTATTTTGCTATTTAAGTTATATGTTTATTTTATTTGAAATTTAGCTATCCCTCAGATTTTAAAATTCAATAAAGCCAGCATCACTTAAATGATAGATGTTTCATGAAGCATCCCAAAACATTACTTTCTTGAGAAGTTGAAGTGTTGGAATTTGTTGCTTTTGTTAGGCACGCTTGAGTCAGCTCTGATGCATCATGACCCTATGTAGAACAGAATGAAACATTGCTCAGTCCTGTGCCATCCTCACAAACCTTCCTATACTTGAGCCCATCATTGGAGCCACTGTGTCAATCCATCTCTTTAAGGATCTTCCCTGTTTTCACTGCCACTACACTTGATATCCTTCTCCAGGGAATGGTCCCTTCTGACAGCATGAGCAAAGTAGGTGAGACAAAGTCTGGCCATTCTCACTTCCAAGGAGCATTCCAGGTGCTCTTCTTCCAGGACAGATTTGTTTGTTTTTCTGGTAGTTCATGGCAATTTCAATATTCTTCACCATTCAGTATTCATAATTCAAAGGCATCAACTCTTTTTGGTTTTCCTTATTCATTATCCAGCTTTCACATGCATATGAGGCTATTGAAAATGTCATGGCTTGGGTTAGGTACACCATGGTCTTCAAAGTGACATCATTGCTTTTTTAACACTTTAAAGAGGTCTTTTACAGCATATTCGACCAGTGCAGTATGACGTCTGATTTCTTGACTGCTGCTTCTATGGGTTTTGATTGTAGATCCAAGTAAAATGAAATCTTTGACAACTTCAGTCTTTTCTCCATTTACCATGATGTTTGTTATTGGTCCATTTGTGAGGACTTTTATTTTCTTTATGTTGAGGTGCAATCCATACCGCAGACTGTAGTTGTAGTCTTTAATCTTCATTAGTAAGTGCTTCAATATCATCTTCACTTTCAGCAAGCAAGGTTGTATCATCAGCATATTGCAGGTTGTTAATGAGTCTTCCTCCAATCCTGATGCCATGTTGTTCATCATATAGTCCAGCTTCTAGGATTGTTTGCTCAGCATACTGACTGAAAACCAAAAAAACCAAACCAAACTCACTAACATCAAGTCAATTTCAACTCATAGCGACCCCCATTGGATTTCCAAGGCAGTAAATCTTTACAGAACTATATTGTCCAGTCTTGCTTTCATGGAGTGGCTGGTGGGTTTGACCTGCCCACTTTCTGGTTAGCAGTCAGATGCTTGAGGCACTGTGCTACTAGAGCTCCTTTACATATTCAATAAGTACGGTGAAAGGATACAACCCTGATACACATTTTCCCAGATTTTAAATCATACAGTATCCTCTTGTTCTGTTCTAACAACAGCCCACTGGTCTATGTATGGGTTCCTCAGAAGCACCAGTAAGTGTTCTGGAATTCCCATTCTTCACAATGCTATCCATAATTTGTTATGATTCACAAAGTTGAATGTCTTTGTTAAGTCAATAAAACACAAGTAAACATCTTTCTGGTATTCTTTGCTTTAAGCTAAGATCCATCTGACATCAGCAATGATGTCCCTCATTCCACGTCCTCTTCTGAATCCAGCCTGCATTTCTGGAAATTCCCTGTCAATATACTGCTGCAGCTGTTTTTGAATTATCTTCAGAGAGATTTTACTTGTGTGTGATATTAACAATATTATTCAATAATTTCCTCATTCTGTTGGATCACCTTTCTTTGGAATGGGTACAAATATGGATCTCTTCCACTCAGTTAGCCTAGTAGCTGCCTTTCAAATTTCTTGGCATAGACAAATAAATGCTTCCAGCATGGCATCCATTTGTTGAAACATCTCAATGGGTATTCTGTTAATTCCTGGAGCCTTGTTTTTTTGCCAATATCTTCAGTGCAGCATTGACTTATTCCTTAATACCATTGGCTCTAGATCATATGCCACCTCCTGAAATAGTTGAACATCATCTAATTCTTTTTTTTTTTTTT
>NW_006921647.1:2168022-2173547 GCF_000298275.1 Orycteropus afer afer | reverse complement strand
ACATAACAACAACAACAACAACAACAGATTGCATCCAGGTGTATGTCAAACATTTTAAAGTTATATATATTATTGTTTATAAAACTTAGGGCATATCTCTGTATGTAAACACTATACAATTAAAAAATGATTGCATTCATTGCAGTGACCTACCTATTTGAGTTCCGTCATTTTTGTGTATCATCTGGGACTGGAGTTCTCATTGGTTGTTTACCAGGACGTGCACATGAGCATACCTTGTGTTTGTATCATGGCAAAGAGCAGTGCTGGCCCTTCAGGAAGGAGTTTCTGGATCAGTAGAGGTGGTGTTTGAGAGTTTGAGAGACAGTTCTCTCAAACTGGATCAAAGGCTAGTTATCTGTTAATCCATGCACGCCTAGTAATGGCTCATACTGGATCCAGTTGCATACTGGTTGAATGTAGCAAGAGTTAGATCCTGCAGTATTCAGTAGTATACTCTCAAGAGACACATATGTATATCTTCTAATTTTTGATTTGTGCAAGCTCTGCCTTGTATGGTTCCAGGGAAGATGGTGCTATTATATAATGGCTTCAAATCCTTACTCAGTTGATGGGTGAAAGATTTCTCCAGAATGGTAGTTCCAATTTGCCAAAATGGTCTGAGACTGCTTCTTCCTTCCACATCATTGTGTAATTATAGTGAACTAATGAATAAAATTTCTAAGAACTTAAAATATCTTGTTGATCAATCTTGTTAATAATAGCCCTCAAATCATTTGATGTATAGAATAGTTTTTCCATGCCTCATCCTGTGGGAAGTCTAACACAGAAAGCCACGATCTGAAATTGGTTTCAGAAGGATGGTGCGCAAAGACCTCACCGCTGGTAATAGGCTTAGCACAGCCAAAGACAAGACCTTGGCCAGGTCAGGGTGTGCGTGGGCAGAAGTCCTGACTAATTCTTTTTGGTACAGTGAGTACCAAAAGTTAGAGTATACGTGTGTGTCTCTTGAGAGTATACTACTGAATACTGCAGGATCTAACTCTTGCTGAAATACTCTTGAGTATTTCTTCCATCTTCTTTTGATGTTTCCTGGATCAGTCAATATTTTGCCCATAGAAACCTACAATATTTCAATTTGAGTCTTGAATTTTTTTCTTCCATTCTTTAGCTTGAGAAATGCTGAGTGTGATCTTCCTTTTTGGTTATCTAACTCTAGGTTTTTTGGGCATTTCATTATAATAATTGACTTTGTCTTTTCAAGCTGCTCTTTGAAATCTTCTGTTCAGGTCTTTTATCTTGTCATTTCTTCTCTTTGCTTTAGCTACTCTCATTCAACAGAGCTAGTTTCAAAGTCTCTTCTGACCTCCATTTTGGTCTTTTCTTCCTTTCCTGTTTTTTAATGACCTTCTGTTTTCTTCATGTATAATGTTCTTGATCTCATCCCACAACTCTTCTGGTTTGCAGTCATTGGTATTCAACATGCCAAATCTATTGTCTAGATAGTCTCTAAATTCATATGAGATATACTCAAGTTCATATGTTGGTTATGAGGGACTTATTTTAATTGTATTCAGCTTCAACTTGATTTGCATATGAGCAATTGATGGTGTATTCAACAGTCAGCTCCTGGTCTTGTTTTGGCTGAAGATATTGAGCTTCTCCATTGCCTCTTTCCACAGATGTAGTCAGTCAGATTCCTGTGTATTCCATCCATTGAGGTCTATGTATGTAGTCACCATTTATGTTGTTGAAAAAGGTATTTACAATTAATAAGTTATTGATCTTGAAAAATTCTATTATGCGATCCCTGCCATCATTTTTATCATCCAGACTTTATTTTCCAACTACTCATGATTCTTCTTTGTTTCCAAATTTCACATTCCAGTCACCAGCAATAATTAAGTCATCTTGAGTGCATATTTGGTAAACTTCAGACTGCAGAAGTTTGTAAAAATCTTCAGTTTCTTCATCTTTGGCTTTAGCAGTTGGTGCATATTTTGAAGAATAGTAGTATTAAGTGGACTTCCTTGTAGGCATATAGGTATTATCTTATCACTGACAGCACTGTATTTCAGGATAGATCTTGAAACATTCTTTGTAATGATGAATGCTACGCCATTCCTCTTTACTTAGTCATTCCAGGCATAGTAGATCATATGATCGTAGGATTCAAAATAGCCGATACCAGTCCATTTCAGCTCACTAATGCCTAGGATATCAATCTTTATGTGTTCCATTTCTTTATTGACAACTTCCAATTTTCATATTTCATACATTCCATATTCTTATTATTAATGGATGTTTGTAGCTGTTTCTTCCCATTGTGAGTCATGTCCATCAGCAAACATAGGTCCCAAAAGCTTTATTCCATCTATGTCATTCAGGATGATTCTACTTTGAGGAGGCAGTATTCCCCAGTCACAATTTGAGTACCCTCTGACCTGAGGGGCTCATCATCTGGCACCATATCAGACAACGTTTCAGGGCTATTCATGGAGTTTTCTAGTAATATTCCAGACAGTGTTTCACTGCTGTTTCTAAAATTTTCACTGGCCAATTCTTTGAGAAGTGGATGATCCCTTCCTTCTTCCCAGTCTGCCTTAGTCTGGAAGCTCCACTGAAACCTTTCCACCATGGGTGACCCTGCAGATATTTGAAATACCAGTAGCATAGTCTCCTGCCTCACAGTAATACACAAGTCACCACATAAGACAAACTGACAGATGAATGGTGGCTTTCTTCAAGTATTATAGTAACTAATGATTTGATGATGGCTGACACTTCATCAGGAGTCCCTGATGGTTAGCATGCTCAGCTACTAACTAAAAGTTTGAAAGTTCAAGTCCACCTGAAAGGCTTTGGAAGAAAGGCCTGGAAATCAGCTTTAGAAAAATCAGCCATTGGAAACCCTGTGGAGCAGTTCTGTTCTGATACATATGGAGTCACAGTCCTCTCAAGGGCTACTGGTAGTGGTGGTGGTGACATTTTATCAAACTTAATATTGGCTTCTCCAAAATAATTTTGTAGAGTTTCAATTACTGCAGTTTTCTTAGTATATTTTAAATGCTTTATTTAAATATGAAGAAAGGATCAGGTATTAATGATTTGAAGACTTTAAAGCAACTGGACAGAATAAGCCAGATAAAAAGATAAAATTTTATTATAATAGACAATTTATTGAAAATATGTTGCTACAAATCTCCCTGTCTTTATATCCATTTCTCATCTGAATCTAATTTTTTAAAATTTGAGTTATAATTTTTAATATAACTAATTTGCAAGGCTATTAATTTTTTTAAAAAAAATTAACATTAAAAATATGAAGGAAAAGGAAGGCACAAAGAGGTGAATAAGAGGTACAGAAAACAAAGATAAACACTTTTACATACACAATACTGCATTATCAATAATAACAAACATTAATCTACAGATAGGTACATAGAGAGACAAGCTGAATGATAAGATATAGGAAAGCAGGAATATACTCATGACCATATATAAGTTTGGCAGATATTTCTATATTCATATTTGTATGAGTTATAAGAATGTCCATATATAATAGAGATAACAGTGAGCAAAGTTATGACAGTTTCTTAGCCACCATTTTGAGGGAACCAGTTGTTAGACCCATGGGCTGAGGACTATGGTCACAGGGGGATCATCTAGCTCGATTGGCATAGCATACTACCAAAAAAAAAAAAAAAAACCCTACAGGAAGTTAGAATACTGTAGTTTCATAAGTTGTTGTTATTTTTATTTGGATGTCCAATTACTTTTTCCATGTACTTTTTTTTTTTTTTTTTGTAAGAGTTCTGGTGGCACAATGGTTAAGGCATTCAGCTACTAACCAAAAAGCCAGTACTTTGGACCCACCAGCTGCTCCATAGGATTTCTCCTGCAGATGAGGCAGTCTGCTTCCATAAAGATTTACAGCCTTTGAAACCCTATGGGCCAGTTCTACTCTGTCTTTTAGGGTAGATATCTGTCAGAATCTACTCAGTGGCAGTGGGCTTGGTTTATTTCTCATTTATTTACAAATAACAGAATTATCAAATTAAAGACTGGAACAATAGTGGGCACAATTCAAAAATGTTTTAAGTATCAAATGTAATGGTAATGGAAGTGAAAGTGTTTTAACTACAAGATGTATGTAGGCCTACTGGGATAGACCTTTTAAAGATATGAGGAATGAAGTTATTTTTGCCACCAGAGAGGGCTGTGCCAGAGAAGACATCTAGCCAGGTCAGCTGACGGCACAGCCAAGGTGAGGCTGCAGTCTGAGTCAGCTTGTTGGTTCAGAAATCTTTCATGACACTGACTCTGAGACAGTTAAGCCCAAATAGAAGGATTCACAATTAACGAAAGCTCAAGAAACTAGTGTGCAAATCAGGCTGCCTATTTATTTAAACTTAAATGATCAAACACATCAGAGCCCATAGGTCTTTTTATTGTCCACACTAAGCTGTGGATAAACCTATAAAGAATCTGAAACATTAAATACATTTCTTATTTGAAGACTTTATAGCAACTAGACAGAATGAGCCAGATAAAATTTGTTGTTAGGTGCTATTGAGTCATCTCCGACTCAAAGTGACCCTATGCACAGCAGAACGAAACATTGTCCAGTCTTGTGCCAGCCTCACGATGTTTACTAAGCCCGAAGCTATTGTTGCAGCCACTGTGGCTATCTATCTTGTTGAAGGCCTTCCTCTTCTTGGTTGACCCTGCACTTTACCAAGCATGATATTCTTGTCCAGGGAATGGTTCCTTCTGACAGCATGAACATGGTAGGTGAGACAAAGTCTGGCCATTCTCACTTCCAAGAAGCATTCCAGCTGCACTTCTCCAGGGTAGATTTTAGTATTCTTTTAGCAGACCATGGTACTTTTAGTATTCTTCTCCAATACCACAACTCAAGTGCATCAGCTCTTCTTTGATCTTCCTTATTCACTGTACAGCTCTCACATGCCTAAGAGAAAATTGAAAATACCATGGCTTGGGTTAAGCACACTTTACTCTTCAAGGAAATATCTTTGCTCTTCAGCACTTGAAAGAGGTCTTCTGCAGCAGATTTACCCAATGCAATACCTAATATCTTGACTGCTGCTTCCACTGGTGTTGATTATAGAACCAAGTAATATGAAATCCTTGACAATTTCACTCTTTTCTCCATCTACTATGAAGATGTTTATTGGACCAATTTGAGGATTTTTGTTTTCTTTATATTGAGTTGTAATCAATACTGAATACTGGAGACTGTAGTCTTTAATCTTCATCAGTAAATGCTTCAAGTCATCCTCACTTTCAGCAAGCAAAGCTGTGTCTTCTGTGTGTCGCAGGTTGTTAATGAGTCTTCCTCCAATCCTGATGCCATGTTCTTCTTCATATAATCCAGCTTCTCGGATTATTTGCTCAGCATACAAATTGAGTAAGTATGGTGAAAGGATACAGTCTTGATGCACTCCCTTCTTGATTTTGAACCATACAGTATCCCCTTGTTCTGTTGGAACAACATCCTCCTGTTCTATGTACAGGTTCCTCATGAGTACAATCAAGTGTTT
>NW_006921647.1:2161478-2167712 GCF_000298275.1 Orycteropus afer afer | reverse complement strand
AAATATGGATCTCTTCCAGTCAGTTGGCCAGGTAGCTGTCTTCCACATCTCTTGGCATAAGCAAGTCAGTGCCTCCAGCAGGGCATCCATTTGTTGAAACATCTCAATGGATATTCCGTCAATTCCTGGAGCCAGTTCCTTCAGTGTGGCTTCAACTTCTGCCTTTAATACCATTGGTTCTTGACCATATGCCACCTCCTGAAATGGATGAAAATTGACCAATTCTTTTTTGTATAGTGACTCTGTGTATTCCTTCCATCTTCTTTTGATGCTTCCTGCATCATTCAATATTTTTCCCATAGAATCTTTCAATATTGAAACTTGAGGCTAAATTTTTCCCTCAGTTCTTTCAGCTTGAGAAATGCTGAGCATGTTCTTCCCTTTTGTTTTTCTAGCTCCAGGTCTTTGTACATTTCATTATAGTAATTGGCTTTGTCTGCTCAAGCTGCTCTTTAAAATCTTCTGTTCAGTTCTTTGATCTTGTCATTTCTTCCATATTCTTTAGCTACTCACCACTCAAGGGTAAGTTTCAAAATCTCTTCTGATACTCATTTTGGTCTTTTCTTTCTTTCTTGTCATTTTAATGACTTCTTGCTTTCTTCATTGATAATATTCTTTATGTCATCCCACAATTCCTCTGGTTTTCGGTCATTGGTGTTCAATGCATCAAATCTATTCTTTAGATTATCTCTAAATTCAGGAGGGATATATTCAAGATCATACTTTGGCTCTCTTGGGCTTGTTTTAATTGTCTTTTACTTCAACTTGAATTTGCATATGAGCAGTTGATAGTTTTTTCCACAATCAGATCCTGGCCTTGTTTTGGCTGAAGATATTGAGCTTTTCCAATGCCTCTTGCCACAGATGTAGTCAATCTGATTCCTGTGTATTCCATCTGGTGAAGTCCATCTGTATAGTCATTGCTTATGTTGTTTGTGATAATTGGAGCTGTGTGTCAACTTGACTGGACCAAACTTCTGTGTGATTTGAACTGTTGTGGTGTAGTTGTTCCCATGATGGGATCAGATGATTATGTTTTGAGTGGCCAATAGTTGAAAGGGAGTTTCCCTAGGAGTGTGGCCTGCTTCCAGTATATCTGTGGCCATCCTGGGAGAGGAGACATTCTTCTGGAGATCGGGAATCTGTTGTGCTGCCTACAATTGTCCATGAGTGAACAATCCACCATTCAGCCTGGAGATCTTGGATTCATCATTCATTGGAGTCAACAGCTGGTGTACTGCCTGCCAGCCTTGAGCTCCTCAGCACCTGCAGTTGCAAGAGTCGGAAAAAGCCTCCAGCTTGACGTGGAAAAGCCTCCAGCTTGACATGGAAAAGCCTCCAGCTTGACATTTGATCCAGGAACTTTGGACTTGCCAGCTTCTATAAGTGTGTGAGCCATTTTCCTAAGATAAATTTCTTTATACAAGGCTGTAGCTGTCTCATGCCAGTTCTCTGGGCTCTGTTCCTGCCGTCTCTCATGCTGGTCTCTTGCTCTGCTCCTGCTGTCTGTCATGCCATAAGCCAGGGTCTCTCTGCCAAGGTTTCAGGTCAAGGACACACCCCACTCCTGGTACCAAATGTGTTAGACTGGGTTCTCTAGAGAAACAAAACCAGTAAAGCTTATATACATGTATATATAGATAAATTTGTCTTAGGATAATGGCTCTCACACTTATAGAAGCTGGCAATTGTGTTGGTTATGTTTGTATGTCAACTTGGCCAGGCCTGATTGAGTGGCTGGGCAGCTGGATGTAGTATTCCCCATGATGAGACTGGTAATCAACTCTATGGTGGAATCTACTGGGAGCAGCTGATTAGCTGCTTTTGGGTATGTGGTCTGCTTCCTGTATAAGCAGAAGCTTTGAGAATGGTCTCTAGCTTATGGCATGCTTGGACCCTGCATGTAGCTGTGTTGTTGCTCAGCAGCCTGTGATGTTCTGCCGACCTTGGGACTTACAGTGAACTTAAGTTAATGGCCTGCCATGTGGATTGGTAACATCAGGACTGTGCCTTTTTCCTTGTCAACCTTGGGGCTTCTCTGCCTCAGTAGCCAAGAGCTGTCTGAGTGAAGAAATGTCTCTAGCTCCAGTGGGCCAGGAACAGGAAGCAGAGCTGGACCCCAAGGTTGAGAAGCTTTCACCCAGCCCCTAGAGCCTGGCACTTTGAACTTGGACTTAAAGCCTCCAAGTTGTAAGAATAAACTCTTATTTGTTAAGGCCATCCCATTTGTGGTATATGTCTTGTCAGAGCGGCACTAGGTAACCAGAACATTGTTGAAAAAAGGTATTTGGAATGCATAAGTCATTGGTCTTGCAAAATTCTGTCATGTGATCTCCAGCGTTATTTCTATCACTAAAGCCATATTTTCCAACTGCCGGTAACTCTTCTTTGTTTCCAACTTTTGCATTCCAGTCACCAGTGATAATCAATACATCTTGATTGCATGTTTGGTCAATTTCAGACTGCAAAACTTGGTAGAAATGTTCAATTTCCTCATCTTTGGCTTTGGTGATTGGTGTGTAAATTTGAATAATAGCAGTATTAACTGGTTTTTCTTGTAAGCATATGGATATTATCCTATCACTGACAGTGTTGTACTTCAGGACAGATCTTGTAACAGTCTTTGTGATGATGAATGTCACACCATTGCTCTTCAAATTTTTATTCCCGGCATAGTAGATCATATGGTTGTCTGATTCAAAAGGGCCAAAACTATTTTTAATTCAGTTTATTTCAGCTTACTAATGCTTAGGATGGTGATCTTTATGCAGTCCATTTCATTTTTGACAACTTCCAATTTTTCTAGGTTCATACTTCATACATTATTAATCAATGTTTACATCTGTTTCTACTCATTTGTAGTTGTGCCACATCAGCTAATGGAGGTCCCAAAAGCTTTACTGTATCCATATTGTTAAAGTTGTCAGTACTCTGAGGAGTCAGCTCTTCCCCAATCAAATTCTGAATAGCTTCTGACCTGACGGGCTCATCTTCCAGCACTATATCGGGCAATGTTTCAGGGCTATTCATAAAATTTTCCAGTAATATATCAGACAATGTTTCACTGTTATTCATAAGGTTTTCACTGGCCTATTGTTTGAGAAGTGGATGGCCTCTTTCTTCTTCTGAGTCTGTCTTAGTCCAGAAGTTCCGCTGAAATCTGTCCACCATGGGTAACCCTGCTGGCATTTTGCAACAAGGTTGCATAGACTCCAGCCTCCCAGCAACACGTAACCCACCACAGGATGACAAACTGACAGACAAGTTCATCTCCCTTAGTTGTTCCTAAACCCTCTGCACCTGCCTACCTTGAGCAATGGCCTTAAAATAGAGCCACCCCCAAGAAGAAAGTAGCCCCCAAGTCCCAGCTCACCCACCTTGGGCCTTGGCCTTAAAATATAGCCACTCCAAGCAAAAAAGAAGCCCCCAGCCCCAGGCTTGCCTATCACATGTCCTGGCCTTAATATAGAGCCACCCCCAAGTGAAACGGAAGGAAGGCTGGGCAATCTACTTCCATAGTGATACTGTCTTGGAAACTGAAGGAAGGGTTGCTGTGAGTCAAGGCTGACTCGACGGCACATAACAACAGCAACAACCCAAGTGAAAAGCAGCCTCCAAGCCCTGGATCTGCCTATTTCAGACCCCAGCATTAATATAGAGCCACACCTAAGTGAAAATACATTGGAAGATTTCAAAATGAGTTATGTTATTAAGGTAAAGCTTTTAGACTATGTGTACAAATGGCTAATTTATCCATCCCATTTAGTCCTTTCCTAGTTCCATTCTCAAATTTAGAAAAATACTTAATGTCTTTCTCAAATTCTAATCATCATTCAATAGCCCATTAATCTTAAGAGTATTTTACCTCCAAGAAAGATAGACAATGAGTGATAATCTGTGTGTGTGTGTGTGTTTATAAATGTGAGTGTGTGCAGGAAGAAGAAAGTGGCAGGTTGGTAGGAAATAAAAAAATGTGCAAACTAATTTTCCTTACCATAATACAGGCTCATATTCAAAGTGTCACTGGATTCTTTGAAGTTTTGAAGAGATTGTGTCATATTTTATATTCTCCATTTTAAAGAAAGCAATCATATTTCAAAGTTGATTCTTTCTTTCTTCCTCTGCTTATTTTTTTTTCTCATTTTTCATCTATTTTCCAATTCTAGGTATGCCCTTAATTTCATCTTGTCCCTATGATTCCTATCTTATTTCATAACCTAGTTATAACCTTATTTCTATTACAAGTTAGAGCTTTCATTTACTTCCCTGCTCAAGGACTATGCAAATGAACCAACTCTTTGTTCATTAATATTTTCAGCCAATGTACCTTAAACATTCAGAATGTACAGAATACCCAGTTTGCCTCCTCAGAACAGCTTGGTGAAGTTATCATGATGCTAGTGTTCTGGGGGAGGGAGGGTTCCTAGAGGCAGCAGCAGTGATTCTTCTATCCCTGAAGGAGAAAGGGCACATGGAACTGTGCATATAACTGTTCTCCTAGCTCTTTATCCCTACAGCAACAATAAAGGCAAATATTCTTCATAGATTCAATTGAATGTCCCTTTTACTGAGAGAAAAATCATTAGAAAAATAACATGAATTCTCTAAGACAGTGCAATACTACTTTGTATCAAATGATCCTCAAGCAGCTTGGAAACTTAATTGCATTCCCTTCAATTAAGAAATTGTATCAGGAAGGAAGTTAATAAAAAAAAAAAACCTATTCTGCTTTCTCAAAGAGAAAGACAATGAATAATTTTCCTTGTTTACCTAAGAACATGGATTTGTGCATCCATTTGATGAACACAGATACAGAAAATGATAATTTCTCCTTTAAAAAAGTTTAATCATGAGATTTTAAGCAAAGGTATGGAGTTATTCATCCCTCATCAGTTCCATGCAATTCAATTGAAATATTGAGTATTTCAATATTTAACACTATTAAGCCCTTTCTAAATCTTAAAAAGGAGCTCTGGTAGCACAATGCCTAAGGCATTTGACTGCTAACCAGAAGGCTGGCAGTTCATATCCACCAGCCACTCCTCAGGAGGAAGGTTGGGCAATCTACTTCCATAGTGATACTGCCTCGGAAACTCAAGGAGGGGTCACTATGAGTCAGATCCAACTTGATGGCAGTGAGTTGAGTTAGAACTCTTAAAATGAATACTGTCTTAAAGGATAATTGCTCCACTTTTGTATATAGCAGAGGTTGTCTGAACTAAGATCCCTATGAGAAAAAACCTGGAAAATTTATGGTAAGTCATTTCCCTGCTTGTCTACCTAAACTCTAAAGGTTAATTTCAGGGGAAAAAAAAATCTCTTATCTTTATTCATATACTTACTCTTTTCCACAGGTAAAAGAAGTCAAATAAATTTTAAGTTTACTGTTAAGATTGGTGAGAAGCAAGCATTACCTAAATCATATATCTCTGTTGGATTGTGCTAAGGCATTACAATTAGTGCTCACACCATTAATAGATGAATATGTTAAGAAAATATAGTATATACATACAATGGAATATTATTCAACCATACAGAGAATTTAAATTCTGATACATTTAACGCAATATGCCTGAAGCTTGAAAACATTATGCTGAGTGAAACAAGCCAGACACAAAAGGAAAAATATTATATGATCCCATTCATATTAAATATCTAGAAGAGGAAAAGACATAGAGAGAAAAGTTTATTAGTGGATAACTATTAGCTGGGAGTTTGTTTGTTTGATTGGCTGGGAGTAGGGGATAATGCTATAAGGTACTGATGTTCTGTTTGGGCTAATGAATGCTTTCAGAAATGGATAGTGGTGACAGTTGCACAACATGGTATATTAAATAATTTCGTTCTACTATATTTATTGAAAATAACACCTCATGTGCCTGTGGAAGCTGAACATTGAATAAGGAAGATTGAAGAATTGATGCTTTTGAGTTGTGGTATTTGCAAAGAATACTGAAAGTACCAAGGACTGCCAAAAGAACTAACAAATCTGCCCTGGGAGAAGTGCAGCCTGAATGCTCCTTGAAAGTGAGAATAGCCAGACTTTGTCTCACCTCCTTTGGTCATGTGGTCAGAATGGACCAGTCCCTAGAGGAGGATGTCATGCTCGGTAAAGTGGACAGTCAACGAAAAAGGGGAAGACCCTGGATAAGATGGATTGACACAGTGGCTGCAATGATGGGCTCAGGTTTAGCAAGGATTGTGAGGCTGGCACAGGACCAGGCAGTGGTTCAT
>NW_006921647.1:2155690-2158853 GCF_000298275.1 Orycteropus afer afer | reverse complement strand
AATCCATACTGCAGACTGTATTCTTCAACCTTCATCAGTAGGTGCCTTAAGTCATCCTCACTTTCAGCAAGCAAAGTTGTATCGTCATCTTAGTACTGGTATAATAACATACATATAGATCAATAGAATAGAGTCAAAAGCCCAGAAATACATCCATGATGCACTGGTTTTCTTTTCCTTTTCTTTTTAATTTTATTTTGCTTTGGGTGAAAATTTACAAAATAAATTTGTTTTACATTCAACAGTTCATGCACATTTGATTTCATGGCCCAATTACCATCCTCAACCATAAAAAATTCTCCTCTCCTCCCCTTCCTGTGACCTTCTTAACTATGCATTTCTGTCTGTGCAGCTTTCCCTTTATGTGAATGCTACCCCTCTGGTGTCTCATGCTGATTGGGTACATTTCCCTAGGGTAGGTGCATCACGCTGGGGTAGGTCCTATATGTAAGTCTTTCTACTGTTGGGGTGAGAGCCCATGCATGGAAATGAGTCCATTTCTTGGCCTGAAGGATAACCCAGGGCCATACTCTCGGGGATCCACCAGTCTCTACCCCACCAGTAATTCGGGCCATTTTTGTGTTTTTGAATTTTGTTCCACATTTTTCCTCCCACTCTATCCAGGATCTCTGATTTTGACCCTTTTTGAAGTGGTTGGCATTGGTAGCCAGGCACCATCTAGTTCTTCTGGTCTCGGGGTCATGAAGGCTCAGGTACTCGTGGCCCATCTTATGCTTGGACAAATTGCTTCCAGATGGCTTTGATTTTCTTCACTCTTTTTGATTCAGATGAGAGGAGACAATAATTGCATCTTAGATGGCTGCTCAAAAGCTCACTACTTTTGAAAAAAAAAATACCACACTGTTTTAACAACTATGGCTTTATAGTATGATGAGCCATCTACTCACCAAAATAGGTTGTAGAAAATATTTTTATGTGCTATGTTGTGCCAGTTGAGCATAATGTCCCCCAAGACTATGGTCCTGAGTCGGCAGGCCCTGTTATTCTCTCTCTGAAGGTATTTGGTTCTCTATGAGAAGTTACTCTACCTCTGTCTTCTGTTGCTTCTATAATATGTGTGGCTAATTTTGTAACCCAAGTGCATATGTAAGATTATCTTCAGCCAAATCCATTCTCGGTCTAGGGTATATTCCTGTTCACCTACCCCTACTTGATCTACTCATCTGTTTATGCATTTATGAACAGCCTGGTGTTTGGTGTTAGTGGTTATGTGGTATTGTGCATGTATTAGTATTTGCCTCTGTTGTCTATATCTTATGTTCAGATTTCAGTGTCCTTCCTTTCTCCAATATCATCATGCTGGTCACAGACTCTTTCCATACAATCCTTCCCCTCACCTAAATCAACACGTCACCACCAACTAGTTTGAAATTTTCCCTGCCTTTTCCTCCATCCCTGGTAACCAAGAAAGTGAATTTCCTTCACTGAGTATACCTTGCCTTGACTTTTTACAATAATGGGCTCATACAATATTTGTCCTTCTGTGATTGACTTATTTCACTTAGCATAATGTCCTCCAAATTCATCCATGTTGTCAGATGATTTGTGTATTCTTCATTATTCTTTAATGTTGCTTAGTATTCCATTGTGTGAATGTACCATTTGGTTATCCATTCATCTGTTGATGGGCGTATACGTTGTTTCCATCTCTTTACTATAGTGAATTGTGTTGTAATGAACATGGGTATGCATATGTCTGTTCGTGCCCTGTCTCTCAGCTCTTTAAGATATATTCCTAGTAATAGAATTGCTGCATTGAGTGGTATTCTATTTTCATTTTCTTAAGGAAATGCCATACCATTTTCCATAATGGTTATACCATTTTGCAATCCCACCAGCAGTGTAGGAGAGTTCCAATCTCTGTGCAACCTTGTCAGCATTTATTTTCTGTCTTGTTGAACTTTGCTATTATTGTTGGGATGAGATGATATCTCATTGATGTTTTGATTTGCATCTCTCTAATGGCTGATGATCATGAGCATTTACTCATGTGTTTGTTGGCTACTGGTATATTTTCTTTAGTGAATTTTCTGTTCATGTGCCTTGCCCATTTTTGAATTGGGTTGTTTATCTTTTTAGTGTTGAGGTGTTGAAGTTTTCTATAAATTTTGGAGATAAGTCCCTTGTCAGATATGTCATAGCCAATTTTTCCCCCCAATCTGTAGGTTCTATTTTTACCTTTGTGGAGAAGAGTTTTGATGTGCATAGAATTTAGTTTTTAAAAGGTCCCAGTCATCTAGCTTCTCTTCCACCTCCTCTGCATTTTGGGTTATGCTTCATACTCTATTTATAAATTAGGGCTCCTAGATTTTCCCCTATTTTATCTTTGATGAGCTTTATAGTTTTGGGTTTTACATTTAAGTCTTTGAACCAACTTGAGTTCGTTTTTGTGAATAGGGTGAGATATGGGTCTTGTTTCATTTTTCTGCAAGAGGATATCCAATTTTGCCAGCACCATTTGTTAAAGAGTCTATCTATCTCCCATTTAATGAGTTTTGGTCCTTTGTCAAAGATCAGCTGTCCATAGATGGATGGGTCTATTTCTGGGTTTTCGATTCTGTTCCATTGGTTTATCTCTCTATCATTATACCAATACCACATTGTTTTAACAACTATGGCTGTATAGTATGATGAACTGGTTTTCAATAAGTGTTCTAAGTCCATTCAGGTGGGGAAGAAAGAGTGTCCTCCAAAAAATAGTGCTGGGAAAATTGGGTATCCACTGACAAAAGAATAAACCAAGATCTACCATTACATCATACACAAAAAAGTCATTTCAAAATGGATCAAGGACCTTAACTAGAAAATGAAAACCATAAAATTAATGGAAGAAAATGTAGGGATGAAGCTGTGGGAATTAAGTTTTTGTGATGGACTATCTGATATGACAACAAAAGCATGAGCTTCTAACAACAAAATAGATAAATGGGACTTCATACAAATTAAATCTTCAATTTATCAAAACGCTAAACCAAAAAAATGAAAAGACAGCCTACACAGTGGAAGAAAAAATTTGTGAACTCTATAACAGATATGGGAGCTCTGGTAGCATAGTGACTAAGACACTTGCCTGCTAACCAGACGGCTGGCGGTTCAAACCCACCAGCCACTCCTCAGAAGGAAGGTTGGGCAATCCTACTTC
>NW_006921647.1:2154640-2155150 GCF_000298275.1 Orycteropus afer afer | reverse complement strand
ATATATATAACCTCTATGAATCAGAACATCATTTCATACAGTGCTAATAAATGAACCCACTAGGATGAAAGACATTCAAAATACACAATAGACTTGAGCATACTAACACTTGTGAAGATGGCATAGGACTAGGCAATGTTTTGTTCTGTTGTACATGGATCATCATGAGTCACAGCTGGCTAGACAGCAACTAATAACAACAGTAATGATAGTAATAGGACTGATAATAAACTACCATGATGTATTTATTCATACTATCCTGGAAAAAAAAAAAAAACTATTTCTTCCAAATAAAACAGAAATCATGAAGGTATGATGAAAGAGGTGCCAGGGCCAATGGCTGCAACCAGTAAGGAGGGGAGAGCCCCCAAGGAGGAAGCAGGAGCCAGCATCAACTCTTCTTCGGTCTTCCTTGATCATTGTCCAGCTCTCATATGCATATGAGCTGATTGAAAATACCATGGCTCGGGTTAGCCACACTTTAGTCTTCAGAAAGACATCTTTGCCCTT
>NW_006921647.1:2145559-2154055 GCF_000298275.1 Orycteropus afer afer | reverse complement strand
AAGAGAGTATAAAATGAAAAGAGGCCTTTGATCCTTGAAACTAGTTTGTGTAAGAAGCATCTTGAGAAATACACTCAACTGAAAGCACTTAGCTTTTTCCAGAAAATAAAAGATGACTCAGAGAGTGAAACTAAAAACCCAAAAGGCAGAGCCAAGCCCCATATGAGATCATTCCCAGCTAGTCGTACTGAGTCTTTATCAAAGAAACTACAACATGTTATTAATTTGTTTTCAGAATTGCTATAGAGCAGTGACTGCTTTTCCAAAAGTGGTGTCTATTGCAATTATCTTGTGTGTGTTCCACCAATGTATGTTGGGTACATGGAAAGCAGACAGCTTCTTTCCTTAGTCTTAATATTGAACTAATAATAACATTAAACTGTGCATAAGGAGCTGCATTCAACACATGCATCCATAGGTCTCTGAATCTGATTTCAATCATAATATGCTTTAATTCAAGCCTCAACCTGATATTATAAATTTTGAAATATTTTATGGAAAAGTATCTTTCAAGAAAGTCAATGAGTTTTTCATGTGAGTGAAATATAAATAATTTGTGGCCAGTGGGCACGTTGCAGTGGTTTTAAAACATGCCCACTGATTTTTGGACACACTTCTCATTAAAATATGAACTTTAATTCCACTCACCTTAACTAGGAACTGGCTTTAGTTATTTGCTTAACCAATAGAATGTGTCATGGTACATCGAAATAGTATTGCATAACTTTGAAGGCTAAGCTGGAAAAAGTGACAGCCTCCAGCTGGCTCTCTCTCTCTCTCTCTCTCTCTCTCTCTCTCTCACTCTCAAGAATGTATCCTTTGGATCATTCACCGTGCTGCAAGAAAACTAAACAGCTATATAGAATGACCAATTGTAAGTGATGGTCCATAGCCACATTTACCACACTGTGTTATTATAACTAAGTATGATATAAGGAAACTTTTTTTGTTACAAAACAAACTAAAATAACTACAGAGCACTTACCAAGAAATATCCATTTATCCTCTTCTTTTCTTCTAAGGAATGTATAGGCATATTAAAGTGGAACCAAAACCAAAAGCTCAGTGTCATGAAGTTGGATCTGACCCATAGTGACCCCTCCTTGGGTTTCTGAGGCAGTATCACTATGGAAGTAGATTGCCCAACCTTCCTTCTGAGGAGTGGCTAGTGGGTTTGAACCACCAGTCTTCTGGTTAGCAGTCACATGCCTTAGGCACTATGCCACCAGAGCTCCTATTAAAGTGGTAGAAGGAAGAAATATCTAGTAAATTGCTGAAATCACTAAAAAAGTAACATAAAATAATACTATTTTTATGTTATTCTGAAATTTTTGTTTACGGGTGGATTGAAAAATAAAAATCTTTCCCAAATGGGATTTTAATTATGTATCATACATTTTCCCTTTAGAAGAATAAAAGTACATAAATACATGTACTCTCTTCTCTGCCTGTGGTAAAGAGGTAGAGAAATACAAAATTATACAATAGCTTTGATTAAAGAAATTATTTTGCTTCTAAGCTTGTGTCGAAAAAGATACTCAAAATATCAGCAAAACTTAGAATGTTTTTCTTCTTTGTATATGGTTTGGGACTTCATTGTGGACACATTTTCTTTTTCTTGATCTTAGGGAGAATATTTAATCTTTAACCATTAAGTACGCTGTCAGCTGTGAGTGTTAGGTAGATGCTCTTTATCCGATTGTGGACATTCCCTTTTATTCCTAGTTTTTTGAGGGTTTTTACAATGAAAGGATATTGGATTATGTAAAATGCTTTTTCTGTGTCTATTGATGTGATCATGAAGTATTTTCCCTTTATTCTATCAATATAGTACCTTACTTTTTTTTTAATTTTTGGAATCGCGGTTTCACCTCAGAGATAAATCTCACTTTCCCATGGTCATGGTATATGTTCTTTTTATATGTTTTTTTTGGATCTGGTTGTTGTTGCTGTTATGTGCCATCAAGTCGGGCCCGACTCATAGCGACCCCTTCTTGGGTTTCTGAGGCAGTATCACTACGGAAGTAGATTGACCAACCTTCCTTCCAAGGTGCACCTGGTAGGTTTGAACCACCCGCCTTTTGGTTAGCAGTCAAGTGCCTTAGGCACTATGCTACCAGAGCTCCTATGGATTTGGTTAGTTACTATTTTATTGAAATTTTTGCACCTATATTCATAGGAGATATTTGTTCGTAGTTTTCTTTTTTTGTGTGTGTGATAGCTTTGATTGTGTATAATTTGTCTCAATGATTCCATCTTCCTCCACTTTTTGGAAAAGTTTGTGAAAGATTGGTGTTAATTCTTCCCAAACATTTGCTAGAGTACTTTGTGGGAAATTTTTAATTGCTACATTAATTTCTTTTTATAAGCCTATTTAGAAGTGTATTTATTTTGGGGTCTTTTGATAAGATTCCATTTTTATTTGTTCTTATTATTTTTAAATTTTGAGCAGTTTGTGTCTTTCTATTAATTTGTCCATTTCATCTAAGTGATATATTAGCATACAATTGTTCATATTTTGTTGCTATTAGGGGCCATCAAGTTGGTTTTGACTCATAGTGACCTTATATATAACAGTATGAACACTGCCTGATCTGGTGTCCTCCTCACAGTCCTTACTATAGGTGAGCACATTATTGCAGCTACTGTGCAATCCATCTCATTGAGGGTCTTCTTTCTTGCTGAACCTCTGTTTTACTGAGCATGATATCTTGTTCCAGGGACTGGTATCCTCCTAAGAACATGTCCAAAGTTCATGACACAAAGTCTCTTCATCCTCCATTCTGAGAAGCCCTCTGGTTGTACTTCTTCCAAAACAGATTTTTTTTTTTTTCTTCTTGAAGTGTATGGTATGTTCAGTATTCTTCACCAACATCACAATTCAATTGCATCAATTCTTCTTCAGTCTTGCTTATTCCTTGTCCAGTTTTCACAGGCATATGAGGCAATTGAAAATATCATGGCTTAGGTCAAGCACACCTTAGTCCTTAAAGTGACATCTTTGATTTTTAACCCTTTGAAAGACATGTTTTGAAGCAGATTTGCCCGATGCAATAAATACATCCTTTGATTTCTTGAAGAAGGAGTTCTGATGGCATAGTGCCTAAGGCATCTGACTACTAACCAGAAGGGTGGCTGTTCAATCCCACCAGCCACTCCTCCCAAGGAAGATTAAGCAATCTACTTCCATAGTGATACCACCTCAGAAACCCAAGGAGGGGTTGCTATGACTCAGATCAGACTCAATGACAGTGAGTTTGGTTTGGTTTTTGACTTCTTGATTACTGTTTCTATTAGCATTAATTGTGGGCCCAAGTACAATGAAATTCTTGACAGCTTCACTCTTTTCTCCATTTATCATGGTATTGCTTATTGGTCCAGTTGTGAGAATTTTTTTTTTTTTTTTTTACAAATGTTGAGGTGTAATCCATACTAAAGGCTGTAGTCTTTGATCTTAATCAAGGTGCTTCAAGTCCTCTTTACTTTCAGTAGGCAAGGTTCTGTCATTTGCATATCATGTTACTGAGCCTTTCTCCCATCCTGATGACTTGCTCTTTGTCATACAGTCCAGGTTCTTGGATTATTTGCTCAGCATATGGTTTGAATAAGTATGGTGAAAGTATACCACCCTGAGACACACCTTTCCTAATTTTCAACTCTTATAATCTTGTTTTTGTTTCAGTAAGGTCAGTAGTAATGTGTTTCCTTTCATTCCTTATTTTTGGTAATTTGTATCTTCTTTTCTTGTTTTTTCATTTCATTATTTTATTTTAAACTATGTCATTTTTTAAAATCATTTTAAAGAGCAAATTTAATTATTTCTTTCCTTCTGCTTGATTTATGTTAAGTCTTCTTTTTCCAGTGTATTAAGGTTTAATATTAGGGTACTGATTTAAGACCTTTCTTCTTCTTTAATATAAGCATTTACAACTATAAATTTCCTTCTAAACACTGCTTTAGTTGAATCCTATAAAGTTTGTTATGTTTTCATTTTAACTCACATCATGTTGTTGTTGTTATTATGTGCCGTCGAGTCGGACCCAACTCATAGGGACCCCTCCTTGGGTTTCTGAGGCAGTATCACTATGAGAGTAGATTGCCCCATCTTCCTTCCAAGGAGTGGCTGGTGGGTTTGAACCACAAGCCTTCTGGTTAGAAGTCACACATCATAGTGTTTTCTATTTTCCCTTGTAATTTCTTCTTTGATTATCTAGGAATATGATCTTTAATTTCCACATATTGTTAATTTCCAAAATTTCTTTCTGTTATTGACTTATGCTTCTATCATATTACAGTTGTAAAACATACTTTGTATGATTTCAATGTACTGATGCCCCCCTTCTTTTGGAAGCAAATACCTTGAAAGTGGTGGTAGCCTTTGGTTTTCTTGGCTTGCATCTTCTTGCCATGCTTGGATAGGATGATTTGGGCCCTAGCATTCTCAACTAATCTCACCTGGTTCAGAATGTCTGTCTAACAATTAGAGATTGATAGAGGAAGGGAGCCCCTGACTTTTCAACCACGCTTGCCTGGAATTTAACTTCTGCAATACAGAGTTGAGGTTAATGAGAAATGCTGCCAGCTATGTCTTCTGCAGAACTAGCCTAGACTTTGATTTTGGAGAAAGAAAGTCCTGCTTCTTTTTCTTAGCCATATCCACCCTAGTGGACTTTCCATCACAATGAGCTGAGAGGTTGAAAAAGAGAAGGTGCAGGTTGTGACTCAAGTGCCACAGACTTTCTCTCTTCTTAATGATATTTACTAGATTTTATATATATGTGTGTGTGTGTGTGTGTATACATATATATGCTGTTGCTCATACAGGTGATACTCAACATACAAATGAGATCCATTCCTAACCAAGCCTTTAAGTCTTTAAGTGGAATTTGTAGGTGAGACTGAATGCATGCATCTGATTCTTGTTAAGTACAAGAAAAGGCTCAAAGCCTTTGCAATAATTTAAAAGCTGCACATGCATCAAGTGAAGGTGACTGTGATGAAGAATTTGTTGCCAGTAAGGGTTGGTTCAATCATTTCAAGTGAGGACAAATTTACATGCCATTAAAGAGCAAGTAGGAGTTGTCTGGAAGTCAAATGTTTTTAACCTAAGGAATATATGTATACACACACACACACACACACATATGTATATATATACACACATATATATGTATATATATACATATACATACGTGTGTGTGTGTGTGTGTGTGTATTTCTAAAGTGACCCTATAGAGTAAAACTGACCCATAGGGTCTGTAAATCTCTATGGAAGCAGACTGCCACACCTTTCTCCTATGGAGCAGCTGGTGGGTTTGAACCACAAATTTTTTTGTTAGCAACCAAGACTTTAACCACTTCACTACCAGACATGTACGTGTATGTATATCGATATATAGATATATCCTTTATTGGCTGTGCTTCTCTAGAGAACCTAGCCTAAGACAGACATCATGCTTTGTAAAGTAGAAGGTCAGCAAAAAAGAGGGAGCCCTCAACAACATGGACTGACAGAGTTGCTGCAATAATGGGTTCAAACACAGCAATGGTTGTAAAGATGACACAGGAGTGGGCAGTATTTTTTTCTGTTGTACTTAAGTCATTGTGAGTTGGAACCAACTCAAAGCACCTAACAACACCGACAACATTTTGATTAAAGGTGATGAATTCAAAAAGGAACTATAGGAGATAAAACTGAAACTTTATTTCAAGGTGTTAATTCCTGATAAGAAAAACAAATGATTGCTTTGCATCCCAGACTGAATTTGCTTTGGGTGAGTTTATTACTGGAAAAGGGAGCTCTTAGAGTTGTTATGGTGAGTTTAGGTGTTGGGCAGTAACTTGGGGTATTTTCTCTAAGCATCAATTATGTTCCAATTATGGTCTACGCACATAAAATTCTAGATATTTTCATATATGAATTCATTTTCAGAGTCCACAGTTTAGCAGGAAACCACTTGAAACATGGTGAAGACTCTAAGGAGAGGCATACAGAGTGGAAAGAGTGGGAGACTTGTGATCAGAGGAAGTAGAATGGAGCCTGATTCTGCTATGTATTACCTATTTGGGTAACTCAATTATTATTCCACAACCTCAGTTTCCTCATTTAAAATGAAGCCTCTAAGGTTAGACCACCTTAGGAGACTTTGTCTCATTTTTTCCCTCTCCTAACCTCCGAATTCCAGTAATTCCCTTTGTCCTCTCGCTGTCATGGGAAGAGATTCATGGTGCTTTCCTACACTCCATTCTGGCTCATCTTCTTTATGCTGGTGCCTGCTGTATTGCACTTCTGATGTGTCTTCATTGAATAAGTGGTCCCTCAGCTTCACCCCATTCTCACCCCTCCAAGGAAAAGGTTCTGCTGCTTCTTATCAATTCTGTGGCAAATCACAAGAAGAAGACTCTCAGGACAAAGCCAAAACTCTGTGGCTGAGCTTCATAGACAGGCTGTCTTTCCAACTCTCTGAGTTTGTCTTTTCCTCTCACTGTACTCTGCAAAAGGGAAAAACATGCTTGACATTTCTCAAGCTGAAAGAACTGAAGAAAAAAATCAAGCCTTGAGTTGCAATATTGAAAGATTCTATGGGTAAAATACTAAATGATACAGGAAACATCGAAAGAAGATGGAAGGGATAGACAGAGTCACTATACCAAAAAGAATTGGTCAATGTTCATCTATTTCAGGAGGTGGCATATGATCAAGAACCAATGGTACTGAAGGAAGAAGTTGAAGCTTCACTGAAGGAACTGGTAAGAAACAAGACTCCGTGAATTGACAAAATAGCCATTGAGATGTTTCAATAAATGGATGTTGTGCTGGAGGAACTTACTCATCTATGTCAAGAAATTTGGAAGACAGTTACCTGGCCAATTGACTGGATGAGATCCATATCTGTACCCATGCCAAAGAATGGTGATCCCACAGAATGTGGAAATTATTTAAAAAATTATATATATATATATATATATATATATATATAATATCACACACAAGTAAAATCTTGCTCAAGGTAAATTAAAAATAGTTGCAGCAGTACATTGACAGGAAAGTGGATTCAGGAAGCTGGATTCAGAAGAGAATGTGGAACAAGGGATATCATTGCTGATGTCAGATGGATCTTGGCTAAAAGCAAAGAATACTAGAAAAATGTTTGCTTGTGTTTTATTGATTATGCAAAATCATCCAACTATGTAGACAATAACAAATTGTGGATAACATTGAGAAGAATAGGAATTACAGAATACTTAATTGTGCTCATGAGGAACCTGTACATAGACCAGGAGGCAGTCATTCAAACAGAACAAGAGGATACTGCATGGTTAAAAATCAGGAAGGGAGTGCATCAGAGTTGTATCCTTTCACCATACTTAATTCAGCCTGTATGCTGAACAAATAGTTCAAGAAGCTGGACTATATGAAGAAGAATGTAGCATCAGGATTGGAGAAAGACTAACTATCTGCTTTATGCAGATGACACAACCTTGCTTGCTGAAGGTGAAGATGACTTGAAGCACTTACTGATGAAGATTAAAGACTACAGTCTGCAGTATGGAATACATCTCAACATAAAAAAAAATAAAAATTCTCACAACTGGATGAATAAGCAGCATCATGATTGGAGAACAGATTGAAGTTGTCAAATATTTCCTATTACTTGCTTTCACAATCAACACCAATGGATGCAGCAGTTAAGAAATTGGATAATGGAGGGAAGGTTTATACATGGGAGGAAATTTTCTTTGTTAGTTAACAGGGGTGAGAGGGGAGGGGAATGAACACTGCTAGATGGGTAGAGACAAGTATTGATTATGGTGAAGGAAAGGGCACTATACCAAATGTGAGTGTCAAAGACCTAGAAAGGTGCATGGGAGGTACAGACAACAAAGATGCACACTTTTGCACATACAGTACTGTGTTGTCAGCGATTGCAAACATTGATCTATGGGTGGATAGATGGGGGGCCAGGCTGAATGATTAGGCATATGTATGCAGTGGGGAGTGTGCCCATGACCATGTATAGGGTTGGCAGACAATGTTTCTAAAAGGGTATTTGTATGTTCTGTAAGAATGTCCAGGTATATAGTAGAGCTGACAAGGAGCAAGGTTGTAGTCACTCCTTGGACACAGTCAGCTACCCGGAGGGAGCAAGTAGTTGGACCTGTGGGCTCAGGACCATGGTCACAGAGGACATCAAGCTCAATTGGTACAACATACTACACAAAAACCTTTTCCACATCCCACTTTGGCAAGTAGCAACTGGGATCTTAAAGCACCCATCTATATGTAACGATGGGTCTCTCCTCATCCAGAGCAAAGAAAAATGAAGAAAAATAAAGACACATGGAAACACTTAGTCCAAGTGACTGGTACACTGTGTTATCCTCAGCCTATGATTATGAGACCAGAAAAACTAGATGGTGCCTGGCTACCACTGTCAACCACCCAGAGCAAGATCTATGAAGGAGATCCCGGATGGAGTGGAGAACAATGTAGAA
>NW_006921647.1:2140754-2144746 GCF_000298275.1 Orycteropus afer afer | reverse complement strand
ATTGGCACAGTGGCTACAATGATGGGCTCACAAATAGCAAAGATTGTGAAGCTGGCACAGGACTGGGCAGTGTTTTGTTCTATTGTACAGAGTCACTATGATTTGGAGCCAAATCGATGGCACCTAACAACAAAAACACCAAAACTCCACTGATTTTTTTGTCCACCCTAAGAGTGGCCACTGTGATGGCTGCTACCATGTATTTGAGCCATGACTGGAGCTGGCTATGCCCTTGAGAACTGTGGGGCAGATTCTCATGGGCAGGGCTGTTTCAGTCCTCTCAATCCTGCACTGCCTGGGTCTGAGGGGAGAAGGCCACTATGTTTGCTAATTTTTTTAACTTATGCCACCTTCACAGGGCTTCTTGAGAAGAAGATATAATACCACACATGAAAATGCTGTGTATTCTTAAAACAACCTTTGTAGTATTCAAAAATATTACTCTAATTGTGCTTAACAAGAAGTTATGTTTCTGCTTTCTGCTTAGGCAACTAACATTATAAATTAAGGAAAGTTCAAATCAAGCATTGCCTGCCACATCTTTCTCCCATGGAGCAGTTGGCTTTTGGTTAGCAGGTGAGCATTTAACCACTATGCCTCCAGGCCTCCTTTTTTAGATATCTAAGAACTAATAATATTTCTACAGGTATAACCTTTGTAAATAGGTTTCTTAAAATATCACTTAGAGTCTGGCCTTCCTATTAAAACCTAGTAGGTAATGTGCTAGATGGAGAATCTGATCTTAAAAATCTTGAGAAATCAAATAAGCACTAACATTTCCATGGCTTCAAATTTTTTACAAGACTCCATTGACTTGGTCTTGTATTGTAACTTATATTTTTCTACATAAAATATCAGTTTATTTAATGTGCATGTTTGTGATTTTTTTGTGGCTTTGTTTAGAGGAATATCCATTATGATATATTTTCTAGGATTTTTTTTAAAGTCTGTGTTGATAATTTATTAAAATATTTATTTTAAGAATGGAAATCTCTATTAGAGAATCTATTTGGCTTTTCCCATCATTTGCTTTATTGAAAACTTCAGTTCTGTTAAAGCTGGAGTATATGCCATATACATACACCTTGTTCTTGTCTTTCTCTCACTCTGAGTGCATATTTGCATATCAGCCACTTCATTTATTTACACAATTGTTAATGAGTAAATGTTTTTTTTCTTTTAATCTTTGATCATCATTTATACTGCTATGAGAAAGCTTGAACTCTAGTTGAAGCAGTGAGTCAAATGGACAGTCCCAGACAGAAGAATACTGCCTTCTGTCCCTTGCTACCCATGGCTGCTCCTTGTCTTTCAGTCCACCTAGGTCAATAGGGTGGAGGTCCACCTCAGCCTAATGCTCTAATTGCCCTTTCAGTTCATGAGCATATCTATGTGTATGTAACATCAGGCAGTGATTCTTGAATATGCTTACTGTATTGCTTAAAAAGATTCTATAAAGAAGGGGATTTATTCCTTCTGTTATAATGGATACCTGTTCCTGCTAGTGGTTAAATAAATAGGAATCTAATATGAATAAAAATATTTTCAGAAACTATTTTTATGCAGTTCTTCTGTTAAAAATCATGCTTGGAAATACATGATAACACATCATTTGGAGGCTGGGCTAAAATAAATTTCTGAGCTCTAAATTACCCAAGATTGTAACATTTTCTATAGACTAATTATCAAGAATAAGAATAAGATTTCATGAAGAGTTTTCCAAGACATGTTAAAAGGTGTTAGATCTAAAACTAATTCTATCACAGAAGTGCTCTGTTAAACAAAATTTAACAGGATTTTTCAGTGTTTATAATTATTTAATGAGTATTGTGAAGCTTCAAAGGGAGATTATCATACTTACTGCTGCCAAACTTATTGACCTATAGAAATTTTTCTCACAAAAGAGCTGACCAGGCTAGTGTTCATGGGACAGACTAGGGGAAACAGTGGCCAGCAGTTGGGAAGGAGAGTCATGGGATTTGGACTGAGAAGTTCCATCTTTCCCCACTTGGTGCACTTTCTGGATCTCTCTCATTGGTAAAATGAAGATCATCACAACTGTCTGTTAGCTATTCTGGAGACCTGTTGGACAATTGGTTTAATAAATCACATAAAAGCTTTATATACAAAAGAAAATACATATTATCTGCTATCTTAAAAAATAAACTCACTGCCATCAAGTTGATTTTGACTCAGAGAGACCCTAATTGGGTTTCCAAGGCTGTGAGTCTTCATGGAAGTAGATTGCTTCAACTTCCTCCCATGGAGCAGCTTGTGGGTTTGAACCCCTGACTTTCTGGTTAGCAGCCAAATGCTTTACCCACTACACCATCAGAGCTCCTTGCTGAATACCTTACATAGTATCAATTCTTTTCACTTTTCATAATTTTATAAAAATTAAAAACCTTCAGGAAAAAAATGTGAAATTTTCAAAGTGCAGCTTTTCCTTTTGATACTGAGAAAGAATGATCACAATGGCAGGCATCAATTTCTATTAAGGCCAGTGAACACAATGGATTGTTTTCAATAATAATAAAAAATAGGATGAGATAAGAATATTTCCAAAATATTTACTCTCTGGAAATCTTTTATAAATTACCTTTTATATTTTTATACTCCTAGTGAGTGGTGGTTTCTCAGACTGCTATTTAAACACTTATTGGCACATCAAGAATACAATCTGAGATGTTACAAAAGTAATCAGACTGTGAAATTCTACACATGTAAGGGTCTAGAAGCAGAAAGTAACCCATTTATAATTGGATATCAAACTTACAAGTTGCTTAGTAGAGCCTGCCTATGAATGGAGGAAATATTGATATAGTATTTAAATAATTTCAAGCTAATCAGAACAAAAGAACATAAGCATGTCAAAATGTTATCAAATAGCAAACTTAAAATCACTAAATAAGAAATATTTTCCAAGAAACTGCTTTAGTGCTGGTTGTTTAAGAATGCAAGTTTTTAATGGGATAAAAAAAAAAAAACTATATATATTTTCAAAGTTAAATGAAAATTTTAAGGTACTAGGGGAGTGGAAAATGAGTTCATCTGACCACCTGTATATATCAATCTGAATGCGTTCTGCATTTATTAATCAAAAGCAACAATGTGTGTGGGGCACAGAAGCCCTACCTCATGAGAAATTTTGTCATACTGTAAATTTTCTTATCATTTCTGCTACTCTGCCAGCCATGCTATAAGGCTTAATAATATGAAAACATTGATATTCAATCATATAAATGTTAATGATACAAATATGTTTATATAATGCTAATATAATGATATATACTAATCATCCTGAATATCTCAAGAGAAACATTGCTAGTGGAAGAAAATTTATTAAAATAAAAATTTTTAGAAGCTCTTGTATAATGTAATTAATTCTCAGAGGGTCAATTATGAAGCTAGCAGTAAAAGAATAAAACATTATATGAAGATGATATCCTCTTATAAATGTGAAATATTTGAGGAAAATATTAAAATCTTAATGTATAATTCACAAAATTAAAATAGAGATGAATTAAATAATGAATATAGCCATGGAAAACAATGGACAGTCTTTCATTTTTATAGCACAAAATATTTTAAATATCATTCTAAACATTGTTTATAAAAGCATAGTATAAGCCCTAAATAAATGTAATATATATTTCTTATGGAATAATTCTTTCTGAATTGATCCACTGGAAATTTGAGTTTGGAATTCATTTTTTACCAAAAAAAAAAAAGGTAAATGTAAATATTCTTAAAAATACTATTCTAGAGTTAAAAACAATTTTTCTTTCCCATGAGTAAGGTTGGGCAATCTGCTTCCGTATTGATACCCCTCGAAAACCCAAGGAAGGGTCATTATGAGTCGGATCCGACTTGATGGCAGTGGTTGGTGGTTGGTTATAAGCAAAAGAATCATTTAAAAAACCTAAAAACACTTTGGGAGCTCTGGTAGCATAGTGGTTAAGACACTTTGCCTGCTAACCAGACGGCTGGCG
>NW_006921647.1:2135167-2140099 GCF_000298275.1 Orycteropus afer afer | reverse complement strand
TTTTTTTTTTTTTTTTAAATCTGGTCTTTACATCATGTTAAGTTAAATAAATGATGGGGACAGATAGAGAAAAAAATCTGCATGTGAATCATTTGACTCCTTCTTTGTCAAATACTGGCATTCCAAATGGAGGCTGTGGAGTTTTGCTAAGCTGAGGAGCACAAGTACCAAGATAGTTCTAGAAAATAACCACCAAACAGCTGTAATCATCAGATACTAAGAAGGGCCTCTATGTAGTCACCAAGAAGCAGTGCTAGATCTTCTTGGGCTTCACCAAGAGTCAGAAGATTGACTGCACCGAGCACAGCTGCTTTCAATAAACTGACAGTTGACAAAGGGTAATCAGGAAATTCCAGCTTCAAAGAAAAGTCATTTCTGAAATGAAACATTAGTTGTGCTGAAGTTGAGAAAAAGCCATTAAAATGAAAATACAGACTGAAATGGATCCCTGAGAAACAACAGATTGAGGGAAGAGCCATGCAGAAAGTTGGAAATAACCAAGTCGTTCATATTAAGGATCAGCGTGAAATCTTTGTGACACGAGGCTGCCTTAGCACAGGTGACACCTGGAAATATACACCCATCCATATGTCAAATTGGAGACATAGTCCCTGTTCTGCATGGGGAAACTCCCTCTGTGTAGCACTACTATGACCTCAAAATTAGTCATGGAATTTGTGGCATTCTCTGTGCATGAGTGTATGCAGTGATGTGATAGAGAAAGTCAGAGTCTGACCAATCTCTTGGCTGTTGGCTCATGCAGTTAGAGGTAACAGCCTATCACATAGGAGTTCCTCTATGAAGCAAATGGCTAAGCACTGGGCAACTATTGAAAGATTGGCAGTTTGAAACCATGAAGGGGCACCTCAGAAAAAAATACCTGGTGATCTGCTTCCAAAAGGTCACAGCCTGGAAAAGCCTGTGGAGCAGGTCCACACTGCACACACGGGGTCACCATGAGTTGGAGTCAAGTGGATGACAACTGATCAGTGTCACATAACAATTATGTAACCTCTTATTCCTCAAAATACTTTCTGAGAAGCAGATTACTAAAATGAGAACTTGGCAATAATTTTTACAAAAAGGAATGTGTTGGTTAAAAAAAAATAAAAGTTTTAAAAAGACTAATACAGTGGTTAAATCCTGGTTTGATGTTAGAGGGAATAGGATTTGAATTCTGACTGTACCCCTTTCTAGTGATGTACACTTGGGAAACCTAACCGAACAATGTTTCAAATTCATTGTCTGAAAATAGTGATAATAAAAGCTCACAGGTTAGTTATGAGAACAAAAGGTGATAATGACATCAAAGTCACACTATATTTGACACACAGTCTGCATTCATTGACAGTTGTTACTACCATTAATCCAGAAAGTCCAGAATGTTTTTCAATTTTCTAGGATTTATCATGAGTCTTGAATTTGGCTATAGAGTCAAGTAGAGTCCAATCAAGTATAGATCCCTGGCCACAAAACCAGGTCTCACCTGTAAAGTCCTGGGCAACAAAAAGTAGATGTTGTAGGGAAAAAGGGATTATCTGTAACTATAGGGCCTGGGACACGAAGGAGCTTGATAATAAGAGTGAATTCAGGGTGGTAAAGTGCCCTAGGCTCTCTTAGACACCCAATTCTTAAGAAACTATGCTGGGTAAACTGGTGTTCTAAAAAAGTTCCTAGCAGGTTGAGAGGATAATTTTAACTAAGTTATATATCAGTGTTAATTGATACATTTTGGTTTTGTCAATTATAAATTATTTGAACTTTTAGGTTAATAAACAAAATTTATACTTACTCTTTCAGAGACCTTAAGTGGCACAAGGTCAGTGACTCAAACCACCTAGCAGAACCGTGGAAGAAAATGTCTTAATCTACTTCTGGTAAGATCAAAGCTAAGAAAACCCTATGGAGCAGCCTACTCTGCAAGACATGGGGTCTTGAGTTGGAATCTATGACAACTAGCAACAATAAAAATGATTATAATAGCAATTTTTGAGCAATTTATATACATTTGTCCTTCAAAACTTGTAACAACATTATAAGGCAAATATTAATTATATTTCAAATACTAAGACACTGAGGATCAAAGTAACTAGGGAACATACCCAAGATCAGAAGCCAGAAAATGCCTGAGCACAAAATAGAATCCAGATCTGTCTGAGTCTAAGACTCAGACCCTTTGTATTCTTCCACAGCATTGAATTCCCAGCTAATACTAATTCCCTGGCAGATGGGCACCTAGCTTAGTAGCAGGCACTCTCTTGTCTCTTGGAGTTTGTCTGGTGTACTGCTCCCCAGGACTGCCTGCTTGATATCAGTGCTGGCAGGTAATAAGATGTGAAATTAATAAAAATTTCCTGTACTCAAAAGATTTGTTGTTGTTGTTGTTGTTGTTGTTATGTGCCATCGAGTCGGACCCGACTCACAGTGACTCCTCCTTGGGTTTCTGAGGCAGTATCACTATGGAAGTAGATTGCCCCATCTTCCTTCCAAGGAGTGGCTGGTGAGTTTGAACCGTCAGCCTTCTGATTAGCAGTCAAGTGCCTTAGGTGATATGCTAGTGGAAATTAAGTCACACTCCTTTCAATATTTCCTTTGTCTTTAGCTCAGTGGTGTGGTTTCTCTATAGTTAAACCATGGCCACAATTCATGTTTTCCAGCAAAGTTTTGCACCTGATATCACTCTTCAGTAGAGTAACAGCCAGTCTATAAGGCCACATGAAAATGTTAGTGGTTAAGTCAGAACCTATCTCCCAGTCTCAGATTATGGTTGAACATTCAGGAAAGAGCCCATGACCCAGAGTAAAACAGGTGCCAGTGAAGAGCAGAGGGAATGAGAGAATGGCCACCTTTCAATCTGTGCTGCCACAGGCATAGCTGCTTGATGGGCAGCTGTCATGAAACAGCTCAGACTGGAACCAACTTCAGCTGTATCTGCCATGGTATAGTCTCTGAAGTGACACTGGGATTTGGATCCAAACAGAAAACAACTGTTCCCACTAAAAAAAGAGCCTGAAATGACAAGAACACACCATCTAGAAGATAATGGAGCAGAAAGATAGTATTGGGTGGAGGTGGGTGGATGAGGTCAAATTGCTTTCAGATTGTAAAGATGGTTATAGAACCAAGAAGCAAAGGACATCATTCTTAGGACATAAATGAAAACAAAACAAAAAAGAAAAGCAATTGGTAAAGATCATCCCTGATGTAAATGTGAGCACTTGCAGATGAAAATGCTAAGAATGAACTCTGTACATAGTTGGTGAGGTCATAATGGGACTCAGAGAAGAAAGCATAGCTTTGTGCTCAAAGTAACGCTGCAGAGAGAAACCTTAGGTTCAAGACAGAGGTAAGAGAAAACACTGCATGAATTGTGCAAGGAGCTCTTTTACCGTGCAGACACTATGTTCCTAGACAATCTCAATTCCTCCATCTGTCAGTTGCCTAGCCCACAGTTAGTTCTTCAAGCATAGTATCATGAAATGAAACAGGGAAAAGAGAGCCCAACTTCACTCCTCTTTGAATGGAGATGAATGGCATGGTGCCATCCACTCAACTGTGCACAACCATGCTTAGAAGAGAAAACTCTCATAGTTACTCCAACTTCATGTCTGTGGTGGTAAAAAGGGCTCAGAAAATGTGCAGTCAATGGGCTCAAAGGGAACTTTTGTGGGACTGAAAAACATATATATAGAATTCTGCTTATGATAACTTAAATAAAGCGTGTTTCCACAGCACTTAATTTAGAAAAGCTTAACGATTTCTGAGCTTTGTGAATCCCTGAAATATTTTTCTGAGGCAGATAGAGAACAAGTATTGTCACTATAGAAAGCAGAGTGATAACATATATGATATGCTGAATTATATTATGAAGCGACCCAGGCTATTTCTTGATCTACACATGTCCTTACAGACTTGTACTGTGTCAGGATGATCAAGATGGGGCCTCATCTCATATGAACCAATGATTGCATTTCCACAGTGTTTGAGAACATCTGCCAGCACTGCCCAAACAAATTCTGCTGTAATTATGCTGTTCTAATGTAAATGTTTAAAAGACGCCTGGGATTCTCATCTGATTACATTGCTGCTGTAGAGAAATGGGACTTATTTAATGTTAAGCCTGCAATTATCAAATAGTGCTATTTCGCTGCAGTAAACAAAATCTCTTCGATTTTAACCATAGCTTGCATTCAAAATTAAAATAATCTAGATAATAGTATCACCGCTTTGGATATTTTGAGCACAGATTTAACTTTGAAGTTTAACTGTGTCTGAACCAAACCATTGTTTTTTTTAATAGCCTCATATGCATGTGAAAGCTTGACAATGAATAAGGAAGAGCACAGAATTGATGCAGTTATATTATAGCATTGAAAAGGATATTGGATATATCACAGACTGTCAGAAGAATGAATAAATCTATGTTGGGAGAAGTACAGCCAGAGTACTCCTTAGAACTGAAAATGGCCAAACTTTGTCTCTTGTACTTTGGTTATGTTATTAGGAGGGACAGTCCCTGGAGATGGATATCCTGTTTGGTAAAGTAGTAGTTGTTGTTGTTATTTGCCATCGAGTCGGCCCTTACTCACAGCCACCCCTCCTTGGGTTTCTGAGGCAGTATCACTACGGAAGTAGGAATGCAGTAGCAGAGGGACAGACAAAAAGGGGAAGACAATCAGTGAGATAGATTGACACAGCGGCTGAAACAATGGCCTAAAGCATAGGAACAAATGTTAGGATGGCACAGGACTGGTCAGTGTTTCATTTTGTCATAGGGTCACTGTGAGTAGAAACCAACTCTGTGGCACCTAACAACATCACTTTAGACATGCTGACTTAGTCGATTTCACATAAGATACTTTCAAAAAGTAAATTCACATCACTATTTTCTTGAGATGATTTTACCTGGTGCTATTATATATATATATATAT
>NW_006921647.1:2132735-2133427 GCF_000298275.1 Orycteropus afer afer | reverse complement strand
CACTGTACCAAAAAGAACTGATCGATCTTCATCCATTTCAGGAAGTGGCATATGATCTAGAACCAATGGTACTGAAGGAAGAAGTCAAAGCTGCATTAAAAAAATTGGCAAAGAACAAGGCTCCAGGAGTTGGCAGAATACTGACTGAGATATTTCAACAAGTGGATGCCCCATTGGAGGCACTACTCAGTTATGCCAAGAGATTTGGAAGACAGCTACATGGGCAACTGACTGGAAGAGATCTGTATCTGTACCCATTCCAAGGAAAGGTATCCCACAGAATGTGGAAATTATCAAACAATATCATTAATATCGCACACAAGTAAGATCTTACCGAAGATAATTCAAAAACGTTTGCAGCAGTATAGTGACAGAGAACTTCCAGAGGTGCAAGCTGGATTCAGAGGAGGACATGGAACAAGAGATATCATAACTGTTGTCAGATGGATCTTGGCTCAAGGCAAAGAATACCAGAAAGATGTTTACTTGTGTTTTATTGACTTTGTTAAGGCATTTGATTGTGTGGATCATGACAAATTATGGATAACATTTAGAAGACTGGGAATTCCCGAACACCTGACTGTACTCATGAGGAATTTGTACCTTGACTAGGAGGCTGTCATTGGAATGGAACAAGGGGACACTGTATGGTTTAAAATCAAGAAAGGAGTGTGTCAGGGTTGTATCCTTTC
>NW_006921647.1:2114264-2130395 GCF_000298275.1 Orycteropus afer afer | reverse complement strand
GGGCAATCTACTTCCATAGTGATACTGCCTCATAAACCCAAGGAGGGGTCGCTATGAGTCGGGTTCGACTCGATGGCACATAACAACAATAACATTGAAAAACATCTTAGTTGCTTCCAATTTTTGCAATTAAAAACAAAGTTTCTATAAACATCCATGTGCAGGTTTTTATGTGGGTGTGCATTTTCAAGTCATTTGGGTAAATATGTAGAAGTGTGATTCCTGAAACAAATGGTAAGTCAAAGTTTATCTTTGTAATCATCTGCCAAATTGTCTTCCAAGGTGGCTATACAATTTTACATTCCCACCAGCAGTGAATAAGAGTTCCCGTTGGTCTGTATCAAGCATTTGATAAGGATTTAATATCCAGAGAACATAAAGAAGAACTCCCAGAACTTAATAACAGAGACTAAATAAAACCAATCAAAAAATGGAAAAATTACTTGAATAGTTATTTCACCAAAAAAGATATACAAGTAGCCAATAAACGTATGAAAAAATACACAACATCTTAGGAAATGCAAGTTAAAACCATAATGACATACAAGTTCACCCCAACTAGTATGGCAATTACCAGAAGAATAGAAAATAAGTGTTGGCAAAACCAAAAAGAAAAAAGAAAAAACTCACTGCTGTTAAGTCGATTCAATTCACAGCGACCTCTCCCTGGGTTTCCAAAGCAGTATCTCTATGGAAGTAGATTAACCAGTTTTCTTTTTGAGGAGTGGCTGGTGGGTTTGAACCACCAGCCTTCTGGTTAGCAAGGATCTGGAAATATTAGAACCTTTATATCTTGTGACGGGGATTGTAAAGTTGTACCAAAAAAAAAAAAAAAAACCCACTGCCATCAAAGTCAATTCCAACTCATAGCAGCTCCCTTTGGGTTTCCAAAGCTGTAAATCTTTAAGGAAGTACATTGCCTCATCTTCCTTCTGCAGAGCAGAACTACCAAGCTTCTGATTAGCAACCCAATGTGTCCCTGCACCATGAGAGTTCCAGCCAGTGTTAAAAACAATTTGGTGGTTCTTTAAAATAGTGAAACATAGAACTAGCACATGATCCAGTAATTCCATTTCTAGGTATATACCTAATTGATCTGAAAGCAGGAACTCAAACAGATACTTATATATCAATGTCTACTGCCGTATCATTTATGATAGCCAAAATATGGAAACAACCCTAGGTATAGCAACAGGTGAATGAACAAAAAAAATGTGTGTTCTATTCACACACACACACACACACACACACAAAGATCAAACTCATTGCCATCACATTGATTCTGATTCATAGCACCCTCTTCTATTCATACTATGGGATATTATTCAGTCATAAGGAGAAATGATGTTCTAATACCTGTTACAGTGTGGTTGAATCTTGAAAACATACTAAGTGAAATAAGTCAGACACAAAATGTCAAATAATGTATGATCCCACTTATATAAAGAAGCAAAGAATAAGCAAATCCATACAGACAAAGGTTATTAGTGGTTACCAGCAGTGGATGGGAGAGGGAAATGGGAAGTTATGGGGTACCGAGTTCAGGGTGATTAAAACATTTAGGAGTGGATGGAGTCATGGTGGCACAACATGGTGAACATAATTAATGTCACTGAATTGTACATGCACAAATGATTTAAATGACAAATGTTATAAGTGTTTCTTCACAAAAAAAAATTAAAAAAAGTTTTAGGCAACAATATTTAGTTTTATTTATTTCATAAATTTATAAAATTTTTTAACTTAAATGAAATTGAATTATGGTTTCTAGAAAAGAAGATCTTGGAAACTACCATGCCATTATGAATCAGTTGTTTGACAATTTTATATTAATATATAACTGAGCAATGAGAAATGATAGAAAGTTCCTTTACCTGTGCACAGCCTCTATTACTTTAATTTTTCAATTCTATATAAGTTTTAATGGGGGAGGGGAGAGAAGAGAAACAATTTAAATACTAATTGCTAATATTTCCTTTGTATTCTGAACACTACACCATTTAATCTATAAAGACTGTGTTGTTAATATTTCAAATACTGATAGAAATAACGTTCCTTTGGGATTTGTCATTGAAATTATTTCATCACTGATTTCAAAAGATAGTGTAGTATGACATATCAAACATTTTTTTTTTTTTATTGCTCAGAAGAGCAATGCTTGCTCAGTAGACATTGTTGTCATTCAGATATTGATATTCTTAGCCCAAGAGTCAACATATTTTCAGTAGCATCATAGGTAATTACACCAAAGAAGGCACCAGAAGGGCTGTAACATTTAACCCATGCTTAAAAGATGTGAGCACTAGGGTTGTCACATTGAAAATTAAAACTACACAAATGATTCAGAACTTTCTGAATTCATCAGGTCCTCAGAAGGAAGGTTGGGCAATCTACTTCCGTAGTGATAATGTTGTGCCCAGGTTATGAAGGAGTTGTTCAGTGCAAGGAATTTGCTAACACACGACAATGCAAAAGCAAAAGGAAAGTTTATTCACTAGCTCGAGTTAGGGTCCCTGCTCTCACCAAATCAATGGCTTGAGCAAAAGACCCCGTGCTCTTTCATTATCACATATTTATAGAAAAAATATAGGGTGGAGTAGATAATTGGTTTTTAGGACAGGGGTTTGGGAAGTTGGGGGGCGGATTGGAATCCCCCAGTTTCAAAGGTGAGTGAGAGATTTTTCGGGCCAGGCAGATCTCTTTGATATGTGCAAACTCCGTGTGAAATCTGGGGAGGTAAGAGCTGTCAGAGCCTTCAAAGGTGGGCAAGAGGCTTTTTGGAGCCATGCAGATCTCTGATAAAGGCTCTGAGGCATGGGATGTTAATCTCTATACTAGAGGCATTAGGGGAGCTCTGGTAGCATAGTGGCTAAGGCACTTGACTGCTAACCAGAAGGCTGGCGGTTCAAACCCACCAGCCACTCCTCGGAAGGAAGGTTGGGCAATCCTACTTCCGTAGTGATACTGCCTCGGAAACCCAAGGAGGGGTGGCTATGAGTCAGGGCTGACTCGACGGCACATAACAACAACAACAACAGAGGCATTAGGACTCAGCATGGGACGTGTTAATCTCCATACTAAAGGCTTCTGGTTAAAGATCTACCTGGAGGCATTAGGACTCAGCATGGGACGTGTTAATCTCCATACTAAAGGCTTCTGGTTAAAGTATCTCTCAGACCTCACAATAATACCTTGGAAACCCAACAAGGGGTCACTATGAATTGAGTCCAACTCGATGGCAAATAACAACAACAACATCCTGGACAAGAGAAAAACAATCAGTAGCAAAACCATCTTAAATCTCTGGGACATGAGATTCAAATGTTATACAAATATTTCTGAACTATTCTTTTCAGAAAAAAAAAATTATTTCATTTTGCTGCAAGTGAATTTGTTGTATATCTCTCCATACGATTGGGCAATCAGTTTATATGGAGCTCTTTTCACATAACCCATGTTGAAATCATTTGATTATAACAAGTGCTGTATTTTCTTTTTGGGTTTCACCCAGTTTGTGTATAGAACATGCAAATTATGTCATGTCAAATGAAACTAAAACAAAAGTTTAGAGAAAAGTTTAAACATCACAGTCACTTGAAAATTTCACAGAAAATTGGAAATGAAATATATTAAATTGAAGTTTAGAAAAACTCCTACATATAACTTGTATTTCCATGAATATTTTACTTTTATAGTCACTTTGGCTCATTACTTTCATAATTTATCAACAAAATCAAGAAAAGTAGATCCTTATTTCTCCCCTTTTCCAACATCCTTTAAAATTTTCATTTCGACAACAACTTAGGCTTTCAAGATCTAGTAGAAAATTGGGCCCTCCAAAAAGCCATAATTACCTCTCTGAGTGCCTTTTGTTTCCTTAGATATTTCCCTTAATTCCCTATACACTTGATGGCTCTTTGATGTCATTTTTCTTAGGTGCAACATTGTCTGAATCTCTTGTTCATCTTTACTCAAAACACAATTTCTGAAGTATTATGTCGGAAAGTAAATAATAAGTGAATAACATATTTCTGGCAAGAAGAAGGGGAAAAGTAAAGATGTTGAAATAAAATCAGAGAGTTGCCCTTAACAAAGTCCTACCAAGCAAGGGAAAAATCTTTACTAGAGCCTTATCCCATGGGAAATTAGCAAATCCTAGCCTCCTCTAGCCTTCTTCTCTCACCTAAGAGGTATAAAAAGATAAGCAACATATGGGAAGGTCATATCCCAGGGACACAGGTACACAATTCACAATAGCCAAAGGATAGATACAACCAAACTGTCCATCAACTGAAAAATGGATAAACAAAATATGGTAAATAGATCCAAATGGAACATGTGTCAATTACTGAGCCAATTATTAATCATAATGAGAAATGAAAATCCTGACTTATGCCACAACATAAATGAATATAAAAACCATGCTGAGTGACATCAGTCAGTCACAAAAAGAAAATTCTGCATCATTTCATTTATATTAATTAAACAAATATATCAAAAACAAAATTATTAGTGATTACCAAGAGATGGGGAAAGAAGGAATTTTGCTTAGGGTACATTGAAAGTATATTCCTGGTGGTGGCAAAATTTGGAAAAAGATGGCAAGGATAGTTAGAAGAATGTAATAATAAATGTCACTAAATTATATGTGTAGAAATTGTTGGATTGTTGTGTATTTAGTTGTCTATATTTTCACCACAATAAAAATGACAATTGATGTAATTCATCACATCAACACACTAAATAAGAAAAATCATATGAGTATATAAATTGATGCATAAAAAAACATTTTAAAATCTGACATCCATTTATGATAAAAAGCTCTCTCTGTCAGCAAATCAGGAATAAAGGGGAAAGTCCGCAACTTGATAAAGAACATCTTCAAAAAAACTTACAGTTGACACCAAACTTGATGGTGAAAACTGGTTACTTTGACCCTAAGACTGACAGCAAGGCAAAGATATTTCCACTGCTATTTGGTGTAGTGCCTAAGGCACTTGATTGCTAACTAGAAGGCTGGTAGTTCAAACCCACCAGCCACTCCTCGGAAGGAAGTCTGGACAATCTACTTTCGTAGTGATACTGCCTAGGAAAGCCAAGGAGGGGTCGCTATGAGTCATCCAACTCAATGGGAAATGTGAGAGAGAGAGAGAGAGAGATTTGATACTGGAAAAAAAAATGCACTAGCTAATGCAACATAATAGGAAAAGGTAATAAAAAGGTATGTGCCTTGAGAAGGAAAAAATAAAGCTGCCTTTACATATGAAATAATTGTTTATATAGAAAATCCCACATAATCAACAATAACAAAACTCTCCTGGAACTAATAAGTGACTACACCAAACTGGCAGGATACAGGGTGAATGTGCAAAAGTCAGTTGGTTTCTGATATATAGTGAAACCTGTGATAGCAGGAACTCGATGGGACTGCCTTGTTTTTCCAGGTCCCGTAAGTTTTCTGCCTTTATCACGGTGCAGTCTTACAGCTTTTCTATCTATCATTTCAGTGGAAAATATTTGAATTTTCCTTCTCTGACAGATTTCCATCTTACATTGATTCCAGCTTTTGGAGGTTTTACTGTACTAGCAATAAATAATTGGTAAAAAAAACCAAAAACATGAAATACTTAGATATAAATCTACCAAAATATGTAGATGATAAGAATTAAAGGGAAGCAAAATCTGCATATAAACTTGTACTATTGTTGATAAAGTTCTTTAAATTTGTCAGTAAAAACATATGGGTATCATGAAGCATTATGTGCACTGGATTTGAAAAAATAAGTAAATGGATGGCAGGTAGTGGGAGCCAGGTTTCTCATTGTTGGAGAGGGGGTTTACAGACAGGCAAAGGGAGGAAATTGCAATGATCCATGTGTTAATGAATTAGAGTTGGAAACATTAGCATGAACTCATGTTAACTTGACAAAAACACAAATTTTACATATACACATATTTATAGATGTGTGTATACATAGTATAGTATGAATGTATGTATTTTTCGCTCTGTCAGCTGAGATGGCGTAAAAGAAACAATATTCCAATAGCAGTGAACATGCATAGTGTATAGATCTTGGTTTCTAATGATGTTCCCCAATAAAAGTAACCAGGGATCCTTGGAGAAATGGCTGATTCTAGGACTGGATCAGGAATAAACAAGAGGAGCCTTGAATATCTTATAGTGCCAAAAATCAAGGAAGTGCTAAAATAAAATTCTGGGTATATGTCAAAAAGGATAAGAGCCAACTGAAAGAACTCCAAATGACCAAAGCTGGAAGAATTTGAGAAAATAAATAAAATAATATTGGGTTTTAATTAAAATATAATACACATATATATGAGTCCAGGCTGATATAAATGAATAAATTAATAAATGGTAGAAAGATGGCAAATTTCCTATGCAGAAAATTACAAATAATTTATGTACATACTCCTTCATTAAGAGGGAGAACATAACTCTGTTTTGGTTCTCTAGTGCTGCTCTAGCAGAAAGTACCACAGGTGGATAGCTTAAGCACACAGAAGTTCTATTTTCATACAGTTTAGGAGGTGAGAAGTCTCAGTTCAGAGTGCCAGCTCTAGGGGCTGGTGAAAGCCCCTCAGTCTTGGGCTTCAGCTCTGTCTTCTGCTCCAGGCCGACTGAAGCTGGAGGCATCTCTTAGGTCAGGCAGCTGCTGGCTGCTGAGACCGACAAATCCAAGTCAGCAAATAAAATAGCACAGTCCCAAGATTACCAAACAACATGGCAGGACACTAGTTCAAGTGCAGAGACAGTCCCAAGATTGGCAGGAAACATGTCAGTCTGCTGGATGAAGACTTGGCTACGTGCAGGGTCTAAGAATGCCAAAAAGCTGAGATCTTTCTCAATGTTCTCCTTATATACTGGAAGCAGACTGCATCCCTAAGGCAGCTACTCCAGCCACTCACTGCAGGTTCCACTATGGAATGGATTACTATCATGGGGAATAACTACATTAAGTTGCCCAACCACTCAAAAACAGGCTCAGCCACGTTGACACACAACTTAACTATCACACTCTCTATTCCTTAGTTGTGGGCTATATATAGTGACTTCCTTCCAAACTGTTTAATATGGAAAGAGGGGGAAAAAAAAAAAAAAAGAGTAAACTTACAGTGCAGAAACCTGATAAGCATTACCTCAGCCAGGGGATCAAGGTTAATAACCGTTACAAAACATGTTGATAGTAGGCTTATTTGATATGATGTGATGAAAATGGCACTGCATTCTCCCAACTACAACTATTCATAACCCTAGCCTTTCTATGATAGGAGCTCTGGTAGCATAGTGGCTAAAGCACTTGACTGCTAACCAGAAGGCTGGCGGTTCAAACCCACCAGCCACTCCTCGGAAGGAAGGTTGGGCAATCCTACTTCCGTAGTGATACTGCCTCGGAAACCCAAGGAGGGGTCGCTATGAGTCGGGGCCGACTCGACAGCACATAACAACAACAACAACAGCCTTTCTATGAGAAAAACATCAGATGAATTTCAATAATGGAACATCCTACAAAATGTCTGACCAATTCTTCTCAAAACTGTCAAAAGTTATCAAAAACAAGAGCAGTCTGAGAAACTGCCACAGCAAAGAGGAAATTAAAAGAGACTTGACAATTAAACATAATGTAGTATCCTGGAAGAGATTCTAGCACAGAAAAAATATATTAGGTAAAAACTAAAGATATTTAAATAAATATTAATAATGGGTCAATATTTGCTCATTAATCGTAATAAGTGTATCATATTAATGTAAGATTCTACTAATAGGGGAAACTGGGTACCATATTTATGAGAAGTCTCTGTATTATCTTCTCAGTTTCTTAGTGAATCTGAAACTGTTCTAAAATATATTAAGGGGGGAAAATAAAGTAAATAAAAAGTTCAATGGACATCTTAATAGTATATTAAATATAAAGTGAAAATTCATGGTAGATCATAAAATCAAGATAGATCAGAAGTATTATTCAGAATGAAGCATGTAGAGACAAGATGATGGAAAATAGGCAAAAGAGGTTCAGAGTCTTACAGGAGAGAATGGGAAGGTCTAGACACAAGTGCTTCAAAGAGAGAATAGAATGAATGGAGCAGAGGCAGTATTTCAAAAGAAAATGGCTTACAGGTAGAATGTTCCAGATCTGATGAAAGATCTCAGTTCCAGATTGAAAATTCCAATGAATCCCAAATAGTTTAAATAAAAAGGAAAACATACCACGACTCAACATAGTGAAAACATACAACAAACACAATGCACTACTGTGGAGTCAGATCCGACTCGTAGCAACCCCTCCTTGGGTTTCCGAGGAGGTATCACTATGGAAGTAGATTGCCCAACCTTCCTTCTGAGGCGTGACTGGTGGGTTTGAACTGTCAGCCTTCTGGTTAGCAGTCAAATGCCTGAAGCACTATCTATATGCTATATCTAAAAACCAAAAAGACAAACACCCTTTGGGTTTCCAAGGCTGAAAATCTTTACAAAAATAGATTGTCTCATCTTCATCCCATAGAACAGCTGATCGATTTGAACTACTGACCTTCTGGCTAGCAACCAAATACCTTACCTATTATGCCTCCTGAGCGCCTTAGAATATGAAAAGCAAAGAAAAAAAAAATCAAAGTAGTATCATTTAGACTGATTGACTTCTCTAGAGCATAAATGGGAACTAGACATGGAAAATATCTCTGATGGGGTAAAAGAAAATGACTTCCAATCTAGAATGTTATGGCAAGAGAAAATATTTCTCAACAATCAAGCCAAAATGAGTACTTTTTAAGCTAGCATCTGCTATCTTAGATCCTAATCACTGTTGCATCTGTCAAATTAGAGTTAAATGGGAATATGAGGGAAATTATCACTCTTGAATCTGTTAAGTTTGAGATGAGGGTCCTGTCTTACTTAGCCAGTACTGCTATAACATAAATACCATGGGTGAATGGCTTTAACAAACAGAAATCTATTTTCTCACAGTTCAAGAGGCTAGAAGTCTGAATTCAGGGTGTTGGCTGTAGGGAATATTTCCCTCTCTCTCTCTCTTTCTCTCTCTCTCTCTCTCTCTCTCTCTGTCCTCTGAGGGAAGAAGGCCCTTGCTTCCTTTCCATTTCTATTTGTAGGTTCCTTAGCAGTCCTTCGGCATGTACCTTCCCTCTCTTTTGTGCTTGTTTGCTTTGCTTGCTTAATCTGCTCTTTTACATCTCAAAAGAAATTGATTTAAGGCACAACCTACACTAATACTGTCTCATTAACATAAAAAAGAAACCCTATTCCCAAAAAGGATTATTACCACAGGTATGTTGTTGTTGTTATGTGCCAAGTCGCCCAACTCATAGCGACCACTCCTTGGGTTTCCGAGGCAGTATCACTACAGAAGTAGATTGCACAACCTTCCTTCCCAGGAGTGGCTGGTGGGTTTGAACCGCCAGCCTTCTGGTTAGCAGTCAAGTGCCTAAGGCACTATGCTACCAGAGCTCCCGCCACAGGTATAAGGGTTAGGAATTACCACATATATTTCGGGAGGACACAATTCAATCTATAACAGACTTAAAAAAAAAAAAAAGAAAGAAACAAGAAACAGTTGTCAATGAGTCATTTCTGATTCTTGGCGACCCCATATGTGTTAGAGTCGAAACATTCCATAGGGTTTTCCGTGGCTAATTTTTCAAAAGTGTGTCAATGAAACTTTCTTTCAAGGCACTTCTGGATGGTGACCCTAATCCTTATGATCTCTCCTAGTAAGATATAGTAGTGAGATGCATGATGCAGTACTTGGTAGAAAGAAAAGGATCCTGGGACTTCCACTTGCGTTTTTCTACATCGTCATCATTATATGGGCAAACGGATCATGTAATAGGATTGAAGTGCTTCAGCTTTTCCAGGAGGTTAATGTGGAAACTCCATTTATTTCTTTGTGAGCCCCAAATAAGAGTCGGGGTAGCAGTAGTGTTTTGTGTTTCCATGCATTAGCTCAAAAACTGTGTTTTACAGTCTTTGAAGAATTTAGTATTTCCTTTCCAGTACAGAATTACCTGGACAGTAAGGGTTCACCCAATTTTCACAGTGCATACATAATGGATGCAGTTCAATATTTTTATTCAAGAAGCCCTTGTCTGTGAATTATTTTAAGACTGGAGATTTAGAGGACCAAAATGATTTATTATGGTGTCTCAGAACTGAAATTTTATTTTCAGTTTTATTTGTTTCTAGGAAATTTGTGCTCAATAGCAATATTATTGTGAATCAAACCATTGTGATTACTGTGCTGGTCCTGCCACTTGTAATGGTAACCTTTTTCCTCAGAATGTACGTACTGTGGTTGGCATTTGTCTCCTAGGGTCCAGAACATTGCTTATTCTTCATGGCAGGCAGTGTAGTGTCCCAAAGGCTGCTGTAAATAGGAACTGGATTCTGGATGAACACAGGCAATAATTTAATTCACTAATCAAGTGGCTTTATTCCATGGAGTGCTGTACACTTCTGTGGATTTATAGACAGAAATTGTGACTTCTGCTTTATCTTGCCTGAAGTCAGGTTTAACTCTCTCTTATTTAACTAAGAGCTTGTTACCTGCACTGTAGCTACCCTGGGTCAAATAGAGTTTTTAGTACAAACATGAAAATCAATATTAAACATAAGGGAGATTTATGAAAATAGTGTTGGGAACACATAGAATGATTAGGTTTCTTAATCTCATATTTGAAAAACAGGTGCCAAGGAGGACTGGATAACAGTTATGTTGATACAGAGGCAGGGAGGTCTGATTCCACTACATATAATTTGAGAATATACTGTTCACTTAATTATTCTTTTTAACATGTATATTGTTTCTTTAATTCTGGCAAATGTCTACACACAACAACAAAAAAAAAAAGAGAGAAAAGGATTAAATGCACATACATAAGGTATCTTTGATAATTGCACTGTGCCACCAAATTTTTTAAAAAGCTTTATTAGAAGGAATTCATATCATATCTACATGGTGTTTTATATACAAATACTTCCATATAGAACAGTTAGAGACAAGAAAGGAAAAAGTTAAGAGAATGAGAATTATGTCCTTGGAAGATCAATAAAAATTAGGTTACCTGTAAGCATAGCTTTCTTTAAGCAGCTTGTAAATATTCCCAGGGAGCTCTGGTGGCATAGTGCCTAAGGCAACTGACTGCTAACCAGAAGGCTTGCAGTTCAAACACACCAGTCACTCCTCTGAAGGAAGGTTGTGCAGTCTACTTCTGTAGAAATACTGCCTCGGATACTGAAGGAGGGGTCACTATGAGTTGGAGACAATTTGATGGCACATAACAACAACAAGTATTCCCAAGAAAAGAAATTGAGTGCAATTTGAATGCAAACTACTTAGACTTCCACTGAAAAATCAACCTGATAGGTTACACCTTGTGAAAAGTAGAGACAAGTTCCTAGTTTCGGAAACAAATATCTATTAATTTGATATTTGGAAGCAAAGTTGAGCTATCCAAGCTCTAAAGCTGGACAATCACCAATGGGAATTTTTTATAAACTGAATGAGTCCAGCATCAAAAGAATAATGAAAACTGGTAAATAAACAACGACAACAAAAAGTTAAGCATGGAGATTAAAGCAACAGTAGTATACAAAAACAAAGGAGAATGAGACAACTGTATGGTATGGATCTTAAGAAATGCTAGTCAAGAATTATCTCCTTCTCAAGTAGTTCTGGTGGTATAGTGGTTAAGACATTTTGCTGCTAACCAAAAGGTTGGTAGCTCAAACCCACCAGCAGGTCTGTAGAAGAAAAATGAAGCAGTCTGCCTCTGTGTATATTTATAGTCTTGGAAACCCAATGGGGGTCCGAATCAACTCAATGGCAGTGGGCTTGGTTTTGGCTTTTTGGTTTCTCTGCCAAGAACATATCACTTGAAGTCATGGACAAAAATTAACCACCCTGGCTAATAACTTCACATAGTAAAACACCCAGTTCAAAGCTTCTTAGGACTCTTACTCTAAGAAAACAATTTCCCCTACCAGAGAAAATAATGGAATATTTGAGTTGGTTCAATTATAAAAGGTTATGTTTATGAACATCTTACATAATAGTGGATCACTACCAAGAGATTGGCTCAGTTGATCAAAAACAAATCAGACAACTGAAAACTAGCATGGGATTAATAAAGAATAAACTACTTCCCTGGCCCTTTCTTTCATGTCCTTAATTTGAGTAACTTTAACTTCTGCAAGCCTCACAACAGGCAAGGAGTGTGCTTGTGCCTTGATGGTGGCAGGTGTTACTGCTCAGGCAGTGGTGTAGGGCCCAATGATGATAGGCACTAAGACAGAGATTGTCTTTCTACAACTGTAAAACACTAATGGTCATTGGAGTCACAAAGACTGAAATGGAGGTCCATAAACTAATGCAAACTAGATCTGTGATCCTAAAACTGTGGGCCTCAGGTTTCCTTTTACCAAATCAAAGTGTAAATTTTGAACTTCTTCTGGATTGTCCAACACTGTCACAATTCAGAAGGAAGATTGGGCAATCTACTTCTGTAGAGACACCACCTCAGAAACCCAAGGATGCGTCTCTATGAGTCAAATAGTCTCAACAGCAGTGAGGTATTTTTTTTTTTTTTTAAATGATCACAGTTATTTATTAGCTATGAATAGTGCTCTTTCCTATGCTATTATGAGCCATTTTATATATTACAGGTATTTTAGATATTTAGGAGCTCTGGTGGCATAGTGCCTAAGGCATTTGACTGTTAACCAGAAGGTTTACAGTTCAAACTCACCAGCCTCTCTACAGAAGCAAGATGGGGCAATCTATTTTGTAAAGATTTACCGCCTTGGAAACCCAATGTTGTTGTTGTTGTTATGTGCCATTGAGTTGGACCCGACTCATCAGAATCAACCATATAGCAGTGGGTTTGTTTTTTTGTTTACATATTTAAATTTTTTAAAAAAATTGTATCTTCTGAATTTACATGATTGATTGCTATGCTACTCATTCACACTTTTTCAACAAAAATGATATTACATAGCCTAATGAAGAGATTTCTCCCTAAATTTAGCAAAGCTCTTAACCCCTGCACCACCAGGGGTCCCCTTCAAAAGCATAATTCACTTTTCCTGTCAGTCATTCCAATGGTGACTGGACTCAGCAGGGGCTTTGTAACTCATCAGACCTCTCTTAACATTGAGGGGACCAGAGACCTATGCTCCCAGACTATTTGGATTAATTGACCTTTAATGGTTTTGATTGTTTCCACTGCTCCTTAAATTCTCCATCAATGTTTTGTTCCCTTCAGAGCATCTTTGGAGACCTAGACAGATAGGGTTTTTTTTACCTCTTTGTCTATAGAAAATAATAAGTCCTCACAGACTGAGTGTGGGAGGGAGTTGGAGGGGAGACTAAGAACAAAGCAGACATTCCCTCCAGCTTTCTAATGCTACAGATTGTTGTTAGTTGCTGGGGCATTGGCTCTGACTCATGATGATCCCATGTACAATAGACAGAAATGTTGCTCAGTCATGTGCCAACTCCATGATATTGATATATTTTAGTCTGCTGTGGGGCTGTTGTGTCAATCCATCTTGCTGAGGATTTTCTGTGTTTACACTGACCCTCTACTTTACCAAGCATGTTGTCTTTTTCTAGTCATCAGTCTTTCTAGGAAAGGAGAAATCCCTATATCCTTCTGATCTGGGGGGGCAGAAAGCCTCTGTCCTCTTAGTTGTTAATGTCTAGGTTGTAATCATACCAGAATTAAAAATAAAATCATACCAGCCAAAAACATTTCTGAGGACCACCTCACTCTTGTTATTCACCAACAACACAATAACCAGGAAGGGCACTTCTGTCTGGAGCAGCTCCACTACCCGTGCTTTCTGATGTCTTTGAGACATTCTGCTCTCCTCTCCAAATCTCCTCTTGAGCCTGGACTACTTCACCCACCTGTAGTGATACTGCCTCGGAAACCCAAGGAGGGGTCACTATGAGTCGGGTCCTACTCGAGGGCACATAAAAACAACAACAACAAAGGAAGAAGAATATAATCATTCACAGAAACATGCAGTCATCTGGCAGCTCCCAGGAAAAAAAAAAAGCTACCAACATAAAAGGGCAAGTATATTTTTTTCCTATATATTTGGAAAGTAGCATTTGGTAGTGTAGTGCCTAAGGCACTTGACTGCTAACCAGAAGGCTGGTGGTTCAAACCCACCAGCCACTCCTCGGAAGGAAGGTTGGGTAATCTATTTCCGTAGTGATATTGCCTCAGAAGCCCAAGGAGGGGTCACTATGAGTGAGGTCCAACTCGCTGGCACATAACAACATTAATTTGGGCACTGTGTCAAAATAGTAACTCAGATTGTTGACATCAGTATTGTTTAGTACAATAAAACACACGGCAAGGAAGGAGACAAGTTACATATATCCTTTGCATGTCCTCTAGCTGATATAGATAATAAAATGTTTAAAAGATGAAACATTGCAATTATTCAATGATATCAATCATCATGGTTTGGTTCTTGTATCATATACTGCAAATATTTATGAACAGTTGTTTGCAAACTATTTACTTAATAAAAAGTAAATTACTACAGTGACTTTCAATTTAAGAAGGTCTTGCAGTGGATCTATTTAGTGAAGTGAATAATCTTCTCTTAATGACTAATTCTGTGTAATTGGATTAGTATGTGGATTGTGATATTCACTTTTATGTAATATAAGGCCAATAGGGATCATTTTGTTAATAAAGGGATGAATAAAAAAACATCATGGTGCTGTTAACTGAGGGCTGCCTTGTGACAACCACCATGCCCACATGCATCATCATCTCATTAATTTTCACAACAAACTAACAAGGTTTGTATATGATTCTCGGTTTACAGGGAGAGAGGTTGAAAAAACAAAACAACAACAACAACAACAACAACAACAACAAAAAAACAAACTCATTGTTGGGTCAATTCTCATTCATAAGAACCCTATAGGGTAGAGTAGAACTGCCCCATAGGGTTTCCAAGGTTGTACTCTTTATGGAACCAGACTGCCACATCTTTCTCCCATGGAATGATTGGTAGGTTTGTACTTTTGGTTTGCAGCTGAGCACTTAAGCATTGCACCACCAGGGCTCCGTGAGAAGCTGAACACTTGTCATAATCGCACAATGAGTACTAGGCAGAGCTGGAATTTGGAAACAACTTCTTTCTGACCTTAGAAATCATTCTGTCCCTCTCTCTGATGAGACAAAATGCTGATGTCAACACTTACTGTATAATTCACTGCTGTGGAGTCGATCCTGACTCATAGTCACCCCTCCTCGGGTTTTTGAGGCAGTATCTCTATGGAAGTAGATTGCCCAATCTGCCTTCTGAGGAGTGGCTGGTGTGTTTGAACTGCCAACCTTCTGGTTAGCAGTCAAATGCCTTAGGCACTATGCCACCAGAGCTCCCAGAAAGAACTCTCACCCTGTTCTACTCCCCAGCATCTTTGATGTGCATACTTAAAGCAGGGACAACATAAAGACATCAAGAGTCTTTTTGAAAATATGTTTTTCTATTGGGGAAACAAACCATGCTAATTCATAATAACCTGATAAATGGAGAAACTGAGAAAGGAGAAAAGTGATCAACGTACTACCAATTAAAGATTTATTTTTCAGTCTTTATTTTAAACCTAGTTGATTTTTTTCCAACATAGACATAACCATAATTCACAAAACAGCATTAAATTGCATTCTTGTATTTAATATTCTTTATAAGTACCTTAAATGGCTGCATCTCCATTCATTTTACACGTTACTTTCAAAAAGTTACATTTACCCAATTTTGAGTTATTTCCTTTTCAACATTTTATTTTAATACAGAAAATTGCAAGAATGGTACAAAGAACTATTGTTCACTCTTTGCCAAGATTTGTTGATATTTTGCCCCATATGATTGATTCACCAATCTCTTTCTCTCTCCTAATTTTTGCAAATTGTTGTTGTTGTTATATGCCATCGAGTCGACCCTGACTCATAGCGACCCCTCCTTGGGTTGCCAAGGCAGTATCACCACTGAAGTAGATTGTCCAACCTTCCTTCTGAGGAGTGGCTGGTGGGTTTGAACCACCAGCCTTCTGGTTAGCAGTCAAGTGCCTT
>NW_006921647.1:2110301-2113219 GCF_000298275.1 Orycteropus afer afer | reverse complement strand
GAAGGAAGGTTGGGCAATCCTACTTCCGTAGTGATACTGCCTCGGAAACCCAAGGAGGGGTCGCTATGAGTCGGGGCCGACTCGACGGCAAATACCAACCAACCAATACCAATACAATAATACAACATCTGACTTCTTGACAGCTGCTTCCATGGGTGTTTATTGTGGATCCAAGTAAAATGAAATCTGTGGTAGCTTCAATCTTTCTCCATTTATTGTGATGTTGCTTATTGGTCCAGTTGTGAAGATTTTTTATGTTCTCTATGTTGAGATGAAAACCATACTGAAGACTGTGGTATGAATTACACATCAACATAAATTTGGATTATAAAAAACCTCACTGACATTGAGTCATTTCTGACTCGTAACGACCTCCACTGGGTTTCTGTGGCTGTAAATCTTTATGGAAGTAGGTCACCCTATCTTCCTTCTGCAAAGCAGCTGGTGGGTTTGAACTGCATACCTTTCACTTAGAGTCAAATCCCTTAGACTTCAACTAATAAAATGGTGAGAGAGTGGAGAAATTTAATTCTTGCCAGTTTGACAGCAGAGAAATAGATCCAATGAAGTGACTATGTGACTGTCATTTCAAAAATTTTACCCATTTTTCTGCTAGTGTTTTGTTTCCTTTTTGCTCAGTTTTAATAGTTCTTTCTATTAGTAATATTATTACTGATAGTTACATGCTGCCAAATATTTTCTTCTAATTTTAATTTCTTTGATTTTGGTTGTATTTGCTTCTGTTCTTTTCTCCATTGGTTGTGCTTGCTTTTTTCCCTTCATTTAAAAATGTCACTTGGCAGTTAAGTAGTTTATATTTTTTGTTCTAGTGATTACCAATTTATAAAATATAGTATCCTGTTTTCTTGTATAAACATTTCTTTGGTTTGTCAATTTTTAATATATTTTAACTCTTACTTCCTGCTTATACAGCAATTAATGAGCTTATTCCACTTCCCTTTTTTTCTTTTGCTCTTCTTTTTTCCATTATCTTGTTTTCATTATTTTTGTTTTGTCAAAACAAATAATGTTTATCCGTTATTATCCCACCCTCCTCTCTAATTTAAAGTTGTCATAGTTTCAGTTCCAACTCATGGTAACACCATGAATATCAGGGTAGAACTGTGCTCCATAAAGTTTTCTATAGCTCATATTTTTGGAAGTCAATCACCAGGCTTTTATTCCAAGACTCCTCTAGGTGGACTTCAACTGTCAACTTTTTGGTTATTCGCTAAGTACTTTAACAATTTGTACTATTTAGGGATTCTCTTCCACCTTAGTCTCAATCTTATTCTATGTGTCAATAAAATAAATGATTATCATGATTCTTTTGCTGAAGATTCTCCCAGTTATATCTTGGTTGGATAAAGCTTATCCTCTTGTAGATTCTTCAATAAAAGCTTGTGAGTACAGTATTTTCTAGGTTCTTGTATGATAAAAACACTAGCCACTCCTCGAAAGGAAGGTTGAGCACAATTTACTTCGGTAGTGATACTGCCTCAGAAACCCAAGGAGGGGTCACTATGAGTCAGGTCTGACTCAACGGCACATAACAACAACAACAACAACATAGCCATGATACTTGAATGACAGTTTTTCTGAATATAAAATATTTCACTCACACCATAGGCAGAATTTGCAAGTAATTCAAGGGCTCATTACTTAGGCAAATACACAGTCAGGGGAGTGTCTGGATAAAGGCTCTGTGATAGTCAGACAGAGAGAGATAGATAGAGGGGCTGGTCCTCAGTTGCCTGCAGGGGATCTCTGAATAGTTCCTAATGACAAATTTGGGACTATAATGTGGTAGGACAAAGGGAAATAAGAAGGGCAGGTCAGATTGCATTGCTTGCAAGGTATCGCATAACAGAGTGAGTAGGCCTGGGACTTTGGATGGTGCTCATCCTGGGAGATGCTTCCTGTGGTAGCTGTGTATCCAAGAGGACTGCTCACATCTGTGACTTTTGGTGATTCAGACAGAAAGATGGTTGACAAGAATCCTATTTCAAGAGCATCTTCTCATGTTAGTGGTATAAAATGTACATTTTTATTTGTAGTCTTGTTTGTTTGGTCAGTGTGAGAAGAGATTGTATGCACTTTGGTTTCTTTTTGAATTCTCTTTTATCTAGCAGGATCACAGATTCCTCCCTCTTGCTTTGTCCCCCTTACACCCATCCTGTCATCATCCAGTCTCCAAGGGGTTCTGCTCCCTGTCTTACGCTCACCCTTCAGAAGCAATGCCTTTCAACGCTCCTACTTTAATCCCCACACACAGTTAAATCCCTTTTCTGCCACCAGTGCTTTGATTTATCAGAAATATTCTTTAGTATTTTTACACTTACAATGGACTTCCTCTTTCTGAAGGTGATTTGAGAGCAATCATAGATAGGTCCCTTATTCTCTATTCCTCTTCAGTTTTTCCAGACCTCTTCCACCTCACTTGTCTACAATGTTTTTAACAGAAGCTTGAGAGACTTCTCTGCAGGAAATTGGTGTTTACTCCTATTTCCAGGTAATTTGAAGTTTGCAGTGCTCTCTAAATACTGTATATGTGATTTGTGTGGTTTTATTTATTAATTTGAGCAAAACAAACTACAAAGAGGTGGTCTGGGGGAGTGTGCAATGGCTCCTACACAAGGGATAACACTGTTACTAGAAATAGGGAACAAATTATGATCTAGTGTTGGTTGGATTTTGATTACAAAGAGGACAGATGACACATCATGGGTTTAGGTCATCATTGGCCTGGAAAGACATCTTACTGTTGAGCTCTTGTTGCTGTTAGAGGCCCAGACCTGCACCAACACCACTGGCTGAAAAATTGAAGCTAGATCTCTTGCAAAGAAGAGGAAAACTCAACCATTGAACCACTAATGTCTCTACTGTTGTGTAGTAAGTAGGTGAAAAAAAAAAAAAAA
>NW_006921647.1:2093931-2100414 GCF_000298275.1 Orycteropus afer afer | reverse complement strand
TTCAAGGCTCAGGGGTCCAAGATTTTCTTCTGTGTCTGTGTTAATTGGTTTCCCTTTTCTTTGTTGAAGAGGGTCTGTGCAATCCTTCTGCCTAGTCTGCCATCTTGACCTGCCTCCTAGATTATCTAAATAATAAATCTTGATGGAATTTTTGAAACTGAACAGTTTGTAAATCAAAAAACAGAATATTTTTACCTTCCAGAAAGCCCCCAGTGCTCCAACCGGTCAATGATTATCCATAAGAGTAATATTTATGTTAATGTCCAACATTACTTTATATCATTTAGTAGGTAGACTTTTGCTCTTGCTTTCTTTGCTGTCTATCACGTATGAGAATCATTCACTTTGTTTTGTATAGTTGTAGGTTGTTCATTCTCATTTCTGTTTAAATTTCTATTGTCTGAATATACTACACTTTATTTATCCACTATACTATTGAAGGAAATTTGAGTAGCTTACAGCCTTTGACTATTATAAATAGTGCTGATACATATTACTCTTTCTTTTTTTTCTAGTTTCTAGTCATGATTTTCTAGTAAATAACTTTTAGTGAACATATATGTGAATTTCCATGACCTGGATATCTAGGAATGAAATTGTTAGGTCATAGAAAATACATTTATTCTGTTGCTACAGCCAAACAATTTTACCAATTTTAAAAGTGCTCTACCAACATTTGTTGTTGTTAGGTTCCATCAAATCAGTTCTGAATTATAGTGGCTCTATGTTCAACAGAATGAAACATTGCCTAGTCCTGTGCCATCCTCATAATCATTGTTATGCTTTAGTCCTTCATTACTTCTTTACATGACAGCCATTGTGTCAATTCATCTCATTGAGGTGCTTTCCCTTTTTTGATGATCCTCTACTTCACCAAGCATGATATTCTTCTCCAGGGATTGGTCCCTTCTGATAGCATAGCCAAAGTACATGAGGTGACAGATGCTTCAAAATGATGTCTCTTTTGTAGTCCCCACACTAATTCCCTCTAGCATCTCAGTGCCTGAAAAACTAGGTGCAACAGTTTGAAATAGGGATTCTGGTTCTCTGAACAGCTTATTAAGTCAAAGTATGCCAAATTCAGGGCAGAAGGATTAGAAAGGTTCAAGGGGCAGTGCATTTACCCAGATGGGGAAAAAATAACAAAAACAGGTGAATCTGCCCTGCAGAGCACCAACGGAGCACCAACTGGCAAACAAGAAAGGCCATTGGAGACCTCCCTGGGGAAGTGCTGACCAGCAGGTGAAAAAGTCCATCAGAGGCTTCCCTAAGGCAGTGGAGAGAACACACCACACCAGAGAACCTGAGGCCACTCCACAGATCTACCTTCATCACCTGCTTTTATCAGTAAACTTGGGATCACTGGGTGGGAGCAGAAATTTCTCTAGCTGCAGAACTGCCAAAGCCCAGGAGCAAGAGAACATTAATGACACAAGTGGGCGGGCCTTGGGAGTAACTCCCGTCACAGATCCTGGATCAGGGCAGTTATCCTAGGTCAGCTTTTTGGCACAGAAGGGTCAGCACCTGCTTTTATGAGTAAACTTGGGACCACTGGGTATGAGCAAGAGATCTCTCTGGCTCTGGCAATGCAGAAGCCCAAGCAGAGAGAACATTAACATTGCAAGAGGGCAGGGCCTGGGAGGAACACCCCCCATGGATAGCAGATCGGGGTAGTTATCTTATGTCAGTTATTTAGCATGGAGTGGCCTTGAGAGCAGGGTTTTTGTGTGTGTTTGAATCTGGTGGAAAGTGGCAGCTCCCTAACAATTGGAGTCTTTGCTGAACTTGAGCCACGGGCCTGTGAATAACAGTGCTGTGTCATCTTTAGCAGCCTGCTCAAAGCCCTAAAAACCACTCCTGGAACCTTGGAGCTTTTCTTTGTTCTCTCTTCTACTCCCATTTTTTCCACCTGTACCCTCCTCATCCAATAGAAAAACCACATTCAGCCACCATAACACCTGCCAGCTCGAATCCTAAACTCCCTCTATGACAAAAAGAGACCTGCATCCACATTCCACACAATGATTCTATCATCACAAAGAAAACTGCAGAGAAACCCAGCACACATGAATTAATTGCCGAAAAAATAAAATACACCATCTCCACCTTTTCAAAATATTAAATCATAAAAGCAAGAGAAAACAAATCAATACATAACAATAGTTAAAGGCAACCTCAAAATGTCTAGGAAGCAACAGCTAATCTCAAATCAAACAAAAAAAAAACAGGACAAGATGTTAGAAGTAAAATCTCAAACAAAAGTCTCATTACACATGGAGGAAGAGGAGGCAATAGAATTATCTGAAAATGAATTTAGAAGGTATGTTTATAGAGCTCTACAAGAGCCTAAGGAAATCCCACACAAAAGGAAGGAAAACACAGATAGTTCCCTGGAAGAACTCAGGAAAACCACTCAAGAACCAAATAACAAGATTAATGCACAATCAAAATTAATACAAAAAGAGCAGTTGGAAATTCAGAAGATGAATACCAAAATTACAGAATTACAAAATACAGTAGAAGCACAAAAGAGTAGGATATAACTGGCTGAAGAACATATTTCCCAACTAGAAGACAGATTCCCAGACACCAGCCTGTGTGAAGAAAAATCACAGCAAAGATTTAAGAGAAATGAAGAGAACCTAAGAGTAATATGGGATGACATGAAAAGAAACAACATACACCTCATTGGAATTCCAGCGCAAGGAGAGGGGAAAAAACCACCGAGAAAACTGTGGAAGACCTACTAACAGAAAATTCCCCCCATATCATGAAGGAAGAAAAGATATTTGTCCAAGAAGCTCATAGAGTCCCATATAGGATAGATCCCAATAGAAAAACATTGACGCATATTATAATCAAACTCTCCAAAGCCAAAGACAAAGAAAGAATTTTGTGAGCTGCCTGGGACAAAATAAATATTATTTATAATAATCAAACAGTTAGGCTGGGCTCCAATTACTCAGCAGAAATCATGCAAGCAAGAAGGCAATGGGATGGCATGTATAAAACACTGAAGGAAAAGAACTTCCAACCAAGAATCCTATATCCAGCCAAATTGTCCGTCAAATATGAGGGCAAAATCAAGGCATTCTCAGACAAACAGAAATTGAGGGATTTTGTGAAAACCAGACCAACCCAACAAGAAATGCTTAAGGAAGTTCTTCCAATAGAGAACCCACAACCAAGAACAACAAAATCAGTATACGTGACACCAACACTAAAACCAAATCAGAAATAAAAACTCAAAATAAGACTCAAATAAACTCAAAATAAACTAAAAAATAAACATTGTACACTAAAAATCAAGGAAGCCAATATGCACATGACAATAGCAACTAACCAAATAGAGGGAATAAAAATTCTAGGTACAAACTTCCAAATGGAGAGAAAAACAGGCAATGTCCTCATGAATAGACTGTTCTAAAAATGTAGAAACAAGAATTCACTCCAATGTAACCATAGAGAAAATTAACAATCCTTGTAAGCAAATTCAAAAGGGAGGAAAACATATGGGTTAATAAGCACAAAACCAACAATAAACAAGAAAAGAGAGGAAGCACTTGACAACAAATCAAACTCAGCACAGAAAAGTATATGGACCAAGGAAACACCAACAACACACACACACACACACAAAAAAAAAAAAGAACAGAATGACAGCAATCAATTCTTGCCTATCACTAATTACACTCAATGTGAATGGATTAAATGCACCAATCAAGAGACAGAGAGTGGCAGACTGGATAAGAAAAGAATACCCATCAATATTCTGCCTATAAAAGACCCACTTTAGACACAAAGATAAAAACAAATTAAGAGTTAAGGGGTGGAAAAAAAAATACCAAGCCAATGGTAACCAAAAAAAAATAAAAAAAGAGCAGGAGTGGGAATAATAATTTCTGATAAAATAGACTTTAAGGTGAAAAACAACATAAGAGACAAAGAAGGATACTATGTGATGCTGAAATGGTCAATTGACAAAGAAGACATTATGATAATAAACATTTATGCCCCAATAAACATGCTCCAAAATATGTGAAACAAATGTTAATTGAATTAAAAGCAACAACAGACAACTCTGCAATAGTAGTAGGAGAATTTAAAACACCACTTCAAGGAAGGACAGATCAACTATAAAAAATCTCAACAAAGATACAGAAGAGCTCAACAACACAATCAACCAAATCAACCTCATAGACATATACAGAGCATTCCACCCAACAAAAGCACAATTCACATTCTTCTCCAGTGCACATGGATCCTTCTCCAGAATAGGTCATATGTTAGGACATAAAACAAGCCTCAATAAATTCAAAAACATTTAAATACTACAAAGCATCTTCTTGGATCACAATGCTATAAAATTAGAAATGAATAATAGGAAGAACAAGGAAAAACATCAAATGTGGAAGTTGAACGATTCACTGTTCAAAAACTACTGGGTAATAGAACAAATAAAAACTGAAATTAAAAAAATTTCCTAGAAACAAACAAAAATGAAGATACATCATACCAAAACCTGTAAGACACAGCAAAAGCAGTACTCAGAGATCAGTTTATAGCAATAAATGCATACATCAAAAAGAGGAAAGAAACAAAATCAACACTCTAACTCAACAACTCCAATAACTAGAAAAAGAATAATAAAAGATTATTGTTATTCCTAGATAACGTACCGTAGATTCCTACGGTATCTAGAAGTAAGGAAATAATAAAGATCAGAGCAGAAATAAATGAAACAGAAAACAAAAAGCCGTAGAGAAAATCAACAAAACAAAAGCTGGTTTTTCAAAAAGATTAACAAAATCAACAAACCACTGGCAAATCTAACAAAAGAAAAGAAAGAGAAGATGCAAATTACAAGAATAATAAATGAAAAGGGTGTCATCACAACAGAACCAACTAAAATAAAACAGATACTGACAGAATATTACGAAAAACTGTACTCCAACAGATTTGAGAACCTAGAAGAGATGGACAAGTTTCTAGAATCACAAGACCTACCTAAACTATCCTACTCAGAAACAGAATACTTGAACAGACCTATAAGAAAAGAAGAAATTGAACAGGTCATTAAAGAAAAAAAAAAATCCCTACAAAGAAAAGTCCTGGTCCTGATGTCTTCACTGGAGAATTTTACCAAATATTCAAGGAAGAGTTGATATCTATACTACTCAAGCTATTGCAGAACATAGAAAAAGACAGAACACTCTCAAACTGATTTTATGAAGCAAGCATGGCACTAATACCAAAACCAGTGAAAGACATTACTAAAAAGCAAAACTACAGACCAATATCCCTCACGAACATAGATACAAAAATCTTCAACAAAATCCTAGCCAGCAGAATCCAACAACATATCAAAAAAAATAATACATCCTGACCAAGTGAAGGGTGGTTCAATATCAGAAAAACAATCAACATAATCCACCACATAAACAAAAGAACTATATGATTATATTAATCGATGCAGAAAAGGCATTTGATAAAATCCAACACCGATTCCTGTTCAGAACTCTCAGCAAAACAGGGATAGAAGGGAAATTCCTCAACATAATAAAAGGCATATATGCAAAGCCAACGGCGAACATCATCATTGATGGAGAAAGATTCAAGGCATTTCCCCTATGAACGGTAATCAGACAGGGATGCCATCTATCACCACTCCTATTTAAAATTGTATTGGAAGTCCTGGCCAGGGCAATAAGGCAAGAAAGAGAAATAAAAGGCACACAGATTGGCAAAGAGGAAGTAAAACTATCTATTTGCAGACTATATGATCCTGTACATAGTAAACCCAAGAGACTCAACAAAAAACATTGCTGGAACTAATAGAGAGGTTCAGCAAAGTGGCAGAATACAAGATCAACATAAAAAAATCAGTTGGATTTCTCTACACTAACAAAGAGTCCTCTGATAAATAAATAAGGGAAACAATACCATTTAAAATAGTTACTAAAAAGATAAAATATCTAGGAATAAACTCTACCAGAGACACAAAAGACATATACAAAGAAAACTATAAAACTCTGCTGCAAGAGACAACAAGGGCACTACATAAGTGGAAGAACTTGCCTTATTCATGGATAGGTAGACTGAATATTGTGAAAATGTCAATACCACCTAAAGTAATCTACATATTTAATGCAATCCTGATCCAGATACCAATAAAATTTTTAAGGACATGGGAAAACCAATCACTAACTTCATATAGAAAGGAAAGAGACCTTGGACAAGCAGAGCACTTCTGAAAAAGAACAAAGTGGGAGGTCTCACACTTCCAGGTATTAAAACATACTATACAGCCATAGTAGTCAAAACAGCATGGTATTGGTGCAACAATAGACAGAAAGACTAATGGAACAGAATCAAAAGTCCAGAAATAGACCTATCCATCTATGGAGACCTGATCTTTGACAAAGTTCCAAAACTCATTAAATGGGAAAGAGACAGCCTCTTTAACAAATAGTGCTGGCAAAA
>NW_006921647.1:2092221-2093601 GCF_000298275.1 Orycteropus afer afer | reverse complement strand
CTTATCTCCAAAATCTATAGAAAACTTCAACACTTCAACACCAAAAAGACAAACAACCCAATTCATAAATGGGCAAATGACTTGAACAGACACTTCAAAGACGATATGCTGGTGGCCAACAAACACTTGAGGAATTGCTCGCAATCATTTGTCATTAGAGAGATGCAAATCAAAACAATAATGAGACACCAGCAAATAACCGAGTTCAACAAGACAGAAAATAACAAATACTGGTGAAGTTGTGGAGAGATTGGAACTCTTGTGTACTGCTGGTGGGATAGTAAAATGATACAACCATTGTGGCATATGGTATAGCATTTCTTTAAAAAACTGAAAATAGAAATACCATTTGACCCAGCAATTCTATTCCTAGGAATATATCCTAAAGAGGTGAGAGGCAGCACATGAACAGACATGCACACCTATATTCATCTCAGTAAAATTCACTATAGCAAAGAGATGGAAACAACCTAAATGCCCAGCAATGGATGAGTGGATAACCAAGTTATGGTACATTCACACAATGGAATACTAATTACATTAAAGAACAATGAGGGATATGCAAGTCATCTCACAATGTAAATAAACCTGGAGGACATTATGCTGAGTGAAATAAGTCAATCGCAGAAGGACAAGTACCATATAAGCCCATTACTGTAAAAAGACAAAAGAAGGATTTGCTTGGGAAAGGGAACTCATGTTGCAGGTTACCAGAGTGGGGAGGGAAGGAGAGGAATTAATTTCAGGCTAGTTGGGGCCCACACACTGACATGGGTAAGGGGAAGGATATATGGAAAGAGTCTGTGACCACCGTGATGACATTAACAAAAGGGAGGACACTATGTGTGTTACTAATAAGGCTGGAGGTTATGACACAGGTATTTCAAATACCAGAAGTATGGTGGACAGGTTTCAGAGGAGCTTACAGACTAAGACAGACTCAGAAGAAGGAAAGGGGCATCCACTTCTGAAAGAACTGGTCAGTGAAAACCTTTTGAACAGCAGTGAAACACTGTCTGATACATTACTGGAAAACTTTATGAATAGCTCTGAAACATTGTCTGATATGGTGGTAGAAGATGAGCTTTGCAGATTGGCAGGCACTTAAACTATGACTTGGGAAGACCTGCCTCCTGAAAGTAGAGTTGACCTTAATGATATGGGTGGAGGAAAGGGTTTGGGATCTTCATTTGTTGATGTGACATGACAAAAATGGGAGGAAATGGCTGCAAACATCCATTAATAATTAGGACATGGAATGCATGAGGTATGAATGCAGAAAAATTGGAAATTGCCAAAAATGAAATGGAATGCATAAAGATTGATGCCCTAGGCATTGTTGTTGTTGTTATGTGCCGTCGAGTCGGACCTGACTCATAG
>NW_006921647.1:2080662-2091616 GCF_000298275.1 Orycteropus afer afer | reverse complement strand
TGACTGGAATGCAAAAGTTGGAAACAAAGAAGAATCACCAATAGTTGGAAAATATGGCCTTGGTGATAGAAACAACACCAGAGATCACATGATATAATGTTTTAAGACCAATGACTTATTGATTGCAAATACTTTTTCAACAACATAAATGGCAGCTACACATGTAGACTTCACTGGATGTAATACACAGTAATCAGATTGACTACATCTGTGGAAAGAGGAGATGGAGACGCTCAGTATCTTCAGTCAAAACAAGGCCAGGAGCTGACTGTGGAACAGACCATTAATTGCACATATGCAATTTCCAGTTGAAGCTGAAGACAATTCAAACAAGTCCATGAGAGCATATGACCTCGATTACATCTCCCCTGAATTTAAAGATCATCTGAAGAATAGATTTGGCACATTGAACACCAATGACCAAAACCAGAGGGATTGTGGCATGACATCAAGAACATCGTACATGAAGAAAGCAAAAGGTCATTAAAAAGACAGGATAGGAAGAAAAGACCAAAACAGATGTCAGAAGAGACTCTGAAACTTACTCTTGAACAAATAGCTAAAGTTAACAGAAGAAATGAAAAGATAAAAGAGCTGAACAGAAGATTTCAAAGAGCAGCTTGAGAAGACAAAGTCAATTATTATAATGAAATAGGCAAAGACCTGGAGTTAGAAAACTGAAAGGGAAGAGCACACTCAGCATTTCTCAAGCTGCAGGAACTGAGGCAAAAATGCAAGCCTCGAGTTGCAATATTGAAAGATTGTGTGGGCAAAATATTGAATGATTTGGGAAGCATTAAAAGAAGATTGAAGGAATATACAGAATCACTGTACAGAAAAGAATTGGTTGATGTTCATCCATTTCAGGAGGTGGCATATGACCAAGAACCAATGGTAATGAAGGAAGAAGTTGAAGCTGCACTGAGAGAAGTGGCAAAAAGCAAGGATCCAGGAGTTGATGGAATACCCATTGAAATGTTTAAACAAAGAGATGATGCACTGGAGGCACTCATCTATGCCAAGAGATTTGGAAGATAGCTACCTGGACAACTGACTGGAAGAGATCCATATTTGTACCCATTCCAAAGAAAGGTGATCCCACAGAATGAGGAAATTATCAAACAATATCATTAATATCACACACAATTAAAATCTTGCTGAAGATAATTCAAAAATGGTTGCAGCAGTGTATTGACAGAGAGCTTCCAGAAATGCAAGCTGGATTCAGAAGAGGACGTGGAAAGAGGGATATCATTGTTGATGTCAGATGGATCTTAGCTGAAAGCAAAGAATACCAGAAAGATGTTTATTTATGTTTTATTGACTATGCAAAAGCATTTGATTGTGTGGATCATAACAATTTATGGATAACATTGAGAAGAATGGGAATTCCAGAACACTTAATTATGCTCATGAGGAAGGGGACACTGCATGGTTTAAAATCAGGAAGAGAGTGTGTCTGGGTATCCTTTCATCATACTTATTCAATCTGTATGCTTAGCAAATAATCTAAGAAGGTGGACTAGATGAAGAACACAGCATCAGGATTGGAGGAAGATTCATTAACAACCTGCACTATGCAAATGACAGAAGCTTCCTTGTTGAAAGTAAAGATGACTTGAAGCATTTACTGACGAAGATTAGAGACTACAGTCTGCAGTATTAGTTATACCTCAACATAAAGAAAACAAAAGTCCTCACAACTGGACCAATAAGTAGCATCATAATAAAAGAAGAGAAGATTGAAGTTGTCAAAGATTTCGTATTACTTGGATGCACAATTATCACCAATGGAAGCAGCAGTTGAGAAATCAGATGACATATTGCATTGAGCAAATCTGTTGCAAACAACCCCTTTCAAGTGCTGAAGATCAAATATATCTCTGAAGACTAGGATGTGCCTAATCCAAGCCATGGTATTTTCAATCACCTCATATGTGTCTGAAAGCTGGACAGTGAATAAGGAAATTAAAGAAAGAATTGATGCTTTTGAGTTGTGGTGTTGGCAAAGAATATTTAAAGTATCATGGACTGCCAGAAGAACTAACAAATGTCCTGGAAGAAGTGCAGCCAGAATGCTCCATGGAAGCAAGACTTTGTCTCACCTTCTTTGGTCATGTTTTCAGAATGGACTAGTCCCTGGTAGAGCATATCATGCTTGATAAACTGCAGGGTCAGCAAAAAAGGGGAAGACCTTCAATAAGAAGGACTGACACAATGGCTGCAACGATTGGCTCAGGTATATCAAGGACCGCAAGGCTAGGATGAGAGTGGGCAGTGTTTCCTTCTGTTGTACATAGGGTCACTATGAGTTGGAGTCAACACAATGGCATCTAACCACAATAACAACACACAGATTGTATAAGTATGGTGAAAGGATAAAACCTTGATGCACACCCTTTCTGATTTTAAGCTACCCCTTGTTCTGAGCACAATTAGATGTTCTGAAATTCTCATTCTTATAAAGTTATCCATTATTTGTTAAGGTTCACACAGTCAAACACCTTTGCATCATCAAAACAACACAAGTAAACATCTTTCTGATATGCTTTTCATTCAGTGAAGGTCCTTCTGACATCACCAATGATATCCGTAGTTCCATATTTTCTGAATCTTGATTGAATTTCTTTCAGTTTCCTGTTGATGCACTGTTGCAACTATTTTTGAATTACCTTTATCAAAATTTTCCTTGTGTGTGATAGTAATGATATTGTTCAATAATTTCTGCATTCTGTTGGATCACCTCTCATTGAAATGGGCACAGACATGAAAGTTTTCCAGTCAGTTGGTCAGGTAACTGTCTTCCAAATTTCTTGGCACACATGAGTGAAGGCTTCCAGTGTTGCATCTGTTTGTTGAAATATCTCAATGGGTATTCCGTTAATGCCTGGAGCCTTGTTTCTGTTTTGTTTTCTTTCTGCCAATTCCTTCAGTGTAACTTAGAATTCTTCCTTTAATGCCATTTGTTTTTCATCATATAGTACCTCTTGAAGTAGTTGAATGTCACCGATTCCTTTTGGTACGATGACTCTTTGTATTCCTTCCATCTTCTTTTGATGTTTCCTGCATCATTCAAATATTTGTCCATAGGAACCTTCATTATTGCACCTTGAGGCTTGAATTTCTTCAATTCTTTCAGCTTGAGAAATGCTAAGTATGTTCTTCTCTTAAGATTTTCTAACTCTAGGACTTTGCACACTTCATTACAATACTTTACTTTGTCTTCTCAAGCTGCCCTTTGAAATCTTCTGTTCAGATCTTTTATTTCATCAGATCTTCCACTCACTTTAGCTAATCTCCATTCAAAAGCAAGTTTCAGAGTCTCTTGTGACTTCCATTTTTGTCTTTTCTTTCTTCCCTGCCTTTTTAATGATCTTTTCCTTTTTTGATGTTGATGTCCTTGATACCATCCCACATCTTATCTGATCTATTGTCATTGGTGTACAGTATGTCAAATGTATTCTTCAGATGGTCTCTAAATTTGGGTGGGATATAACCAAGGTAGTATTTTGGCTTTCATGGATTTGTTTGAATTTTCAACTTCAACTTCAACTTGTATATGAGCAATTGATGATTGTTCCACAATTTGCCCCGGCCTTGTTCTGACTGATGATATTGAGTTCTCTATCTTCTATTTCCATGAATATAGTCCATTTGATTCCTGTTTATTCCATCTGGCAAGATCCATGTGTACATTCACCCATGATGTTGAGAAAAGTTATTTGCAATGAATAAGGCATTGGCCTTGTGAAATTCTATTATGTGATCTTCATCATCATTTTCATCACTAAAGGACATATTTTTCAACTACAGATGCTTTTTCTTTGTTTCTAACTTAAAACATTCTAATCTCCAGGAATTACCAATACATCATGACTGCATGTTTGACCAATTACAGACTTCAGAAGTTGGTTTAAATCTTCAATTTCTTCATCTTTGGCTTTAGTGGTTGGTGCCTGAATTTGAATAAAACCAAAAACCAAACTCACTGCCATCAAGTCGGATCCGACTCTTAGGAACCCCTCCTTGGGTTCTCGAGACAGTATCACTATGGAAGTAGATTGTCCACTTCCTTCCAAGGAGTGGCTGGTGGGTAGTAGTCATATTAAGTAGCCTTGCTGGTAGATATGGATATGATTCTATCACTATCAGTGTTGTACTTCAGGATTGATCTTGGAACGTTGTTTTTGATGATGAATGTGATACCATTTCTCTTCAAATTGCCTGCCATTCCCAGTATAATAGAACATATGGTTGATTCATAATGGCCAATAGCAATCCATTTCAGCTCATGACTGCTTAGGATATCAATCCTTTTGTGTTCCATTTAATTTTTGACAAGTACAAATTTTCCAAGATTCATTTCTTCTTACATTCCACATTCTGATTATTAATGGATGTTTGCAGCTCTTTCTTTTCATTTTGAGTCATGCTACATCAGCAAATGAAGGTCCTGAAAGCTTTGCTCCCTTCATGTCATTAAGTTCAATACTACTTTGAGGAAGCTGCTCTTCCCCAGTCATGTTTTAACTGCCTTCTAACCTGAAAGAATCATCTTCCAGCATTATATCAGAAAATGTTACACTGCTATTCATAATTTTCCAGTACTATATCAGACAATGTTTAACTGCTATTCTTAACGTTTTCAGTAGCCATTTGCTTCAGGAGTGGATTCTCACATTTTTCTTCCTAGTCTGTGTTAGGCTGGATGCTATGCTGAATGAAGCCTGTTCACCATGGATGACCCTGCTGGGGTTTTGAAATACTGGAGGTATGCCTCCCAGCATCACAGCAACACACAAGGCACCACAGTGTGACAAACTGACAGATGAATGGTGATATAAAATTTAGCTGCCTTTTATTCATTTCATTCAGTTATGATAGAGGTTTAATTTTCATTTCTCCAGTGACCAATAAAGTCATATGTTTATTGGCTAATTGGGCATGGCCTTTTGTGAAGTGTCAGTGCAAGCTTTTTCTCACTTTTCTCCTTGGTTTGCTCTCATTTTCTTATCAATTTATATAATTTCAGGGATTTAATTATGTCCCAAAAATATGTGTCAACTTCTCTGGGCCATGATTCTCAATGGTATGGCAGTTATGTAATGATTTAATTTCACAGTTCTGTAATTATCTAATCAACCACCCTATGATGTGATCTGATTGATCAGCCAATCAGATGTAAGGGGTTTAGGGTTGGATGCAACAACTTTACTCAGATCATAGTCCCAGTCTCATGCAAAGGGAATTTTTCTGGTGTATGACCTGTTTCACCCTTTATCTTATAAGAGATAAAAGGAGAAAGAGCACATAGAAAGGAGGGACCTCACTGCCACAAAAGAAGAAGAACTAGAAGTAAAGCAGATCCTTTGGACCCAGGATCCTTGCACTGAGAACCTCTTAGATCCAGGGAAGGATTGATACCAAGAAAAGTTGGGCCCACAGATGCTGAAAAAGGACTTTTCCCCAGAGCCACCAGAGAGAAAACGTTCCTCTAGAACTGACACCCTGAATTTGTACTTCTTGCCTCCTAAACTGTGAAAGAATAAATTTTTTTGTGTTAAAGCCATCCACTCATCAGATTTCTATTATAGCAGCACTGCATAACTAAGATGTATGTGTTGTTTATACTCTGAACATGAGTATATTACTGGTTAATGATATTTTAAAATATGAAAAACAACAAAATATGTTTTCATACTGATAGAATTAATTTTGTGATTTGGTACAGAGGGGAAAATTACAGAAGAGAATTTCTTGAGTAGGTAATAGAGGATGGGATGTAGTACAGAAGGCAGAATTGTAGTCATTGTGACTGTATTATAGCTTACATAAAGTTTTATTACAATGAAATTGAAATATATTTAGAATATTTCTTATATTTTGCTAGTATAAATGTGATATTTTAATTCAAAAATTATATCCATATATTAGTTCATTTTCATTCTCCTAAAATAGAAAACTTTGATTAAAAATGTTAATTGATTAAAAATCAAGAAACAGGGAGGAGCACAAGAGTTAAAGGCAACAAAGATGAATATCATTACATACACAGTCCTACAATAATAGTAATACTTGTTCATAAAATTGAAGGGAACAAAAAGCCTTTGGCACATATGGAAAAGAAAAGGATTTTCTCTGTGCTCATTGACTTTCTGCTGTGAGGACAGATGACATTGTGCCATGGTGTTAAGCCCTAAAATATTTTCATTACATTATTTAACTTTTTCCTTTTAGTCCATTACATTTCTTCTCCAATATGGCCATTTGAATATTTATTTTGAATTCTTTTATCTGATTATATTGTTATATATTTTGAAACTTTTAGCATTTTGTTAAGTATGGAAATTTTCTTTTGTAATTTCTTCTTTACATTTTTGTCACATTTATTTCAACAAAATATTTTCCTTTAGAATTTAAAAATTCTCCTTTATCTTGTTTATTTGCATTTTTATTTTTAGCTTTACTTCAAACCCACCAACCACTCACTCCTAGGAAGGAAAACTGGGCAATCTACTTCCGTAGAGATACAGACTCAGAAACCCAAGGAGAGGTAGTTATAAATCTGATCTGACTCGAAGGCAATGAGTTTTTTTGTTTTTTGTTTTTAATAGAAATGTCTTGTTGTTAGGGGCCATTGAATCTACCCTGACTCACAGTGTCCTCTTGTGATAGAGTAGAACTGCCCCATAGTGTATCCTAGGCTGTAATCTTTATGGAACTAAATGGCCAGGTATTTCTCCTATGGAGCTGCTCGGTGGGTTAAAAAACATTAGGAACAGTTATTGAAATAAATTGTGTTCTGATTTAAAAATTTTTATCCCATCACTTAGCCTTCAGTGGATCTTTAGGCCTTTCCACCCTATTTTGTAGCAAAATAAGTGATCTAAACTCCATTATCTTTGCTTGCACAATCATAAGTTGTAAAACAAATCATGAACCGAGTGAGTATTTAACAGAACAGAGAAGTTAGCTGATGATTGAATAAGGGAAGGTGCCTCCCTCCTGGATAAATCTGATAAAGTAGAGTTACATGATCTTGAGATTTGGGGATTTCCTTTATGCTCCTATATGCTAAAAAGAAACTGACAAAGGCATATAACAGCAACAACAACAAGCCCAAGGTACTTCATTGCATCATTTCAGAATGAAGATAGTTTTCTCTTTGTAGGAACAAAGCAAAAACAAGTCCTAAAAATGTAGTGTGTGAATAGAAAATAAATATATGAAAAGATACATTAGGCCTGCCCTAGCCAGTGAGCAATGATATCCATCAAGCTGCAATCCCAGAACTTCACTTTCCAAAACTCCATAAAGCAAGTGATTTACTATTTTTTATATTGAAGAGACTCCCAGGGTGCACTTCTAAACCAGGGGCTAAAATTTTAATTGCAAAGATTCAGATCTCTCATCTCTCTTTGGCCTTAAAGTTGTTTTCCCCTAAAATGGTTAGATTTAAAAAAAATAAATCCCATCTTTTTTTTTTTTAATGTTTTTTGCTCTTTTTCTTCTATGGCTATAACGGAACAAATATAGTGGAGATAAGGGCCTGGTTACCTTAAGCCTAATTCATTAATAAGGGAGGGGCTGATGGAAGATTACTGAAGTCACAGTTTTTCACTGTTTATTTTTCTCACTTTGACACTGACATTCCATAAATTAGAGATAGCACGCTTTCAAATTTATAACTTTCTTGTCAAAATTTTGTAAGAACTTGTTCTGACAAGAAAAGCTTCTATCCATGGCATCATCTATATCCTGACAATTGGCATGATTATTCTCAGACACAAGGCTTGATAATAGCATTGTTAAAGATTTATGACTGGCCAGTCTAGACCTTGAGGACTGTTTTCCCATGGGCTGCTCATTTCCTGATAGCTATGTGATTTCAAGAGAAACATACATAACAATGCAGCAATAAAATCATGGAAGTCAAAGAAAGAAGCCATCTCTCAAAATTTGGAAGAGAAAGGTGAAATTGTGTCTTGCTAAACAAGGAAAACTTGTGCATGCAGGATGCAATCTCTGAATACAGAAAGGTGCTGATTTTGTATAGAGTTTGGAGAAGCATGAAGGTCAGGATTGGTGGAGGTACGGAGACAGGACAGTTGCGGGATATGTTGAATTTAGCTGTGGAAATTTGGTTATTGGAGTGTAGTTGTTGCTTCCTTTCAGAAGTATGGGACTGCCACAAAATGTCTGGCTTCCAGGAGCATGAAATTGTCATTGATGTGAATTATATATTGATATGAAATTGCCTTAATCAATTGAGATGACTTAATGTCAGATCTGGGAGTTATGTCCCAGTATGGGCAAAGAATTAAGGAGTTCTAGTGGTGTTGTGCCTAAGTCATTTGATTACTAACCAGCAGTCTGGTGGTTCAAACCCACCAGCCACTCCGTGGAAGGATGACTGGGCAATCTACATCCATAGAGATTTACCACCTCAAAAACCCAAAGGGGGTTGCTATGAATTGGAATCAACTTGATGGCAGTGAGTTTGGTTTAGTTTTAGTTTTATGGGCAAGGCATAATCAGTCTTTTTTGTAGAACTGAAATGCTTTTGTTTTCGTGGGATATTTTACATACTGTTTTGTATTAGAGCTATATATGCTCACTCATCCTACTTGCTACTTTGTTTCCCAGGTCCCCAAAATCCCATTTCTAGTCTAAGAGAAAACTTGCTCTACCACCTCTTCTCCTCCCTCCAAACTCACCTGAGGCATCTTTCCTGTTCTAGGCCCCACTCAAACCCCACAGGTCATAACAAGCCTTTAAAAACCAAAACAGTTGACTGAAAAGAAAGAAAGAAAAAAGAAGTTTAGGATGTTAGAAGACATTGCTATTACAATAAAAATGCAATACTGTGTAACCGTGTGAGTATTGTTACTACAAACATTTGTTATAGATTGAATAATGAATAAGGTATGTTTGGCAAATGAAGAAGTTAACTGAAGCAATGAAGCAACACTAGTTTTACACTGCTGATTCCTGGGAATCTCAGCGTAGTAGAAGCGTGACGGAAAAAACAGGATTTAAACAGCTTCCCAGGGTTCAACACAATGAATATCTATTTGTTGGATGAATAAAAAATAATAAAGGAAAGAAAAAAATAATGAATTAAAGGATAATATCATTATACTAAGGAGCTCTGGTGGCAGAATGGAAAAGGCATTTATTTGGCTGTTAACCTGAAGGTCAGTTGTTCAAACAGCTGAAAAGATTTACAGCCTTGGAAACCCAGTGGGGGTCTCTATGAGTCAGAATCAACTCAATGGCAGTGAGTTTGTTTTTTTGTTTTTTTTTTTAAATCATTATACTAGGAGCTGGAGGCTTCTTCACTCTAGCAGCTGCTGGCTGCTGAGGCTGACAAACCCGAGGTCAACAAGTAAAAAGGCAAAGTTCCGATATTACCAAACTACATGGCAGGCCATTGATTCAAGTCTATTGAGAGTCTCAAGATCTGCAGACAACATGGTAGGCTGCTGAACAATGACTCAGGTACATGCAGGTTTCAAGTGTGCCAAAAGCTAGAGACCATTCTTAAAGCTTCTTCTTATATACTGGAATCATACCACATCCCAAAGGCAGCTGCTTAGCTTAGCTGTTCCAGTAGATTCCAACATAGAGTGATTACCAATTTCACAATGGGGAATAGCTATAATCAGTTGCCCAGCCACTCAAAACCAGACCCAGTCAAGATGACACATAACCTTAACTACCACAATGATAAAGGCAGGAAGAAATAATAAGCTCCTCCAGTGATCCCCTGTGGCACTGCATGGTATTCCTATGCCAGTTTTAACTGTATTTTGGCAAGTATCACAGCTATGGTAGATTTGCATCATGAAAGGAGTGGACTATACTAGATTGTTCTGGTGCCTTCTCTGGGTCAACTTTCCTGTATGGCACCTTCATCCTCCAGCTGCTGAGTGTTAGCTGCTAACAATTTATTAATAAAGGGAGCTCTGGTGGTGTAGGGCCTAAGGCATTTGACTGCTAACCAGAAGGCTGGCAGTTTTCTAGAGAATAATCTTTGTCAAAAAGGTTAATTGTAAAAAATTATAGAACAAACTCTAATTTTAGTTTAAGAAAAAAAAAATGTGCAGACCAAATGGACTGGCAGAGACTAGAGGAACCCCCAAGATAATCACCCTGAAATACCCTTTAAACATTGAACTGACACTACTCCCAGAGTTCACCTTTCAGCTAAATAACATATTGGCTCATAAAATAAAGAATATCACCTGTGAGTCCTGTGCTTCTTTAAAAAAAATAAAAATAAATAGGGGTTCTAGTAAGATGGCAGACTAGGCGAAAAAACTGCACAGACCCTCTTCAACAAAGAAAAGGGTAACTAATTAACACAGACACAGAAGATAATCCTGGACCCCTGAGCCTTGAAGGGAAGGATATAGAAGTGGACTAAACCCCAACTAGCAGAAGCATTTGCATGAAAATATCAAAAAAGGAGACAGACGGAGCTGCGGTCTGGCAAAGATCCTAAGTGATCCTGATGGCACAGCATAGACAGTTTTGAGAATGCCTAGTGGTTGTAGGATCTAAGAAGTAACCTAAAAATCAGCCCTGCTAGCTAGGGACTGCACAGAAGACTGCTCTGGTGGCTGGCGAATAAATGGAGAAGATGAAGAGAAATGCGGGCTGAGCTATAGACTTTTGCTGGTCCGGAGGGTGCCCCCATTTTGAATGTTTAAAAGTGGCTTGACTATTTTGGATATTAAAGAGACATTGCTCTCTCAGATTCCTGGGGCTTAAGAACATGTTCTGCTTGCCAGCCACCCCAAGGGCACTCTGGACCTGCAAGACTGAAAAAGCACCACATTCCTCTTGTTACTCTTATATCCCCCACCCACTTGGTGAATGGAAGTGCGGCCATCCCCCACTCCCACCCACCTTCTGGGCCCACAGGAACTCCACCACAGTCTGTGTGCTC
>NW_006921647.1:2074756-2075280 GCF_000298275.1 Orycteropus afer afer | reverse complement strand
CAAGAATGGATATATGCACACCCATGTTCATCACAGCACTATTTACAATAACCAAATGATGAAAACTACCTAGTGTCCATCAACTGAGGAATGGATAACCAAACTATGGTACATACACAAAATGGAATACTATGCAACGCTAAAGAATAATGGAGAATCTGTAAAACACAGCATAACGTGGATGAACTTATGCTGAGTGAATTAAGTCAGTCACAAAATGACAAATATTGTATTAGTCCGTTATTGTAAAAGTTAAGGAAAAGTTTATGTATAGAAGGAAATTTTCTTTGTTGTTTACCAGAGGTGGGAGGGGAGGGGAGGGAACACTGTTAAGTAGACAGAGATAAGTAATGATTTGGATGAAGAGAAGGGCAATGTACCAAATGTGAGTGACCAATATGGCAGCATTGAGGATGAGAAAGACAGAGGGGTACATGGGAAGTACAGACAACAAATATGAACCCTTTTGCACATACAGTACTGTGTTGTCAGTGAAGGCAAACATGGGTATATGGGTGGATAGA
>NW_006921647.1:2072201-2074096 GCF_000298275.1 Orycteropus afer afer | reverse complement strand
TAGAGCCTGGTGGAACCACTGAGACTATGGCCCTTAGCTGCCCTTCAGGTCTGGAATTGAACCCACACCCATGGTTTCCAGCCAAACAAAAGACAGGCATGTGAGTTGAACATTTACCTCAGGTACATGCACTCCTTGGAGAGAGCAATCATGGGAGAAGGAAGGGCTGCTTGTGCATGGGGAAACAGCTCAGGGGGCAGGAGTGCATGGGGGGATGTACACTGGGAGAGGGTAGCTGTGGGGAGGGAGTGAGAGGAGAGCTGTTGCATTGTGGTGGACTGTGGTCAATGTCATGAGACAAGGTGTTTGTGAACTGCTGTATGGAAAGTGAATCTGCTCTGTAAATCTTCATCCAAATCACAATAAAAAAGTAATAATAAAATCATCTATTTGAGACCAAATGGTCAACATTTACCCTAAAGCATAGATGAGGTCAGAGGGGTTGGGGAGAGAAGCTGAATTAATGGAAGCTGAATAATCACAAAAGAAATGTAGAGCATATTGACATAATGTGGAAAGTGTACCCAATGGCACTGAGCAGTATGTATAGGAATTGTTAAATGGTAATATAATTTGCTGTGCAAACTTTCACCAGAAACTCAATAAAATACTTATTTTAAAATGAAGTGTAGGGAGATGGAGACAAGATGCCATCTTGCTAACACTCCACCTGATCCTTTTACAACAGAGATCCAGAAAAACTGAGTGAAACAGATATAAATAATGATCCTGAAATTCTGAGCATCTAACAAGAAGATAAAGTATTAGATTGAGTGCACATAGGAAAGGGAAATGGTGCAAGGTCAGTGACTGGGAAAGGAAAAAAGCTGAACTGGCTGAAGAGAAGCTATTATAAACACAAAAGAGGATGGGGAGAAAATTAAATAAATAACACTTACAAATTCCACATAGTGTTAAAGCACAGAGTAGACAGGTAGGGAGGATTTCAAGGTGTGCTGAACCCATATGGGAGAGGAAGTAGGTCAGACTTCCCATAGCATAAGCAAGCAGTGGCACAATGAGGAGGGAGTAAGGGAAAGGGGAAAGAAGAACTCTCCTCCAAATAAACCAAACCCAAAACTGGACCTGTTGCTGTTGAGTCAATTCCAATTATTAGCAACACTTTTCAGCACAAAGTGGCACTGCCTCCTGGAGTTTTGGGGCTTGTGGTTCTTTGCGGAGGAATGTTTTGTTTTTCTCCTGTGAGGTGCTGGTGAATTTGAGCTGCAGGACTTTGATTGATGGCCAAATGCCACCCTCAGCAAACACTCCAAACACAAAGGTCCAGAGATTGCATCTATGCCTTCCATCAATTCCTGAAGCCAGTTCCTTCAGTGTGGCTTCGACTTCTTCCTTCAATACCATTGGTTCTTGAACACATGCCACCTCCTGAAATGTATGAAGATTGACCAATTCTTTTTGGTACAGTGAGTCTGTGTATTCCTTCCCTCTTCTTTTGATGTTTCCTGCATCATTCAATATTTTGCCCATAGAATCTTTGAATATTGCAACTTGAGGCTTAAATTGTTTCCTCAGTTCTTACATCTTGAGAAATGCTGAGCGTGTTCTTCCCTTTTGGTTTTCCAACTCCAGGTCTTTACACATTTCATTATAGTAATTGGCTTTGTCTGCTCAAGCTGCTCTTTGAAATCTTCTGTTCAACTCTGTTATCTTGTCATTTCTTCCATTTACTTTAGCTACTCTCCATTCAAGGACAAGTTTCAGAGTCTCCTCTGACATCCATTTTGGTCTTTTCTTCTTTCCTCGTCTTCTTAATGACCTCTTGCTTTCTTCAAGGAGATGTTCTTGATGTCATCCCACAATTCTTCTGGTTTTTGGTCATTGGTGTTCAATGCATCAAATCTATTCTTTAGATGGTCTCTAAATTCAGGAGG
>NW_006921647.1:2067528-2071847 GCF_000298275.1 Orycteropus afer afer | reverse complement strand
TTTGGTGATGGGTGCATAAATTAGAATAATAGTAATATTAACTGGTCCTGCTTGTAGGTGTATGGATATTTTCCTATCACTGACAGCATTGTACTTCAGAACTGATGTTGAAACATCCTTTGTGATGATGATGCCATTCCTCTTCAAATTGTCATTCACAGCATAGTAGATCATGTGGTTGTCTGATTCAAAATGGCCCAAACTGGTCCATTTCAGCTCACTAATGTCTAGGATATAGATCTTTATGCATTCCATTTCATTTTTGACAACTTCCAATTTTCTTAGATTCATACTTCATACATTCCATGTTCCAATTATTAATGGATGTTTGCAGCTGTTACCCCTCAATTTGAGTTTTGCCACGTCAGCAGATGGAGGTCTCAAAAGCTTTACTTTATCCATATCAGTAAGGTTGGTTCTACTCTGCTGATGCAGCCCTTTCACAGTCATATTTTGAGAACCTTCTGACCTAAGGGGCTCATCCTCCTGCACTGTATTGGACAGTGTTTCCAGGCTCTTCATAATGTGGCCCAGTAATGTATCAGACAGTGTTTGTCTGCTATTCATAAAGTTTTTTCTGGCCATTTCTTTGAGAAGTGGATGGCTTCTTCCTTCTTCTCAGTCTATCTGAGTCTATAAGCTGTGTTGAACCTGTGCACCATGTGCAACCCTGCTGCCATCTGAAACACCACAAGCCTCACAGCAACATGCAAGACACCACAGTATGACAAACTGAGAGACAATTTTTTCAAAACTCTCCACCATCCCCTTATTGGGTCCCTGCTGCTGCTCTGCTCTGTCATCCCCCTGGATCCCCCCCACCCCAGTTTCACCAATTCCTTCAGTGCAGCTTCAACTTCTTCCTTCAATACCATTGGTCCTTGATGATATGCCACCTCCTGAAACGAATGAAGATGGATCAGTTCCTTTTGGTACAGTGACTCTCTGTATTCCTTCCATCATCTTTTGATGATTCCTGCATCATTCAGTATCTTGCCCATAGAAACTTTCAATATTGCAACTCAAGGCTTGAATTTTTTCTTCAGCTCTTTCAGCTTGAGAAATGCTGAGTGTGTTCTTTCCTTTGGTTTTCTAACTTCAGGTCTTTGTACATTTTGTTATAATAACTGACTTTGCCTTCTCAAGCTGCTCTTTGAAATCTCCTGTTCAGCTCTTTTATCTTATCATTTCTTCTATTTGCTTTAGCTACTCTCCATTCAACAGCAAGTTTCAGTCTCTTCTGACATCCAGTTTGGTCTTTTCTTTCTTCCTTTCTTTTCAATGACATTTTGCTTTCTTCATGCATGATGTTCTTGACATCATTGCACAATTTGTCTGGTTTTCAGTTATTGGTGTTCAGTGCATCAAATCTATTCTTCAAATAGTCTCTAAATCCAAGTGGGATATAATCAAGGTCATATTGTGGCTATTGTGGACTTGTTTCAATTGTCTTCAGCTTCAACTTGAAGGTTCATATGAGTAATTGATGATCTGTTCCATAGTCAGCTCCTGGTCTTGGGCTGAAGATATTGAGCTTCTCCTCTGCCTTTGTCCACAAATGTAGTCTACATGATTTCTATGTATTCCATCTGGTGAGGTCCACATATATACCCACTCTTTATGTTGTTGAAGAAAGGTATTTGCAGTGAATGAGTTGTTGGTCTTGCAAAATTCTATCATGTGATTTCTGGTGTCATTTCTATTTCCATGGCCATATTTTCCAAATACTGGTGATTTTTCTTCCTTTTCAACTTTCACATTCCAATCACCAGCAATAATGAATACATTTTGATTGAATGTTTGGTCAATTTCAGTCTGCAGAAGTTGGTAAAAATCTTCAATTTCCTCCTCTTTTGTTTTATTGGTTGGTGCGTAAATTTGAATGACAGTAATATTAACTGGTCTTCCTTGTAGGCTGATGAATAATATCCTATCACTGACAGCACTGTACTTCAGGATAGATCTTGAAACATCATTTGTGATGATGAATGTCATGCCATTCCTCTTCAATTTGTCATTTCCAGCATAATAGATCATATGATTGTCTGATTTAAAATAGCCAAAATGAGTCCATTTCAGCTCACTAATACTTAGGATATCGATCTTTGAGTTCCATTTCATTTTTGACAAGTTCTAATTTCCCTACTTTCATACTTCGTACATCCCATGTCCTGATTATTAATAGATGGTTGCAGCTGTTTCTTCCCATTTTGAGTCATGCCTCATCAGCAAATGGAGGTCATGAATGTTTTACTCTATCAACATCATTAAGGTCAACTCTACTTTGAGGAGACAGGTCTTCTCCTGTTCCATTTTGAGTGCCTTCTTCCCTGAGAGATTCATCTTCTAGCACTATGTCAGGCAGTGTGTCAGGGGTATTCATAAAGTTTTCCAGTAATAATGATACTGTTTCACTACTATTCATAAGGTTTTCACTGATAAATACTTTGAGAAATGGATGGACCCTTCCTTCTGCTGAGTCTGTTTTATTGGAAGCTTTGCTGAAACTTATCCACCATGGATAACTCTGCTGGTATTTGAAATACTGGTGGCATAGCCTCCAGCCTCACAGCAACACACAAGCCACCATGGTATGGCAAACTGACAGACAAGTGGTGGTTCAGTAGTAGTAGGAGACTTTGACACATCACTTTTGATGAAAGAGAGAACTAGAAAAAAATAAACACATATACAAAAGATCTCAACAATCCAATGAAACAACTTGACTTCATACACATATACAGAACAATATACCCCAAAAATACACAATACATAATCTTTTCCAGTGCATATGGATCATTCTCCAGTATAGACCATGTGTTAGGCTCCAAAACAAGTGACAATAAATTTAAAAACATTGAAATACTACCAAGCATATTCTTTGAGCACAGTGCTATAAAATTGAAAATCAATAACAGGAACACCAAGGGAGGAGAAGAGATGAAATACATGGAAACTGAATAACACACTGCTCAAAACTAAGTAACAGAAGAAATAAAGTATGAAATAAAGAAATTCCTAGAAACAAATAAGAATGAAAACACAACATACCAAAACTTTGAGATACAGTGAGAGCTGTACTCAGAGGTTAAATTATAGCAATAAATGTGCACATTGAAAAATAAGAAAGAACCAAAATCAACACCATAACCTAACAACACTAACAATTACCAAAAAAAAAAAGTAACAAAAGAAACTTACAATCTCCAGAAGAAAGGAAATAATAAAGATCAGAGCAGAAATAAATGAAGAATAATACAAACCAAACGAAATAAAAACAGAAAGAAAATGAACAATACTAGAAGCTAGTTCTTCTAAAAGATTAACAAAATTGACAACATTCTGGAAAATTTAACTAAGAAAAAGAAAGAGAAAATGCAAATAATATGAATAACAAATGAAATGGACAACATCACAACATAAACAGCTGTTCTGGTTACCTAGTGCTGCTCTGATAGGAATATACTACAAATGGGATGGCCTTAACAAACAGGAGTTTATTCTTACAATTTGGAGGCTTTAAGTCCAAGTTTAAGTGCCAGGCTTTAGGGGCTGCATGAAAGCCCCTCATCCTTGGGGTTCAGCTCTGTCTCCTGTTCCCAGCCCACTGGAGCTAGAGGCTTTTCTCACTCAGACAGCTGCTAGCTGAGACCGATAAACCCAAGGTTGACAAGTAAAAATGTACAGTCCCGATGTTACCAAACTACATGGTAGGCCATTAATTCAAGTCCATTGAAAATCCCAAGGTTGGCAGAGCATGGCAGGATGCTGAGCAATGACATAGTTATATGCAGGGTTCATGCATGCCCTAAGCTAGAGACCATTCCCCAAGCTGCTTCTTATATGTGGGAAGCAGACCACATACCCAAAGCAGCTACTCAGCTGTTCCAACAGATTCTACCATGGAGTTAATTACTAATCTCACCATAGGGAATAACTACATTCAGTTGCCTATCCACTCAACTAAACCTAGCCAACTTGACACACAAAATGAACCATCACACCAAATTAAATAAAAAAGATAATAACAGAAAATGATGAAGAATTGTACTCCAACAAATTAAAAAACCTGGAAGAAATAGAAAAATGTCTAGAAACACAAGACCTACCTAAGTTAACACAGACTGAGATAAACAATGTGAACAGACCTATAACAAAAGAAGAAATTGAGCAGCTCTTAAAAAAAGAAAGAAAGAAAGAAAAATTCCCTCAAAACAAAACAAAAAAAAGTCCTAGCCCAGACAGTTTCACTGGAGAATTCTATCAAACATTCAGAGAAGAGCTGACACTTACACTACTCCAGAACATAGAAACTATTC
>NW_006921647.1:2054057-2067183 GCF_000298275.1 Orycteropus afer afer | reverse complement strand
GCTCAAGTGGAATTTATACAATGTATGCAAGGATGGTTCAATATAGAACAACAATCAATATAATCCATTACATAAATAAAGCAAAGGAGAAGAACCACATGATCATATCAATCGATGCAGAAAAGGCATTTGATAAAATTCAACACCAATTCCTGATAAAAACTCTCAGGAAAGTAGGAATTGGAAGGAAATTTCTCAATATAATAAAGGGATATAAGCAAAACCAATAGCCAACATTATTCTCAATGGAGAGATACTGAAAGCATTCCCTTTGCAAACAGGAACCAGACAAGGATGCCCTCTATTGACACTTCTATTCAACATTGTACTGGAAATACTAACCAGGGCAATAAGGCAAGAAAGAGAAATAAAAGGCACCCAAATTAGCAAACAAAAAGTAAAACTCTCTTTACTTGCAGATGATATGATCTTGTACATAGAAAACCCAAGAGATTCAGCAAGAAAACTACTAGAACTAATAGGAAAATTCAGCCAAGTGGCAGGATACAAGATCAACGTACAAAAATCAGTTGGCTTCTTCTAACCAACAAAGAGATCACTGAAAAGGAAATAAGGAAAACAATACCATTTATAATATTGCTCTTGTTGTTGTTATGTGCCGTTGAGTTGGACCCTACTCATATGGACCCTTCCTTGGGTTTCTGAGGCAGTATCTCTACAGAAGTAGATTGCCCTATCTTCCTTCTGAGGAGTGGCTGGTGGGTTTGAAACACCAGCCTTCTGGTCAGCAATTAAGTGCCTTAGGCACTATGCACCAGAGCTCCACCATTTATAATAGCTACCAAAAAAGATAAAATACTTAGGAATAAATCTTACTATGACACAGTGACAGTGATGATGGCGTCAAATATAGCAGGGATCATGGAGCTGGCACAGGATCAGGCAGTGTTTCATTCTGCTGTGCATGGGGTCGCTATGAGTCGGAAATGACTCAATGGCACCTAACAACAACAACAACAACATGGACACAAAATACCTACACAAAGAAAACTACAAAACACTACTACAAGAAGTTATAAAAGACCTACATAAATGGAAAAAAAAAAAAAAAAAACGCCATGCTCATAGTTAGGAAGACTGAATGTCAGTACTACTGAAAGTGATCTATATATTCAATGCAATCTCAATCCAAATGCCATCAACATTATATAAGGACATGGAAATCACTATATGGAAAAGAAAGAGACCTCAGATAAACAAAGCACTATTAAACAAGAAAAACAAAGTAGGAGGTCTCACACTTCCTGATATCAAAACCTACTTACAATACTTCCATGGTAGTCAAAGTAGCCTGGTTTTGGTACAATGATAGATATATAGACCAGTGGAACAGAATTAAGACTCCAGAAATACATCCATCCATCTCTGATCTTTGACAAAGGGCTGAAACCCATAGCTTTTTTTTTTAACAAATGATGCTGGAAAAATGGGTATTCATTTGCAGAAAAGTGAAACAAGATCCATATCTCACACCATGCACAAAAACTAACTCAAGATGGATCAAACGACTAAATGTAAAACTGAAAACGATAAAGTTTATCACAGACAAAATAGGGGCAAATTTAAGCCCTTAATTCATGGTGTAAATAGACTATCAAGCATAACACACATTGCACAAGCAGCAGAAGAGAAACTAGATGACTGGGACCTTTTAAAAAATTCTTATATGCAATGAAGGACTTCTCCAAAATAGTAAAAAGATAAGGTATAGATTGGGGGAAAATATTTGACTACAACATGTCTAACAAGGGACTTATATCTAAAATTTGTAGAAAACTTCAACACCTCAACATCAAAAAGACAAATAATCCAATTAGAGAATGGTCAAAAGACATGAACAAACACTTCCCCAAAGAAGATATTCAGGCAGCCAACAAACACATGAGGAAATGCTGGTAATCATTAGCCATTAGGGAGATGCAAATCAAAACAACAATGAGATATCATCTCACACCAGCAATAGTAGTAAAGTTCAACAAGACAGAAAATAACAAATGCTGGCAAGGATTTGGAGAGATTGGAATTCTCACACACTGCTAGTGGGACTGTAAAATGGTACAACCATTGTGGAAAATTGCATGGTGCTTCCTTAAAAACTTGGAAATAGAAATACCATTTGATCCATAAATTCCACTACTAGGAATATATTCTAAAGAGTTGAGATCCAGGACTTGAATAGATATGTTCATCACAGATTTATACACTATAGCAAAGAGATGGAAACAACCTAAGTGCCCATCAACAGATTAAAAGATAACCAAACCATGGTACATTAACACAATGGAATACTATGCAACATTAAAGAATAATGAAAAGTCTGCAAATAACCTCATAACATGGATGAATTTGGAGGATAGCATGCTGAGTGAAATAAATCAATCACAGAAGGACAAATATTGTATATGTCCATTATTATAAAAAGTCAAGGAAAGGTTTACTCAGGGAAGGAAATTTTCTCTGTTGGTTACTGGGGATGGGTGGGAAAATTCTTGACTAATTAAGAGCCATGTGTTGATTAGGGTGAAGGGAAATGCAGTTTAACAAAAGTGTGTGACCAGCACAATAACTATAGGGAAAAGGTGGGCACAGATAGATGCACAAAATATATAGACAATGGAGGCAAATACCATTACACACACTATACTGCTTTATCAATAACAAGAACTAGTCTATAGGTAGATACAGATAGGTAAGAAGTTCAAGTATCGGTAGGTGGACAGAAATATGCCCATGATTATAGGTAGATTTGGCTGATGATGTTCCTATGTGTGTGTGTGTGCTACAAAAAATCTATATACATTACAGAATTAACAGAGGACAAGGTTGGGATAGCTTCTTATCCACAATCAAGCACCTTGAGGGAGTATGTCACCAGGCCTGTGGGCTCAGAAACATGATCTTAGGTGGCAGCAAGCTCAACTGGCACAACATAGTACACAAAAATATTTTTCTACATCCTACTTTGGTGAGTAGTAGCCAGGGTCATAAAAGCTTATGAGTGGCCATCTAGGATGCAACTATTGCTCTCTCCTACAGACCAAAGAAGTGCTCTACGTCACCTGATGTCCTGACTGCTGCTTCCATTGGCATCGATTGTAGAATCAAGTAATGTGAAGTCTTTGACAATTTCAATCTTTCTCCATTTATCATAATGTTGTTTATAGGACCAGTTGTGAGAATTTTTGTTTTCTTTATATTGAGATATAATCCATAGTGCAGACTGTATCCTTCAAACTTTATCAGTAAGTACTTCAAGTCATCCTCACTTTCAGCAAGCAAAGTTGTGTCGTCGGCATAACCCAGGTTGTTAATGATTCTTCCTCCAATCCTGATGTCATATTTTTCTTCATATAGTCCAGCCTCTCGGCTTATTTGTTCAGCATACATATTGAATAAGTATGGTGAAAGGATACAACCCTGACACCCTCCCTTCTTGATTTAAAACCATGTAGTGTTCCCTTTTTCTATTTGAAAGACAGCCTCCTGGTCTATGTACAAGTTCCTCATGAGTATAATTAAGTGTTCTGGAATTCCCATTCTTCTCAATGTTATCCACAATTTATTATGATCCACACAATCAAATGTTTTTGCATAGTCAATAAAACACAAGGAAACATCTTTCTGGTATTCTTTGCTTTGAGCCAAGATCCATCTGACATCGGTAGTGATATCCTTCATTCCACATCCTCTTCTGAATCCAGCTTGCATTTCTGAAGTTTTCTGTCAATATACTGCTGCAACCATGTTTTAATTATCTTCAATAAGATTTTACTTGCATGCGATATTAATGATATTGTTCAATAATTTCCACATGCTGTGGGATCACCTTTCTTTGGAAGAGGTACATATATGGATCTCGTACAGTCAGATGGCCAGGTAGCTGTCTTCCAAATCTCTTGGCATAACCAAATGAGTGCCTCCAGTGGGGCATCTGTTTGTTGAAACATCTCAATGGGTATTCCATCAATTCCTGGAGCCTTGTCCTTCACCAATTCTTTCAGTACCGCTTTGACTTCTTCCTTCAATACCATTGATTCTTGAACATAGGCCACCTCCTGAAATGGATGAACGTCAACCAGTTCTTTTTGGTACAGTGACTCTGCGTATTCCTTCCATGTTCTTTTGATGCTTCCTGCATCATTCAATATTTTGCCCATAGAATCTTTGAATATTGCAACTCAAGGCTTAAATTGTTTCCTCTGTTCTTACAGCTTGAGAAATGCTGAGCGTGTTCTTCCCTTTTGGTTTTCCAACTCCAGGTCTTTGCACATTTCATGATAGTAATCAGCTTTGTCTGATCGAGCTGCTCTTTGAAATCTTCTGTTCAACTCTTTTATCTTGTCATTTCTTCCATTTGCTTTAGCTACTTGCTGCTCATGTGCAAATTTCAGAGTCTCTTCTTACATCCATTTTGGTCTTTTCTTTCTTTCTCATCTTTTTAATGACCTCTTGCTTTCTTCATGGATGATGCTCATCCCACAATTCTTGTTTTCAGTCATTGGAGTTCAATGGATCAAATCTATTCTTTAGATGGTCTCTAAGTTCAAGAGAGATATATTCAAGGTCATATTTTGGCTCTCATGGTCTTGTTTTAATTGTCTTCAACTTCAAGTTGCACTTGCATATGAGCAGTTGATGGTCTGTTACAAATTGGCTCCTGGCTTTGTTTTGGTTGAAGTTATTGAGCTTTTCCATTGTCTCTTGCCACAGATGTAGTCAATCTGATTTCTGTCTGTTCCATCTGCTGAAGTCCACATGTACAGCCGCCATTTGTGTTGTTGAAAAAAAGGTGTTTGCAATGAATAAGTCATTGGTCTTGCAAAATTCTACCATGCGAATTCCAGCATTATTTCTTTCACCAAGGCCAAATTTTCCATCTACTGGTGATTTTTCTTTGTTTCCAACTTTTACATTCCAGTCACCAGTGATAATTAACATATCTTGATTGCAAGTTTGGTCAATTTCCAACTGCAGAAGTTGATAAAAATCTTCAATTTCCTCATCTTTGGCTTTGGTTGTTGATGCATAAATTTGAATAATAGTCATATTAATGGGTCTTCCTTGTAGACATACGGATATTATCCTATCACTGACAGCATTGTACTTCAGGACAGATCTTGAAGCATCCTTTGTGATGATGAATGCCATGCCATTCCTCTTTAATTTGCCATTCCTGGCATAGTAGATCACATGGTTTTCTGATTCAAAATGCCCAAAACCCATCCATTTTGGCTCACTAATGCCTAGAATATCAATCTTTATGCATTTCATTTCATTTTTGACAACTTCCAATTTTCCTAGATTCATACTTCATGCATCCCATGTTCCAATTATTAATGGATGTTTACAGCTGTTTCTCCTCAGTTTGAGTTGTGCCATGTCAGCACATGGAGGTCCTGAAAGATATACTTTATCCATATCATTAAGGTTGGTTCTATTCTGATGAGACAGCTCTTTCCCAGTCATATTTTGAGTGCCTTTTGACCCAAAGCGCTCATCTTCCTGCACTGTATCAGACAGTGTTTCTGAGCTATTCATAAAATACCCCAGTAATGTATCAGACAGTGTTTCTCTGCTCATAAGATTTTCCCTGGCCAATTTTGGAGAAGCAGAAGGCCTCCTCCTTCTTCCTAGAGTGTCTTAGTCTGTAAGCTGCGTTGAACCCTGTGCACCATGAGCAATTCTGCTGGCATCTGAAATACCAGTGGCACAGCCTCAAGCCTCACAGCAACAGATAAACCCACAGGATGACAAACTGACAGACAAGTTTGTCTCCTTTAACTGTTGGAAACATCTGTGCCCTCCCTTTACCTAATTCCTACCTAGAACCTGCCACTTTGTGGTCCCTGGCTGCTCCTTCCCTTTCCTGGCTCTAGGGGGCTTTGTGGCCTAGCCTTGCCTCCCACCCCTTTACCTGGATATCCTGCTGCTCCTGAGGTCCCTGGCTGCTCCTTCCCCTTCCCTTTCCTGGCTCTAGAACAGTCAGCTATGAGAGATAGGAAGTACAGCATTTCCATTGGGGGAATCTAGACAGACAGGAATGCATAGGTAAGGACACAGGGAAGGAGTCATCACAGGGAGGAGATGAAAGGAGAGCTGTTTATTGTGGGAGTTGTAATTGGTGTCATGAAACAAAATGTGTATGAACTGTTGAGTGTAAAATTAATCTGCTTTGTAAATGTGCACCCAAATCACAATACAAAATTTAAAAAATAAAAATATAGTGTAAATAGCAGCTAATTTTCTTGTTTAGTGGTATGTTAAACAATAATGAAATGTTAAATCAATTGCATCATATATTTAAACAACCAATCCGCTCACTGCCGTCAAGTCGGATCTGGCTCATAGCGACCCCTCCTTGGGTTTCTGAGGTGGTGTCACTACAGAAGTAGATTGCCCAACCTTCCTTCTCAGGAGTAGCTGGTGGGTATGAACCGCCAGCCTTCTGGTTAGCAGTCAAATGCCTTAGGCACTACACCACCAGATAGGAAGTACTTCAGTTAGAATTTCATTTGGGTCTAAGTAATCTCAAATCTGTACAGTAATAAGGGTGTTTATTATGTTTTTAACAAGAAATATGTCTAATTTGGAAACTCAATAATGTCATCAATAACCACAATCTTTCTTTCCCGTATGTCCATCATCCTTAGTGTATTGGCTTTTCATGTTCATGCTTGTTGCCTCATTGTTGCAAGATGGCTACTGCAGCTTCAGGCATCACACCTGTTCAAAGTAGAAAGAAGGAACAAGAGGCTGCTTGAGAATTCTATTCTTGAAGAAACCATCCTTCTTGACTAACATCCAAAAATCAAAACCTTGGAGTCAATTCCAACTCATAATGACCCCCATTGGGCTTCCAAAGCTGTAAATCTTTGCAGAAGTAGATTGTCCCATCTTTCTTCCACAGAGTGGCCTGGTGGATTTGAACTACAGCTGACCTTCTCATTAGCTTTATCCACTATTCCACCAGAGATTTTATATCTCCTTGTAGAAAAGTGTTTGATTTGACCAACCCCAACTGCAAGAAAGGTTGGCAACATGATTATCTAGAAGGGACTGCTGTAATCTAGTAAAACCTTTTATTTTAAAGTTGTTATGTAATTGTACAACCTAAACAACTGTATATGACTGGAGCTGGTGAAAGTGAGAAGGCAGATTGATGAGCTCTTTGGCTGAATTGGATAATACAGGGCACAAGTCCTTTGTAGGTGAAGAGGAAAGGATTGAAATCAGGAGGGTGGAGTATAGGAAAGTTGTGCACTGTCTCTGGGGGTTAATCAATAGTAACCATCATAAGGTTACAGACAAATTCTGTACCATTCATTGGTCAACATCCCACTATTTGGCGGAACTCCAGGGGGTGATGTTTTCCTGGGATTGCTGGTAGCTTACCTGATGTTATTGGTTCTAATGTTATGTAGTCCTCTAATTTTCTCAGCTGGAATAATTTGGCCCTCAGTTGCAGTTCCATCCAAATGTAGGCTCTAGTATATTCCTGGCTCTAAAATCTTAATGAAATAGCTAGGACTCATGATATAATCAATCTTGCTGCTAATGCCACAGAGACCTTGGTGCAATATTTTCCAGTAACTAGATCCTAACTCTATCTCTTTTTGTCCTTGTCTGGTATTCTAATTTATCCAGGGACTTACTAACTTCCTTAAATCAATGGAACTCCTTGACTGGGTTCCAAAAACCTGTAGTCAACCTGCTGCAATTTCTATAAATCATTGTTTTCTTCTCTGCATTAGAATTATTTAAGTTTTTGTCTAATACTTTCTACCTGACTATAACTCCCTTGAGCACAAGGGCAGCTTCTCCTTTTTTGTATCCCCAGTAAAATCTAATACTGAACTTGCATGTTGTTGTTGTTATGTGCCGTCGAGTCGTCCCCGACTCATAGCGACCCCTCCTTGGGTTTCTGAGGCAGTATCACTACGGAAGTAGGATTGCCCAACCTTCCTTCTGAGGAGTGGCTGGTGGGTTTGAACCGCCAGCCTTCTGGTTAGCAGTCAAGTGCTTTAGCCACTATGCTACCAGAGCTCCTTTGTATCCAATAAATATTGTTGAGTGAATGAATATAATCAAGTAAGAAATTTTAACAATAATCATGCAGAATGATGGATATATATAGATTATTTATATACACCAATATTCATTACTCACATGGTCATCCAGAGATATAACAGTCATCAGTTAATTGTTTATGTGGATTATAAACTTATAGTTGCTTTAGAGGATATTGTGTCCTCTCACTAAAGGATTCCCAATCCTCCAAACTTCTATAGTTTGCTTCCACTAATGTAATACACATACCAATCCATATAGTCTTCTTTTTTTTTTTTTCCAATTTTTATTGTGATTTGGGTGAAAATTTACAGAGCAAATTCATTTTCCATACAGAAAATCACATACACTTTATCTCATAACATTGACTGTAATTTCCCACAATGTAACAGCTCTCTTCCCACTTCCTCCCCACAGTTTCCTCTTCCTTGTGTCCTTCCCTCCCATGCATTTCTGACACCTGAGTATCTCCCTGTGCATACACAGCTCTTCTATTCTCCCATGATTGATCTCTCTGAGGAGTGTATCTACCTAATGTAAATATTCAGCTCATATTCCTGTCTTGTTTGGCTGGAAGCCACAGGAGTGGGCTCAATTCCAGACCTGAAGGGCAGCTAAGGGCCATAGTCTCAGGGGTTCTAACAGGCTTTATAAGACCAGCAAACTTGGTCTACTTTTTTTTTTATGATGTTGAGTTTTTTTCCATGTTGTTCTCCCACTCTATCCAAGATCTCCTACATAGATACTCCTCTGAGTGGTTGGCAGTGGTAGCTGGGCATCATCTAGTTCTTCTGGTCTCATAGTTATATAGGCTGAGGACCTCATGGTTGTCAGTCCCTTGGATTAATTGTTCCCATGCATCTTGGTTTTCCTCATTCTTATTTGCTCTGGATGAGCATATAGTCTTCTCTTGATGTAAATATACACACTCATCCATCCACAGAGTCTTCCCAGTTTCTCCAAGCTCAGTTATTTAGGGATCCATGCCAGTTTTGTCTTGCTGAAAAAACAAGCTACCTCAAAATATAGTGACTGTAAACAAACAAACAAACAAAAAGAATAAAAATAAAACATGATTATGTGGGTCATAATTCAGCAGACTTGGCTGGGTGATATGTCTCTACCTGATGTTGAGTGCCATCACTCAATGGTACTCAATTGGATTGTTCTAGAAGGTTCACACAGCTTCATTCACATAGATGGCACTTGGAGAGAGATTTTTGGAAGGCTGACCTGAGGTGGACATTTCCACTTCTCCATGTAGTCTCTAGTCTTCTCAGCAAGAGTACTTAGATTATTAAATGAAAGTCCAGAGTTCCAAGAGATTGATGTAAAAACATCCAGTTCTCTTAAAGACTATGCTTGAAACTGACATAGTTTACTCTTTCCCACCATATGATAATGCTCAAAGCAGTCTAAGGCAAGCCTTATTCAAGCAGAAGGGAATTAAGCCTGACCTATTAATGGTAAAAATGTCAAAGAATTTGTAGCCATTGTTAACTGTCTATCATCTGTCCTGCAGTTACAAGATATTTACATTTTTCCCATACACACAATGCATTTCACTTCCTCCTAAGATGGCAAAAGTCTCATTCCATTATAGCAGTCAGCTCCAAGTATAGAATGTTGTTATCTAAAGCTTGAGCAGGTTGAAAGAGTTTGCTCAAGACTGGTTCCTTGAGCATGGTTTCTCTCATTTTGAAGACCTGTACACTAAATGCACTAGTGATATGTACCCCACATTCAAAATAAAATGAGACAGAGTTCAGGCAACCACAACAAAATGTGGGAAAATAGAAGGCTTAGAGCAAATACTGATTCACATCTGAATCAAGCCAGGCATGTGCTGTCAGTCCCCTGATTAGGATTTAGTCTTGACTCAGGGAAAATATTCTCAGTGGTATTTGAATGCACACTTTGTGAACTTGGGTCACTTTTTTTGTAGCCTACTTCCTTATCGTAGAAGGTTTTCCTTTCTTTTTTTTTCTCTCCTTCCCTTCCCTTCTTCCCTTCCCTTTGTTTCTAAAGTCTATGTCAATTTTAGCCCAAGTTAGCAGGCTTCAGCTAGTACAAATCTAAAGCTGTGTGTGTTTCTAAGTATTAAATTATATTTCACTCCAGTCGACAAAATCCACACTCACATATTTTCATAAGACCATCACTTTTTTTTACCTTGGGCAACCTGTGAGGATATTGGAAAAAAAAAAAATAAAAACAAAAATAAAATTCTTAAAATTCCCAGATGTGCCAAGAGTTCAGCAGCTAACCAAAAGGTTGGCAGATAGACCCCACCAAGCCACTCTGTAGGAGAAAAACATGGAGATTTTCTTCTATAAAGATTACAACCAAGAAAAAACTATGGGGGCAAATTCTACTCTGTCACTTGGGTGAATTTACTCAATGGCACCCAACAACAACAATAATAAAGTTTGTTTAAAATGCTGCCTTGAAAACATTGTGTTAAGTGAAATAAATTAGTCACAAAAGCACAAATACTGTATGATCCCAGTTATATGAAATATTTAGAATAGGCAAGTGTGATAGTTATGGTTTTGGGTCAACTTGGTTAGACCAAGATTCTATGTGGCTTAAGCTGTTGCTCTGTGGTCATCCCCATGAAGAGATCTTATATAATGTAATGACCTCCATGAGAAGATATGTTACTGTCAGCCAATCAGTTGGAAGGGAGTTTCCTCAGGGGTGTGGCCTGCTTCCAGTATATATGGACATCCAGGGAAAATGCTCTGGCTTTCTGCTGGATCATGTTTCTGCATATAGCTCACTATCTCTCATTCTTGGAGCAGAACAGTGGACTACCACATTGCCTGTCAAACTTGGAATTGTTGCTTTCCATCTTGTGAGACAACAATTTGCCATTTTACCTGTAGATCTTGGATATGTCATTTTCTGAAGCCAGAAGCCAGCTATACTTCCTGAAAATCTTGGGTTTGTCAGCCCCTGCAGCTGTGTGAGCAGGAAAAGCCTCAAACTTGAAGTGAAACTTGCCAGTCTCTACAACTGTCTGAACGATCTCTCTGAGATAAATTTCTCTGTCTCTCTCTCAGCCTCTGGGAGCTCTGGTGGCATAATGCCTAAGGCATTTGACTGCTAACCAGAAGGCTGGCAGTTCAAACCTACCAGTCACTGTTTGAAAGGAAGGCTAGGCAGTCCACTTCTGTAGAGATACCACCTTAGAAACCCAAGGAGGGGTTGCTATGGTACATATAAGCTTAAATATGTATAAGCTTCACTGGTTTTGCTTTTCTAGAGAATCCAGCCTAAGACATTTGATACTGAAAATGGTTCCAGAGAAACAAAATTATAAGGATGACTTTCCTAAATTAGTTCTGAAATTTGATTAATTCTAAAGGCACTGATGACTCTGACTCCTTTAGTTAAGAGGGCTAATCCATGGTATGAGGTGGCAATATCACTACACAAAATAGAACCAACAGCAGAGAAAGTATTGGTGAAAAGTGAGGCCTTGGGTGATAGCATGTTTGACACTTTTCTTCAATTTTGCCAGAATGATGAGTATGTAAGGAAGTTCCTTGGTTGGTCCTACTTACTCTAGACAAAGTGGTGAAAGAAGATTAGCTCTGGGCTTCAGAGTCACAGCTCAAGCACCACTTAACAGACCTCAATGTTTCCCACTGTGTTCTGAAAGAAAGTTTTATTTCTTGTAGTAACAGAGCTGACATTGCTGAAAAACAAACCCAGAGTCTTATCATAGGAGTAGCTGAATTACAATACCAATTCATGTCAAACTTGAATGGTGTCTGACATTAAAGTGAGGGCATTGATTGAGAAGAAATGGGATCCTGAAATTGAGATGAGGACTTATGGGCAGATAATTGGGAAGATGGGGACATCAAGGGCCTATATTCTGCTGAATCTCTCCTACCTGAACAGCTAGCCACTTATTCCCATCTGATGAGACTAACCCAGCTGTGTGTGCTGAGTCATTGATATGGTCTGTGGAAATGAGTCATCCTTTTCCTAGAGCTACTGCTACTTTGGACATGTTGTCAGTAGGAACCACTCCCTGGAGAAGAATATCATGCGTGGTAAAGTGGAGGGTCAACGAAGAAGGCCCTCAATGATATGGATAGACACAGTGCCTGCAACAATGGGCTCAGGTATATCAAGGATAGTGAGGCTGGCACAAGACCAAGCAGTGTTTCATTCTGCTGTGCATAGGGTTGCTATGACTCAGAGACAACTCGACGGCACCTAACAACAACAACAGTGGAAAAAACTGAATGAAAACAATGAGTATGGAGAAAGATGGAGCTGTGGACTGTCAGCTACTCTGATAGCAACAAAAGTCTGAATATTTCCAAGTGATGTTGGGACCTGAGAATTGACATAAAGATCAGCCCTGGTCACCAAAGCCTGCAGGGATGATTGCACTGATGGCTTATGACTAGGAAGGGAAACAGCAAGGAGGGAGACAATCTGAGCTGTGGTGGCCATTTAGTGACCAAGGGTGTGGCCATTTTGAATGTTTACAAGTGGTGGCCATTTTGGATATTTAAAGTGCCTGAGGGTGCAGCCATTTTGAATGTTCACAAGCAGCGGCCATTTAGGATATTTAAAGTGACAGCATTCTCATTTGGATTCCAGGGACCTAAGAATAGGTTCTGTTTGCCAAGGACGGCAGGGACATACAGGAGGCTGACAACAGAAGAGACAGGTGGTGAGTGTATAAGTGCTGCCAACTAGCGAATTGAGAAGCACAGTATCCTGCTTATATAGATAACATCCAAACAAAACAAAGAGCACAAAAGTCATGGAAAACTCACCACAACAAACAATCACCAATTAAATATAAACACAAAATGTCCCAATGTCTAGGAAACAACAGAGCATCACAGTTAACATGAAGAAGCAAGATAAAGCAAGAAAAACAAGGGACCAGGATATTGTTCCAAAACACATCCCTGAGGATGAAGCAGCATTGGAACTTCCTGATAAGGAATTAAAAAAACTTATATTTAGGTACCTTCAACACACTGAGAGGCAGATCAGGGAAAAC
>NW_006921647.1:2051022-2053202 GCF_000298275.1 Orycteropus afer afer | reverse complement strand
AAAAGTAGATTGCCCCATCTTCCTTCCAAGGAGTGACTGGTGGGTTTGATGGTGAAATTAGGAGATTTCCAGATAAACAGAAATTAAAGGAATTTGTTAAAATCAGACCAACTTTACAAGAGATGCTAAAGGGAGTCTTTTGGACAGAGAACCAACAACAGCAAACAACAACTGACCATGAACACACATGATGACATAACCCAGAAACCAACCCTGTTATGGAAGTATCCAAAGTAAATAAGCTTACAAGATTTTAAACAGGGAACCAGAGATATCAACTGACAAATGAGGACAACTACAAACCTAAAGGAGGAAAAAAAAAAAATGTGTAGTTACAGAACTTCTAAATGGTAAGGAAGTTAAAGCAACTGCAATATAGAATGGACTGTTCTAAACTTGGGAAGAAAATTATTAGTGTAACCTCAAAGAAAAATGGTAAACCTTCACATCAAAATAAAATAGAGGACCAGCACAAATATTTAGTAATTACTAAGACAATAGCAACTCTAGTTGTGATAACATGATTCATAAACAAAATGAGCTCAGCACAGAAAATTATGTGGAACAAAGACATCAACAACACCACCAAAAAACACACAACAAAATGACAGCAACAAATTCATACTTGTTGATAATTACACTGCCAAAAGGGTAAAAAGAGAACCTACAGATTGGGAAAAAAATATTTGGGAACAACGTATCTGATAAGGGACTTACCTCTAAAATTTATACAAAACTCCAACACTTCAACAATACAATGATTAACAATACAATTAAAAAATGGGCAGAAGACATGAATAGATACTTCACCAAAGATGATATTCAGGCAGCCAGCAAATACGTGAAGAAATGCTCACAATCATTAGCCGTCAGAGAGATGCAAATGAAAACAACAATGAGATACTATCTCACCTCAGCACTAATGGCAAAGTTCAACAAGACAGAAAATAACAAATGCTGGTGAGGATGTGAAGAGATTGGGACTCTCACACAGTACTGGTGGGACGGTAAAATGATACAACCACTGTGGAAAGCAGTATGGTGATTCCTTAAAAAGCTGGAATTAGAAATACCATTTGACCCAGCGATCCCATTACTAGGTATGTATCCTAAAGAAGTGAGAGACAGGACAAGAACAGATATATGCACACCCATGTTCATCGCAGCACTATTTTCAATAGCAAAAAGAGAGAAACAACCTACATGCCCATCAACAGAATAATGGATAACCAAATTATGGTATATACGTAAGTGGAATAGTATGCAACCCTAAAGAATAATGTAAAATCTGCAAAACACCACATAACATGGATGAGCTTGGAGGACATTATGCTGAGTGAAATAAGTCAATCACAGAAGAACAAATATATTATTAGTTCATTATTATAAAAAGTCAAGGAAAGGTTTATACATGTAAGGAAACTTTGTTTGTTGGTTACTAGGGGAGGTAGGGGAGGAGAGGGAACAATGCAAAAAAATGCATTGATCCATGTCAGGTTAGTTTTGTGTATTTCACTGTACATAAATTTTATTTCAATAAAATGTATTAAAAAAAGTTTATTAATGGTTAGTTAGGTATGGGGGAAGTGGGAAAGAAGGAGATATTGCTTAGGGGGCACTGAGCTGTTAAGGGTAATGGAAAAATTTGGAAACAAAGGAGTGATGGTTACACAACATGATGAAAATAATTGATGTCACTGAATTGTATGTGTAAAAATTGTTGAAATGACAAATATTTTGTTATATATATAGTTTTATATAAATATAGATAGATATTTATATAGAGAAATATATATATTTCTATTGTTGTTAGTTGCTGTCACCACCTAATACATGGTGATTTTATATATAGTAGAATGAAATGTTGCCTAATCCAACATCATTTTGTGATCATTGATATGTATGGGTCCATTGTTTCAGCAATTGTGTAATGTCTTCCAACCTATGGTGTTCATGTTGTAGCACAATAATCTCTTGTGATTCGTAAGTTTCATTGGCTAATTTTCAGAAATAGTTTGCCTTTGTCTGTAAGTTCTCCCTAACCCTTCCACCACAGATAACCCTGCTGGTATTTAAAATACTGGTGTCATAGCTTCCAGTGTCATAGCAACACACAAGCCACCACAGTATGAAAAACAGACAGAGGGTGTTGGTGTTATATATATATTTACCATTTTTTT
>NW_006921647.1:2048907-2050502 GCF_000298275.1 Orycteropus afer afer | reverse complement strand
AAAAAAAAAAAAATTATGGCAGCTACTCACTCCTGGCAAAAAGTACTATTCTGGTTTTGTATGGCTCTTTAACAAATATCCACAACTCTGTGGCTTGCAACAGCAATACTTAATTATATTTCACATTTTGTTGACTCGGAATTTGGACAGGGCTCATCTGGGTGATTCTGCTCCTCTCAATGGAGCATCAGCTGTTAAGACTCAGTGTCATTAACCTGGAAGATCAGCTGATTTGGAGAGTTTAAGACAGCTTCACTTACATGTCTGGCACATTGTAGATGATGTTAGTGGATTTGAGCCTCTGTCCTTCTCCATGTAAGATAATAACCTCCACAGATGATCTTTTAGCAGCTCAGGCTGCTTTCTTCAATGACAGATTAATGATGTAAGACAAGTCAGAAACCGCCAATTTTCTTAAAGGATTGGTGGATTGGTACAGCATCATTTCCACTGTACTCTATTGGTCAAAGTCATCACAGCCCAGCCCAAATTAAAAAGAAGAGGAAACAGACTTCAAATCTTGATGGAAGGCATGTGAAAAAATCTACAGCCCCTGACTTTATTCTTCCCTTAATAGTTATTTGCAAAATCTGAGGTCTCACTATGAGTTGAACTAATGAATTCTCAAAGGACTTATATCCAAATGTTTTACCAGTTACTGATGAGTCGAATCAGACTCATAGCAACCCTCTGAGTGTCAAGTAAAACTGTCTTCTATAGGATCATCAATGGGTAATTTTTCAGAAGTAGATTGTCAGATCTTTCCTTTGAGGTGTCTCTGGATAGACTTGAACCTCTAACCTTTCAGTTAGCAGTTCAGTATGTTACCCATTTGCCCCACCAAAGTCCCAGCAGCCCCTAATTTTGGAATTTTGCACATTCAACATAATTTATTTATTTATTTAATTTTTTGGATATTAACATTAAGTTTCACATTGTCCCATGTTCCTCCACCTTCCATATCAGCATACTCTTTCTACTTATAACCCATGTCTTTATTTTCTTCTTTTAACTCTATCCCAGTGATTTCAGGAAATATAGCTACATAGCTCCCCCTCCCCTCTTTTTTTCTTTCTTTTTTTCCTCTGTTACTTATATGTTAAACAAAACATTCTACCTAACATTCTTCAATGTGTCTGCATTGGGTTTAGTGCCTGCCCTAAGTCCCATCTCATGAGACATTCCCCTTTGCTCTCTGAATTCCAGCTACAACTTTATGCACTTTCCACACTCTCAACATATAAAAAACACAGGCATATTTGAAACAATCTTCTGATTATCTAGTCAATATGTCTCTTATTCAGCCACTCCTCAGAAAGAAGATGGGGCAATCTACTTCCATAGTGATACTGCCACGGAAACCCAAGGAGGGGTCGCTATGAGTTGGGTCTGACTCGACTGCACATAACAACAACAACAACAACATGTCTCTTATACTGGGTTGCAAATTTCATGAAGTCAAGGCCCTTATCTGTTTGTCATTCTAATATCCACAAGAGTCAGCATAGTTCATGAAACATATTTAATATTCAGAACTTATTTGTTGGATAAATGATCAAAAATAAAAATACCATTAAAGTTAAGTGAAAAAAAAA
>NW_006921647.1:2042031-2043017 GCF_000298275.1 Orycteropus afer afer | reverse complement strand
AAAAAAAAGAGCGATGATAGGGACTCAGACAAATTGTGGTCATGCTTTCAGGGTGATAGGCTATGCACACAGATAGGCATTCCAAGCTAATCTCAGTAAACACAGGTGTTTGAACAGATGAAGACAAGTTAGCCATGGTCCCTGGAAGCCTGTGAGCCAAAGGAGTCTTCACCAATAGAGACTGTTACCAGGAGATTGTTTCTCTGAACACAACTGTGTTACTCATGAATACACATCTTGATTGTTTTCAGCTTATGACTTCTTTTCTTTTTACTTATCTTCTAAATTGTTTTGCCTATAGGTTAATGTTGGCATTTCTGATGATTTGTCATGGGGGAAGGTCAAAAGTTTATGTGAACAGGCAACATAGTCCGGGGACTAAAACATACAATGGTTAGAAAATAAGCTACCAGAATTGGCAAGTCATGGATTCTAATCCAACCTTGGGTAAATTATTTAATCTTTTTAAAGCTAAATTTATTCAATAATAAAATGAAGATTTTATTATCTACATCATAAGTGAGCATGAGGAATAAGAGATGTAGTTCATTAAAGAACATAGTATCCTTAGCTATTATCTCTTTCAGTTAATGTACGCAAGCATGATCATACTAACATCAAAGCAACTTCATTTATTTTTAATTCTGCAAGTTTTTTCCTATCAGCTACATAAAAAAAAGTACAAGGCACTAGTCAAAACCCTTTGGTGGAATCAAGGATGAAATAGAGAAACAACCCAATTTCAATCAGTGTGATAAGAGATGCGAGGCATATCTAGAAAAAGGAAAGGACTCAATAAATAGTAGTCAATATTCTCAATATTATCAAATGTCTTGAATAGACATTTCACCAAAGAGGACATTCAAATGGCCACTAAACACGTGAAAGGATACTCAACATCATTAGCCATCAGAAAGATGCAATTCAAAATCACAATAAGATACAATTTCACTCTCACTAGGATTGTTGTTGTTATTTGGTGCCGT
>NW_006921647.1:2032015-2040926 GCF_000298275.1 Orycteropus afer afer | reverse complement strand
GTAAGCTTCCAATAAATTATAGATATTATTATTATTATCTGTATTGTATCTCTCATTCATTCTTTCCAAAAACCAAACGAAACTCACTGTTGTTGAGTCAGATCTGACTTGTAGCAACCCCTCCTTGGGTTTCCAAGGCAGTATCACTACAGAAGTAAATTGTCCAATCTTCCTCCCAAGGAGTGGCTGGTGAATTTGAACCACCAGCCTTCTGGTTAGCAGTCAAATGCCTTAGGCACTACACCACCAGAGCTTCCCATTCACTCTTCAGCCATTTTCAAATTAATTTCTCTGAAGGCAACTGTACCAGAGAATTTACTAATATTCACTGATTTTAGCCTGAAAACAGAGCAGAGTTGGTCACAGCACATATTGCTTTAAACTCTGATAAGCATATGCAGTCTCTTAGGACTGAAAAACAAAACAGAAGACAGAGGTTGTATCAAATACAGATACTAAGAAGTGAGAGTGTATCTTGTAATGGAGTTAAAGAGAAAGATTAATGTCCTATTGGTACCATAACAAATAGCACAAATTAATGGCTTAATACAACATAAATTTATTCTTATTCAGTTCTAGAGGCTAAAAGTCCAATAAACTTTCACTGGACTGAAGTCAAGGTACCAGCAGGGCTGGTTCCTTCTGGAGGAGATTCTGCTCCTTGACTCTTCTAGTTTCTAGAGGCGATGGAATTCCTTGGCTCCTGGCCAAATCACTCTAATTTCTGCTTCTGTTATCACATCTCCTTCTTCCCTGACTCTGATTCCTTCTGCAACCCTGTTATGAGGATCATTGAGATCACATTGGAGACACACAGAATATCCAGGATAATCTCCTCATCTCAAAATCTTTTGCTTTATTAAGTCTGAAACATCTTTTTGCCATATGAAGTGGTATTCTCAGGTTCTAGAGATTGGGAAGTGGACAAATGTCAATGCATTTCTCAGCCAACCACAGTACACCCTCTGACCCCAAAAGATTCATGTTACTGCATGCAAAATACATTAATCCCATCCCAAAGTCCCCCAAAGTCTCAACCCACTGAAGCAGCAAGTCCAAATTTTTGTCTAACTCTTGTCAGTTCAAGTATCCCAAATCTCATCATCTAAGTCATCTAAGTAACAATGGATTAGACTCTAAATATGATCCATTCTGAGGCAAAATTATTCCCTATCTGCAGAATGTGATACTAGAAAACAAGTTATCTACTGCCAAAAAGCAATGGTGGGACAGGCCTAGGATAAGATACAGACATTCTTATTCAAAAATGGAAGGAAGAAAGGAGTCATCATACCTAAAAAAATGTTTAAATCCATCCAGAAAAACTCCATTACGTTTCATGACCTGGAAATAATCCACAGAGGCTCCTGGCTCCACCTTCTGGGCCCATAGCTCCAACCTTCGGGCACCTGTTTCCTTTCTTAGAGATACTCTTTCTTTCTCATGAAGGGTAGCCCACATTTATAGCTGAGTAGTAGTTTTATCAGCCTGTTTCCTGCCTGTAGAATTTTGGGGTCCTAAAAGCTGTCTTCTATTACAGCTTTTCTCAGTTTAGGAGCCCTGGTGGCACAGTGGTTAAGTGCTTGACTGACAACCAAAAGGTTGGCAGTTCTAACCCACTACTTGCTCTGTAGGAGAAAGATGTGGCAGTCTGATTCTGTAAAGATTTATAGCCTTGGAGACTCTATGGGGCAATTCTACTCTGCCTTACAGTGTTGCTATGAGTCAGAATCAATGGCAGTGGGTTTTTGGTTTGGCTTCCTGTCCAGGATGGTAGCATTCTGCTGATATAACATTATCAAAAATCTTGTAATCTCCTACGTATGTCACAGGGATTTACATTATTAGTCAAAAGACTCTTCCACTGTTTTTTTCAGTGTGTTTTCATATTATTCCTAGCTTCTGTTGAGAAGTTTGAAGGGATTCATGTGTCACATGTCTAATCCCTTAAAAGAACTAAATTCTGTGACCTTTTGTTCTTTCTGAGACACTAGAAAAATATTTGTTCAGCTACACTCTTAGTTTTTGCTCCAGAATATGCTTACCCAACAATGAATCTCCTAATTTTACTTTTTTTCCAATTTAGATAGACTGACAATTTCCCAAATATTGATTCTTGGTTCCTGTTTACTTACCAGTTCTTCCATCAAATGATCTTTTCTCTTGAATTTTACTATAAGTAGCAAGGAAAAATTAGGGTACATTTTCAAAACTTTCTTTGTGTATCTCCTTAGCTAAACATGCAAGTTTATCATTTACAAGTTATGTTTTCCATATAACTCTAAGACACAATTCAGCTATGATTTCTGACACTATATAACAAGGGTTTCCTTTCCTCCAGTTTCTAATAGCATGTTTGTCGTTTCCTTACAAGCCTTCACTAACAGGGCTTAATGTTTATATTTCTACCAACATTCTGTTTTGATGATTTACGTATTTGCTACTGTGGCATCCTACTGCTGGAGGAGCCCAAATCTGTATTATTTTCCTCTTGTTCCTGAACAAATTACCACAAACTCAGTGGCTAAAACAACACAAATTTATTATCTTACTAATGGAGTTCAGAGGTTAAAAATCAGTTTTGCTGGACTAAAGTTCAGGTGTTGGCATGGCTGGTAGTGAATACCTAAATAGATGATGAGTCAGTAGAACTGAAAGCATTCTTTTTGGTGAGATGTGCTAGTTTAATACTATCCAGATAAAGTAAGAGAATATAGACATAGGGGTTTAGAATTGAAAAAGGGACAAGTAATAATAGTTTACATAGTTTTCTTTTTTTGTAGTAATTATCTAAGGCATTTGACTGCCAACCAGAAGGCTGGCAGTTCAAACCTGCCAGCCACTCTGTGGAAGGAAGACTGCGCAATCTACTTCTGTAAAGATTTGCCACCTTGGAAACCCTAAGGGGGTCACTATGAGTCAAAATTGACTCGATGGCAGTGGTTTTTTTTGTTTGTTTGTTTGTTTTTGTTTTCTTTTTAATATGAAATGCAGGGGATTTAATAGGAAATATACAGAGGAGAAGAAGAAAAAAAGACCAGCCACAAGGAGGGGCCTGATAACAGTCTGAGCTACCTAGATTACCGAGCTCTGAAGAAGCTGAAGAGAGAGCAGGCTCCAAAGCAATCCGCTCACTAGCACAGCTATCAGGCCAGCAGAGACTGAGTAATAGCTTGTTGCATGAGATCTCCCTGGAGGCAGGGCTTCCTTCCAGTAGTGGTCAACACTTCTCCTCATCTTGTCCAAATCCTCTGGTCTTTACTGGAAGAATTTCACTATCTAGCAAGTTCTGAGAAATATTCAAAATTTTGAACAACTGATAAGACACCAGCACACAACAGTCACACCCCAAAGACTGGTTGTTGAGCAAGGCATTATTCTTTTAGTGACTGAATCATGTGATGGGTGCACAGGAGTTACCAGGTGGCCAGGGCTGCAAGGAAATTAATGGGCAGAAGGGAAGGATTTATGGGAAGCTTTGGGGGAAAACTTTGGGGAGAGTTCACTTAATCACTGGTAAGGCGGCATTTCAATATTTTCATATCAGGGTGGTCCTACAACAGTCTCTGAGTGGTTCAAACAGTTAACATTCTTTACTGCTAACCAAAAAGCTGGAGATGTGAGTCTGCCCAGAGGTACCTCAGAAGAAAGGCCTCATACTCTACTTCTGAAAAATCAATCGCTGAAAAGTCTATATAGCATATTTCTACTCTTACACATATGGGGTCATCATCAGTTGGAATCAACTCAACAGCAATCAGTTATGGACTGACCAGTACAGAAGGAGCTATACAGCAACTTGTGTGAGTTCTTAAGAAAAGAAACTATGTCTTATTTGTCATTTAAGACCAATGGCCCATAAGGCCTTATCTGGAGTTCTGAAATCCCAAAACCTGAAAAACAAAAGCAAAAATTGTCTAACTCGCTTTGCCTGCAAAACCTGGTCTCCCCTGATGTAAGGTCATTTATAAACTTTATTTTTCTAACTGCATAGTCAGAATTTCCACTGCTGATGTATTAATGTGTTTGATGACATGATACGGCTCATAATTCCCAGAGTGAGGGTAGGGGTATTTTGCTACAGAACATGCATGCACTGTTTCACTATGCTAAAATTTAAACAATTCTAAATTCCGTTGCACCACTTACCCCAAGTTTTGGATAAATGGCTGTGTACAAATACTATTTAGTGGGGTGGGTATTTCACAAACTCTACATTGTTGAATGAATGTGCCTGTCCAGCTTTAGAAATTTTGCTTTGATGAGACAGAAAGACAGAGAGGATGGAAAAATCAGTTTCTGTTCAGACTCAGTTTGTTTACTGAAAGTCAGAACCAATGATAGGGATGGATTTATATCATCCTCATGCCTCACTGTTTTCTCTGCAAAAGGCAGGGCTAATCATTCACATTTAGACCACTTCCAAATGTGGTCCCTAAACAACAGGCTCACATGAATAACTGCACATAAAAGCTCTGTATAGCAGATATTTGTAATCCTTTACATTAGTAGTACTGTTAAAAGGATGATTAGTGTTAATTTAGAAAACAATACACTTCAATTTCCCCAGAAATATTTACAGTGTTCAAAATACTCTGATAATACATCATGAATGATCAAATTTCCTTTTATAAGAGTAAAATGAATAAAAATATATAAAATAGTAGCTCTTAACCATACCAGAAATTGTCTTATTGGAGTAATGTGAATGAAATAGCATTAAAGAAAAAGAGATGAAAAATCTTAGTATCTTAAAATACAGATTAATGAATATTTCTGCACAATAAATTAGCTTGAACCCAGTGCAGACTTACTAAGGCTTACCGATGAAGGCATTTATCAATTCATAAACACATGACTTGGGAAAAAACAACAACAACAACAACAAAAACATGAAGTCCAGTATCATGGGATGATGGAAAAGAAAAGGTGACTAGCCCCAGATAACTCTGTACTCTAAGGCTACTGAAAGTAGAAGGGGTGGGAAGCTATTCTCTATGGATAAGGGTCTGGGAGTTGGATAAGGAGGGCCAACAATCAAAAAGGTTGAGCAGACCTGGAAAACTCTCTGGAGCATGTGAAGAATGCACCCTGGAGGCAAGAAAAAGGAAGCAGGCACATCAGCTGGAAGGCTCTTCTAATAAATCAGGTTAGACATGATGAGAAACTGGACAGAACAGTGATAGTGAGTATGGAAAAATAAAACCAGGACAGTCGGAATATATTGTTTCTTAGTCATCGTTTCCACCGAAATCTTAGAATCATGCTAATGGGTTGAAACTCAGGGTTGCTGGGCTAGAGACTAATAGGCCTTCCTTGCCTCTGTTTGCATATTTCTACATTTATATAATTTATATAATAGATTTACTTTTTTCATTTAAGCAAGGATGGTAAGACTTTAACTTGATTACCTTCATCATGTCATCAGAAAAAGATATTATGTTTGTTAAAGTGCAGGTCAGTGTTAACAAGAGAAACCCTCAATGAGATTGTTTGACACAACAGCCCAAACAATAAACTCAAATAAACCAATGGTTATAAAGATGGCACAGAAGTGGGCAATATTTCCTTCTATGATCTATAATATCAACATGAGTTGGCAACTAACAGCAACACAGCATGTCCTAGATGTGTGGATAAATACAAAGACGGAAAACTAAAGATTAATGAGTACATGCATGACAATGGTTAGAAATGCTTTGTGAATGAGGAACTGAAGACGGATAGCAGCCCTTGAACAACTTTAATAATCTGATGTATTTTACCATTGCTCCCTGTCAAGTTTATGGAGGAAAAACTAAAAGAATGATGTACAGGCCTGCCCTTGGTGAGATCTGACAATAGTAGCTATGGTGCTCCTTTTTTAATCAAACCATCAGTATTCTTCATGATAAACTCAGAGAATAATGGAAACTACTTGGAGGAGAGAGACTACAATTATATTTGTGATGTGCTGAAAACAAATAAAAGATAACATTTCATAGAAATCACTTGTGTTACATCATAATCAATCAGACTGTTAAACATTTCTTTGAGGATAAAATTCTGGAGTTATTAATCTATATAAAATCAAGTTCTTCAGCCTTGAAGAAAGCTAAGAAAATTTCCCCAGGGAATTTCTTCTCTTCTCTAAGCCTGAAGAAAAGAATCAATTCAGATTTTTACCAATAAACCTTTAAATAGATAAAACATATTGTTTTTTATAATGAAACATCCCTTCAATTAGGCTTCTTTATTATTCTACCTCTTTTGGGAAGCAGTTTTTGGAGGCTTTTTGTGACTTGAATAATTTTATAAACTATCAAGAACTGAACAAAGTAGATGCTTACTCATCCACTTTAACTTTCCTGCCTCATCTGCTATAATTTGTTGATACTGAGAGTTGTTGCTTAGCTAATTTTATAGTGGGACTTATAAATAACTTAAAAAGCTACCATGACTGCTGATTTAAAAAATGAAAATCATTACTCTTTAATGCATATTTTGTGAAAAACAAGTTTACAAATTTGATTATTGGGTGAGCTTATTGCTTACAGTCATACAGAAGCTAGTTTGTTCTTGGGTACTTGTTATTCTGGACCTCAGTTTTTTCATTAGTAAAAATAAGAATAAATAAGAATGATTTATAGTCTCAAAGCATACACAATATATTCTGTGTACATTGTCTTTTCCCACTAAAATTAAAAATCAATAATAAAGCTTGTTATTAGGAATAATGATCCACACATCTAGGACATGCTGTGTTGGTGTTAGTTGCCAACTCATGGTGACATTACGAATAATAGAAGGAAATATTGCCCACTTCTATGCCATCTTTATAACCATTGGTTTATTCAAGTTTATTGTTTGGGATGTTGTTATCTCTTGTTATCACTGACTTGTACTTTACCAAACATGATATCCTTTTCTGATGACATGATGAAGGTAAGCAAGTTAAAATCTTACCATCCTTGCTTAAAAGAAAAAAAAAAAAAATCTATTTATATATCTTCTATGACTAACTATAGACAATTAATAAATATGCTTTGAAGGGTAAATATTCTTTTAGTAATTTCTTTGGACTTTGCCATCAACAAATTTTTGTGTGCTATTACTGAAGATCTTCTTGAAAAGGACAAATTTAGCAATGAGAAAATTTAAGGGCAAAGCACCAAAATGAGTGGAGTGACAGTTATCTGTTATGACCCAAGAATCCAGCATGCCTGTTGTGTATTCTTTCTGATAAACTAAGAAATGATTCTGGAAATGCAGGTAGTTTCTCTGATTGCTTCCTTTCTGAGTTTCTATTAGCAATTTCCATGGAGCCTTTCTTTGGATTCAGTGAGAAAAAAATGTGAACTGAAGATTTCACTGTCAACATTGAATCATGAGGTTGTGGCCACTGGGAACCACCATTGGAGGACACTATCCAAGGAAGAAATGATTTAGCAATGTACCTTAGAAGATGGTCTTTACATGTACTGTTTGTTAAGGTACCTTCACGAATTTGAAGGTGATGAAATTTAAATCAGTCATTGAAATGCCTTTTTAATATCTACTCTTAATCTTTTGAGATGAAAGAAACATGTCAGGTATGTTTCTAATCTACTTGTTTCTATGATACTTGTTTCAATTTCAAGTTAGAGAAATCACTGACTTGCTGAGCCTTCTCTGATATGTCTTTTTTAAAACTCTAATCTTTGTCACCACTGGGATTCCTTTGAAAATTACAGAATAGGAACTCTAGTCTGGTTCTCTGTTTTCATTCACTATCTGTTAAGTCACATATATTGGCTTGTCTTGATATCAGCTACTCCTATCTAAAAAGATATACTTGTTTGCCCTTACAGATTTGGGAATTCCATTCCATGCTCCATGGAACATTGTAGATTTTTCAGAATTTAAATATCTTTATGAGGTCCCTGAATTTTTCAACTTGTTGCTTTACCACACACTAATGTTCGATTTGAGCGTAAGTCTGCCATTTTACTTAATATTTATTTAGTGAGCATCTCCTCTAAACCCAGTATTGTCTTAGGCTCTGCAGGATACTGAAAACAGAAAAATCACAGACCTCCCCACAAGTCTCAACCTGGGGCATATTCCCTCCGCTGCTCCTTTCTCAGCTTCTGTCATCTGATTTCAGACACACCCTCCATATGCATCTTCTCTCTTACCCCAAGTTTCAAGTCAAATTTCACTTTGGTGGCAAGAATATCAATATCTGCATAAAGAGCTCAAATTCACTGTTAAGGTCTTCAAATACTAATGCTCTCACAGCATTGGATTCTGTCATCTAATCACAATGGCTGGGTTTCTACACACTGTGCTAAACATGCATTGCTAGTAATCAGTCAAGGGCTGAAGCAGGAGTTACACCACCTAATTCTGTGGCCTCTGAATCAAAACACTCCCCAGCTCCTTCTCAGTCTGACAAGGATACTGTAATTCTCTATTGTTAGTATCAGTGGGGGTTGTTTCCATCCCTAGAGTAAAAAAGTCATCAGGGGAAGAAATATATGCAGGACACTTCAAGGGGAAAGTAATTTCCATAGGATAGCCTGGAAGGAATCCTAGAATTTGTTGGAAGATCACTGTCAGCCTGAGGCAACCCCACAGGCAGAAAGATTTGAGAATAAATATCCTGACCTCTCCTTCCTCCCTCCTTTGATCACAAAGCAGAGACTCCCATTGACCAAGTTCACAAAAGATGATTGGTGTTATTCAAAAAAAGAACTCATTGCCATGGAGTTGATTCTGACTCACAGTGACAATCATTGGGTTAACAAGGCTATAAATCTTTAAGGAAACAGACTGCCTCATTTTCCTTCTGCAGAGCGGCTGGTGGGTTCAAACCACCAACCTTTTGGTTAGCAGCCACATGCCTTATCTACTACTCCACCAGAGCTCCTTGTTGTTTTTGTTATCAGTT
>NW_006921647.1:2027534-2028855 GCF_000298275.1 Orycteropus afer afer | reverse complement strand
TATTGTAAACTGTCTTTCCCTTCACCCAAGTTAATATGTGTCTACCCTCTAGTTATTCTACCCTTGTTTCCCCTCCCATCTCTGGTAACAATCCAGAATGATTCTTCCTTTGTGTAAACCTTTACTTGAGTTTTTACAGTAGTGCTCTCATACAATATCTGTCCTTTCGTGATTGACTAATTTCAGTCAGGATAACGTCCTCTAGGTTCATCCTTGTTCTGAGGTGTTTTGCAGATTCATCATCATTCTTTAACATTGCATAGTTATGTGTGTGTGTACTATAGTTTATGTGTATGTGCCACTGTGCTTATGTAACATAAGTTTGTTTATCCATTCATCCATTGATGGGCACCTAGGTTGTTTCCATCTTTTTTGTTATTGTGAATAATGCAGCAATGAACATAGGTGTGCATCTGTTCATGTCATGGCTCTTACTTCTCCAGTATATATACCTAGTAGTGGGATTGTTGGATCATGTGCTATTTCTGTTTCCAACTTCTTAAGGAAGCACCGTAGTGCTATCCATAGTGCTTTACCATTATATAGTCTCACCAACAGTGTATGAGGGTTCCAGTCTCTCCACACCCTCACCAACATTTGTTCTTTCTGTTTTTTTTGAACATTGTTATTAATGCTGTGATGAAATGATAGCTCATTGCTGTTTTGATTAGCTTCTCTGTAAGAGCAAATGACCGTGAGAATTTCTTCATGTGTTTGTTAGCTCCCTGACTGCCTTCTTTGGTGAAGTGTCTGTTTATGTCCTCAGATCATTTTTTAATTGGATTTTCTTTTCTGTTGAGGTACAGAAGTTTGCTATAAGTTTTGGAGACTAGGCCCTTGTCAGCTATGTCACTGTCAATTTTTTTCCCCTGTCTGTTAGTTCTCTTTTTAGTCTTTTAGTGGAACCTTTGTATGAACATAAATATTTAATTATTAGGAGGTCTCAGTTGTTTGGTTTGTCTTCTGCTGTTTCTGTAATTTTAATTATGATTGATAGTGTATTTATGCCATGTATTATGACCCCTGATGGTGTCTCTATTTTTCCTTTGATGATTTCTATGGTTTTAGGTTTTCTATTTAGGTCTGTAAGCTATCTTGAGTTAGTCTTTGTATATGGTGTGAGATATGGATTCTGTTTTATCTTTATGCAAATGGATTTTCAGTTTTGCTAGCACCATTTGTTAAAGAAACTATCTCTTCCCCATTTAATGGGTTTTGGCTCTTTGTCAAAGATCAGCCATGCAGATGGTTTTACTGTTTGCTAGACTCTCCATTCTGTTCCATTGGTCTATGTATCTGTCATTGTACAAGTGCCAGGCTA
>NW_006921647.1:2018952-2021334 GCF_000298275.1 Orycteropus afer afer | reverse complement strand
TTGTTCTTTCTTCTTTTTTGATGTGTGCATTTACTGCTATAAATTTTCTCTAAGCATTGCTTTTGCTGTGTCCCAAAGATTTTTATATATTGTGTTTTCATTCTTGTTTGATTCTAGGAATTTTTTTATTTCATTTTTATTCTATTGCCAAGCATTTTTGAAGCAGGATGTTATTCATTTTTCATGTATCTGATATTTTTTCTTGAACTTTCTGTTGTTTATAGCATTGTGATCTGAGAAGATGCTTTGAGCTATTTCAGTGTTTTTGAATTTAATGAGACTTGTTTTGTAGTCTATCATATCAAATGATATGGTCTATTCTGGAAAAAGTTCCATGTGCACTGGAAAATAATATGTATTGTGCTGTTGTTGGGTGGAATGTTCTGTATATATCTATGAGGTTTAGTTTTTAATTGTGTTATTTAGATCTTCTGTGCTTTTGTTAAGTTTCTTTCTAGTTGTTTAGTCCTTTATCATAAGTGGTATATCAAAGTTTCCTATTATTATTGTGGAGTTGTCTATTTCTCCTTTCAATTCTGTTAAAGTTTAATTTATGTTTTTTTTGGGTTCTTTCATTGGGTGGCTAGATATTTATTATCATTATGCCACTGGATCAATTGACACTTCAATCATCATATAATGTCCTTCTTGTCTCTTTTGCTGGTTTCTGCTTTAAAGTCTACTTTATCAGAAATTAATATTGCCACTCCTGTTCATTTTGGTTGCCATTTGCTTGATGTATGTTTTTCCATCATTTGATTTTTAGTTTATTTTTGCCTTTGTGTCTACGGTATGTCTTTTGTAGACAGCATATTGATGGTTCATGCTTTCTTATGAATTCTAATACTCTCTGTCTGTTGACTGGTGCACTTAATCCATTTGCATTCAGTGTAATTATCAATGAGTATGAATTTACTTTTCCCATTTTGTTATTTATTTATTGTAGTGTTGAACTCACCAGCCACTCTTTGGAAGGAAGGTTGGGCAATCTACTTTTGTAGTGATACTGCCTTGGCAACCCATAGGGTTGCAACTCATAGGGTTCGCTATGAGTCAGGTCCGACTCGACAGCATATAACAACAAGTGTTGATGGCCTCTTTCTTTAATATATTTTCCTGTGCTGAGTACATTTTGTTTATGGATTTTTCTTTTTTTATTGATTTAGGTAAAAGTTTACAGAACAAATTTTTTCCCATTCAACTATCCATACATGTTTTGTTTATGGATTTTCTTATTATTTCCTTCATTGCTATTGTTTTCGTGTTTACTGAGATTTCATGATATTCTTCTTTTTTGATTTGGTGAGAAGGTGTATTCATTTTCTTTGAGGTTATCCTATAATTTATTATTATCTTCCCAAGTTTAAAGCTGTCCATTTTATCTTTACAACTTCTTGATTTCCTCTACATTTTGAAATTCTGTAACTATACCATTTATTCCCTCTTTTTGCTTTGAAGTTACCATCACTTACAAATTGACATCTCTGATTCTCTACTTTTGGTCTGGTGATTCAGTCTTGTAGATTTATTTTATTTTTAATACTTCTGTATCTGGGTTGATTTTCAGGTGATATTTTTGTGTCTTAACCTCCACTTGTCTGCCATTGTTGGTTCTGTGTCTGAAGGACTTCCTTTAGCATTTCTTGTACAAGTGATCTGGTTCTTGCAAATCCCCTTGATCCCTGTTTATGTGAGAATGTCCCAACTTCACCATCATATTTGAGGGACAGTTTTGATGGATATATAATTTTTAGTTGGCAATTTTTTTCTTTTGGGATTTTTTGTGTGTCGCCTCAATGTCTTTTTGCCTGCATGGCTTCTGCCAATAAATCACAGCTTAGTCTTTTTGGTTATCCTTTTTGTAGGTGACTTTTCTTTTTTTCCTGAGGTATTATAAGGACTCCTTCTTTGTCTTTGGTTTTGGAATGTTTGAGTATGCTATATATTGTTGATTTTATTTGAGGGTCTCTCCTATTTGTTTGGTGTTTGTCAAGCTTCTTGAATGCATGGTCTTTCATTATATTAGTGACGTTAGTGACGTTTTCTTCCAATAAATGTTTGACCATTTTCTTGGTGGTTTTTTTTTTTTTTTTGTCTCTTCCTGTTCTGAAATTCTGGGCACATGTACATTAAACCTCTAAATGGTGTGTCATGTAATTATTAGGCTTTCTTCATTTTTTTTTTTTTCATTCTTTATATTGATTGTTCCTCTGAAAGAGTAGTGTTAAGAGATTTGTCTTCAGTCTTGCTAATTCTGCATTCCATTGATTCAATTCTACTCCTTTATATTTTATTTATGCAATTTTAGTATCACTCTTCTCAATTTCTATTTCCTATTTTTGTATGGTTTCTAATTTTTCAGTGATTTTGCTAATTCTTCTT